>NW_008354016.1:324794-374453 GCF_000622305.1 Nannospalax galili
TCTAATGGGACATTGGGTATTGAAGTCACCTACTATTAATGAGTTGGGATTAATCTGGGTCTTAAAGTCCTGAAGTATTGTTTTTATGAAGTCAGGTGCACCAGAGTTTGGTGAATATATGTTCATGGTTGTAATATTTTCTTGATTTATTGATCCTTTGATCAGAATAAAGTGGCCCTCTTTATATCTTCTGACTAGTTTTAGTTTAAAGACTATTTTGTCAGATATTAGAATTGCTATGCCTGCTTTTTTCTTAGTACCATTTTTTTGGTATTTTCCATTCTTTCACTTTGAGATAGTGTCTGTCCTTGAAAGTGAGATGAATTTCTTGCAGACAACAAAAAGTTGGGTTTTGTTTCTTAATTCATTCATCTGGTCTGTGTCTTTTGACTGGTGAGTTCAGTCCATTAATATTTAAAGTTATTAATAAAAGATGAATGTTGAATCCTGTCATTTCTATTTTTGTTTATATTCTTGATATAGCTCCACTTTTCTACAGTTATACTTTCTTTGAATTTCTTTACACAACCTCTTGGATATAGTCAGTCCTTTCTTCAGCTCTTTGTATTGCTTCCAGAACTCTCTGAAGGGCTGGGTTTTTGGGCATGAATTCCTTCAACCTATTTATGTCATGGAAGATTTTTCTTTCCTCTCCGAGTATAATAGACATTTTGGCTAGGTATAGTAATTTGTGTTGGCATCCGTGGTCATTTAAAACTGGGAATACTTTGGTCTAGGCTCTTCTGGCTTTCAAACTTTGCACTGAAATGTCAGCTGTAGTTCTAATCAGTTTTCCTTTATATGTCACTTGTTGTTTCTGTTTTTCAGCTTTCAGAATTGTCTGTCTGTTTTGTACATTTAGTATTTTTACTATGATGTGCCGTGGAGAGTTTCTTTTCTGTTCCTGTCTGCTTGGTGTTCTATGTGCTTCTTGTGTTTGTATGGGCGTGTTTTTCTTTGATTTTGAGAAATTTTCTTCCATTATTCTGTTGAAGATCCCATCCATGCCATTATCTTGGGATTCTTCTCCTTCCTGTATGCCTATGGTTCGTAAGTTTGGTCTTTTTATGGTGTCACACAATTCCTGCATATTCCATTCTTGTCATTTCTTAAATTTTTCATAATCTTTGGTTGAGTGGTCTAGTTCGTCCACTTTATCTTCCAGTCTTGATACTCTGTTTTCCATTTCGTTCATCCTATTGGTGAGGTTTTCTCCTGTCCTTTCTTAGTGTTTCACTTCCTTCTTCATTTCAGCCTGCGTATTATTCAATATTTATAACTCTTCTGAATTCATTCAGAAGTTTATCCCCTATCTTCCTTCAATTCTTTGATTTCTTTGTTTGTGTGTTCTTTAATTTCATTGAATTCTTTTATCATGCTTGTAATTGTTCTTTTCAGTTCCATGTCCTGCATTATCTCTAGGGGGTTCTCATTGTACTCCTCTAGAGGACTGTTGGTATTTGGTGGGGATATGTTATTTTGGTTTTTCCTGTTGTTATTTTTTCTCTGTGAATTTGACATGTGAATTTCTTTTGTAGTTTCTGATTTTTGTGTGAGACTTAAGCCTTCCAGTTTTGGTCTGCTTCTTTTTGTAAACTTTATGTGTCTTTGTTGTTTATGTTTTGGGCATCAAAAGCTTATTCCTCTAAGCTTCTGGTTCTCGGTTTTGATTTTATATTGGAGTGGCTGGATTGCTTTTGTCTTGAGGAGTTCCCACAGAGGCCCAAGTCAGATAAGGAACATATTTTCTCAGGCTTTTTCCTAAGGTCTGGATCCCTCCAGGAAAGATTTTCACCTCAGGAATTTGGGGGTTCGACTGGCCTGGGAGCTAGGTTCAGGAAAGATGCTGGTTAGGGCTGCTTGTGGCCTTGCCACCCAGAGATGCAAAGGGAGATGGGGGCAGGAAGATGCCCCAAGTGCTCCTGGGGACTGCACTGAGGAACTGGATTGGTGTGGATGCAAAGGATCAGCCCTGGCGTCCAGGAAAGAGGCTGGTGTGTTGTACAGCCTATGGAAGCAGAGGGAGTTGAGGGCTGGACCAGGGTCAGAGGTCTCCCATTAGAGAGGCTGGAAGGTTGTGCAGACCAGGGGAGCAGAGGGAGGTGAGGCTAATACCAGGCCCAGAGGGCTCCTGGGGACCCCAGAAGGAACTGGGTTGATTTGTATGCAAAGGATCAGGAAGCAGTGATGGTTCCCCAGGTGTCTGGGGTGCCAAGAGAAGGAATGAGACAGGTCCCAGGCTAGGAGGAGAGACGGGCGGGGAAGATCGAAGGGTGAATGAGGCTGGGGGACTCAATGCGTGGAGGGCACGCAGGGCGAGATCGACTTACCCGGGAGAGAGGCCACCGGTCGTGCCAGCCCAGGGAAGCAGAGGGAGGTGAGCCGGGTTTATGTTTTATGTATTTACCTGTATATATTGGAAATCTATGCTTATTAGTGAATAACAGTCAATAAGAGGAAGCTACCTCAATATAAAACAAGTCATTCACCTGCTAAAAAAAAGAAACTCCTGCCTCCTGAGCACACCAGAAAGGAGGGTCTTCAATGGAATGCTTGTGTGTTCTGAGGACTTCAAACAAAACACCAAATCACAAACCTCTTAAGATTGATTCAGGTCAGCAGTGTTGTTACAAGTCACAGACTAGAAAAGCAAAGCAAAATGACAGCTATGAAATAGAATTAGGAATTTTCTATAATTGTTTGTACAAAGTTCAGTGAAATTTTTGGGATCATCTATTATTAAAAAGTAATTAGCATTTGTTGTGCATGCCTTTCTTCCCAGTACTTGGAAGGCAGAGTGAGGCGGATCTTTTTGAGTTTAAGGCCAGCCTTGTCTACATAGTGAGTTCCAGGCCACGTGGGGCTACAGGGAGACCCTGTCTCAAAAAGACCAAAAAAAAAATTAGTATTTTCCATTGTCTGAAGTTACATAATGGTACAGCTGCAGTAATAATTGGATACTCATTGTTAAGGCTTAATTATTAAAATGAAAAAAAGAAAACCAATTAAAATCTTTAGTGTAGAAAACAAAGACCAATTTCAAATATTTTTCAAAGTTTTATACTGAATAAATGTTCAGTAGGAATTTGGACTCAAAGGGGAAAGTTCTCCTGTCTGAAAGTACATCAGTCTTCACCAAGCTTCTCATCCATTTAAGCCAACAGCAATGTGTGTCATGTGCTTGCCTGTACAGTTAAGCTGACTGTATTTAGTTCAACAAATGCCATTATGTACTTACAGTAATAACACAGTTCCTTCTCTTGAGTGGGTAGCTGTCCATTGGGTTAAAAGTATGTGTGTTCAGTAAAGTTTGGAATAAACAGAGGCACGGGGAATTCAATTCTTGATGAGGCAAATCTGAGCTAAGTTGAAGGCTACATCAGATAAGCAGAGATGAGCTGAAACAATCGGTCCTCCTTGACTGATTCAATCCAAAAAAGAGGGAAGGGTGTATTTGGGTATCCTTCTCCCCCATTTCTGGTATCCTGTTCCATTGCCATTAAACAAATGATTGATTCTCTGGGCATGGCTTGGTGGTGGAGTATGGTCATGAGGAGTTTTAGTCCCTGGCATTAAACAGAAATATAAACTCAAATCTCTTGACTTACTGGAAAGGGAAGTAGACAGATTACCAGTTTAGGAAAATAAGTTACTATTTGCTTCCCCAAATGGATGTCCTTTAAGTAGTCACCATTCTCTACTTCAGGACAGGATTTTTCAGTTGAGTAGTATGTTCTGATAGTATTGCCAGCCTTGACTGTGGAAAGAGAAGAGCCTGAGCTAGGGAGATGGTTATGACACAGAGTGGCTGGAACTGCCAGCTCAGCTCTGGGCATGCTGTCCGAGGAGAGCACTGCCAGCATTCCTCTGATGTTCTGGCTGGCATGGTAGAACGTGGTGTACTTACCTGACGTGGGCAGCTGTCCAGGTCTAAGAAGTTTTAAAAGTGCTGTAGTATTTATGGCCTTATTTAAGAAGCTCTTTGTACTACACTTGCTTCTTTGAGTAAATCCTTTGCTCAGATTCACTTTGGTTTTCTTGCTAGCCTGGAAGTGATGGCTCAATTTCTGAGGATTCTGGCAAGTCAGAGTAACGATGTGGGCTAGGATTAGGAAAGCTGCAAGGAACAGGGCCTGCAGGAGATGGCAGGCAGAGACGGTGTCCAGAGTTGCCCGAGACTTTGTTGTTTTGTGTCTCCTGAGAGTGCTGGATCAGTCAGAGCATGCTGTTCACCTGCTGCATCCCTTTCTGAATTTGGGCTGGTGGCCCTCTGCAGACTGAGGCTTTTAAGACCCTAGTTTTTCATGTTTTCCTTGTGAAAAATGCTGAGCTTGGCATAGAGCGGCATACTAACCTTAGTATGGAAGCCTCCATGAATGTTCAGACGGTTACAGGCAAGGCATCTCAGTGTGGAAGCCTCCATGAATGTTCAGATGGGTACAGGCAAGGCATCTCAGTGTGGAAGCCTCCATGAATGTTCAGATGGTTACAGGCAAGGCATCTTAGTATGGAAGACTCCATGAATGTTCAGATGGGTACAGGCAAGGCATCTCAGTGTGGAAGCCTCCATGAATGTTCAGACGGTTACAGGCAAGGCATCTCAGTGTGGAAGCCTCCATGAATGTTCAGACGGTTACAGGCAAGGCATCTCAGTGTGGAAGCCTCCATGAATGTTCAGACGGTTACAGGCAAGGCATCTCAGTGTGGAAGCCTCCATGAATGTTCAGACGGTTACAGGCAAGGCATCTCAGTGTGGAAGCCTCCATGAATGTTCAGACGGTTACAGGCAAGGCATCTCAGTGTGGAAGCCTCCATGAATGTTCAGACGGTTACAGGCAAGGCATCTCAGTGTGGAAGCCTCCATGAATGTTCAGACGGTTACAGGCAAGGCATCTCAGTGTGGAAGCCTCCATGAATGTTCAGACGGTTACAGGCAAGGCATCTCAGTGTGGAAGCCTCCATGAATGTTCAGACGGTTACAGGCAAGGCATCTCAGTGTGGAAGCCTCCATGAATGTTCAGACGGTTACAGGCAAGGCATCTCAGTGTGGAAGCCTCCATGAATGTTCAGACGGTTACAGGCAAGGCATCTCAGTGTGGAAGCCTCCATGAATGTTCAGACGGTTACAGGCAAGGCATCTCAGTGTGGAAGCCTCCATGAATGTTCAGACGGTTACAGGCAAGGCATCTCAGTGTGGAAGCCTCCATGAATGTTCAGATGGGTACAGGCAAGGCATCATGGTCCTTTCTCAACTTTAGTCTCCCTGACTTCACTCCTTCTTCATTAAAAAAAAAAAAAAGATCCCCAGGCTCTTCCATAGCTTCTTTGGTTTTTGACCCTTGATTTTTGTTTAAACTATCACTGTTTTTCTTTAAAAATATTTTATGATGTTTCTGAACTAGTATGAACTGGTTAAAATGATCGACTGATTTTACTCTTTGGGAGAAAAATTCCATAGTGCTCCTTCTTTAGAGTACACTACAGCAAGTGTTATTTCTAACCATGGTTCCTGGGCCTAGTGTGAAGGTTGGTCTCCACTGTCAATGTGATGGGATTTGGAGTTACCTAGGAGACACAACTCTAGGCATGCCTGCGAGGGTGTTTTCAAAGGGTTTAACTGAGGAGGGGCTGTTCACCTTGAATGTGGGCAGCACCATTCCATGAACTAGCATTCCTGACTGAATAAAAACAGAAAAAGGAGAAGCCAGCCAAGCACCAACATTTTTTTCTTTCTGCTCTCTGACTGCAGATGCAGCGTGACCAATGCTTCATGCTCTTTTTGTCATGTTTTTCTACCATGTATCCTCCTAAACCTTGAGCCACAGTCAGTCCCTTTCCCCTTGAGGTTGCTTCTGTCAGATATTTTGTTATATATCTAGGAAATGCTAGAAGTGCGCATTCTCATGCTGTATCCCAAACTTGCTGAATCAGAGACTTTGATGTGGGGTCCTTTAGCTCTTGTGCTAATAAGCCTCCCTCCCATGCAATCAAAATTGACCATGGGTGCCAGTGACATCTCCTTTGCTTTAGAGTTTTACCTATCTGCATAGTACAGGAATTATATTTAAGACAAACTCAAGTCAAAAATTTCAAAGTGAAGCCTAATGTGGGCAGGAGACCTGGACTCCTCCTTGGAGCCTTCTCTGAGTGAGACCTTGTCTCATGACTCTTTGTTTTCTCTTTTGGTGACTCAGAATCATCTGTGCCCTTCTAGGCAATCATCATCAGAGTCCACTTCCCTGTTGAAACTCACATTTCCTGTATTTCATGTCCTTGGGGCCTATTCTCTGCTTCTGAGGAATTGGCTGACTCTGAATTGTACACACACACACACACACACACACACACACACACACACACACAAGAATATAACCATATCATTCCTATAATTGTCTAAATTAGGGGCTTATTGGAAATCAGTCGAATATATTGTTTCATGAAGCATTATTTTGGGATGAGCCTGGGCATCTTGGATCATTCTCTAGATCCTGTCATGAGAATACTCAATGGTGTGGCCTTGTTTGTTAAAGAACTGAGGGAGAAATTAGGGAAGCTATCATCTAATAGCTCGAGTTAAAAAACTATGAGGAACCTGGAGAAGTTGGGAACAAATAACATCTTTTGGAGACTAGGAAACAAAAGAACACTTAAATTTTCCCTTCAGCTATTTGTGACTTTTTACCTTTTTCTCCACCTTATTTTTGGCTATTGGTTGTTGGTGGGAGGGGTGCTAGGGATTGAGTGCTGGGCTTCACACATGCTAAGGACACACTCTACCAATGATTCAGCACCTTTGGCTCCTTCCCTCTAACTCTGAGTGTGAGTGAAATGTGTCTTAAAATATCACGTAGCTTCTGTCCATTAGGCAGCAGTGTGAGGTGAGTAGATGTGAAGTTGATTGTTTCTTCTTGCCTGTGTAAACACCTACAGGGCATCAGTATTTTAGTTAAGTCATTTAATAAAGGATTACTTAAGGTTGAGAAATAATGCATCTTACATTTCAGACCTTCTGGTTAAGTCATGGAGGGACCAGAATCAATATTTCAAGTAGAAGTGCTACCACCTTGGAAGTAAATCCCAGATATTAAAGTAGAGTACCCTTTAAAGAAATAATATCCCCAATCTTATTGATGACACAGAGGAAAATGTGTGGGGAAAACCAGATTTTGGTGACCGTTATTAAGAGTGAATCCTAGCCAGGCGTGCTGGCACATGCCTGTAGTCCCAGCACTCGGGAGGCAGAGGCAGGCGGATCTCTGTGAGTTCAAGGCCAGCCTGGTCTACATAGTGAGTTCCAGGACAGCTGGGGCTACAGGGAGACCCTGCTGCAAAAAGACAAAAAAAGCAAGAAAAAAGTGAATCCAAAGATTGGGTATCTGAAGAAAATTTAAAAGTATGTTAACACAAGTATTTTATTTTCTTCTTCATGTGTCTAAATGATTAAAATGAACTTAAAATTCTTTTTCTTTTTTTCTTTTTAAATTGTTTATTTAATAACCGTATAATTGGAAGAAGCATTTTATTACAGCTTTAACATATTCAGTAACAATTTCCAGAGCAAAAGATACATCTATTTCAAAAGTGACTGTAAATTTTTAGGTTCACAGTTGAATTAATACAGTTATGCAATATTGAACTCAGTATAAACTCTATAAGACATAAAATTGAATGAGGTTTTAACCTTTAAAAAAGATCTCCATTTCATTATTAAGACATTGTTTCATACAGAAAAACTCATTTTTAATGCAACTAAAACTTAGATGTTTGCACATGCATCTCTAATCTCTGTATATCTGATTATTACTAGTCACAGTTCGTTACTTTCAGAGATTTTTGGCACCTGAGCATGGATATAAAGTCATCAGGTAGATTTCAATGGTAATGTTTTTCACATCTACTAATTAACTTGAAGCAAATTTTTATGCTCCTCAAATATAACTCATTTAAAATTTTTACTGATTTTATCTGGGCGTGGTGACACGCACCTTTAATCCCAGCACTTGGGAGGCAGAGGCAGGCGGACGTCTGTGAGTTCGAGGCCAGCCTGGTCTACATAGTGAGTTCCAGGAGAGCTGGGGCTATAGGAAGACCCTGTCTCCAAAATATAAAAAAAAAAATTATTGATTTTTTTTGTGTGTATATTTCATACAGAACATCCCAATCTTATTCATCTATGTACCCGTATCCCAGTGATACCCTCACATGACCCCCTCCCCCAAGACCATATACTCCATCATCCCTGTTACTGTCCACTGTGTTCTCAGCACCCCCAGCAGTTCCCCAGTGCTTGTCCATCACCTGAGTCTAGTCAGCCTATCTAGAGTTCCTTGTTTTAGGATGATCAGCTCTTTCCCATCAAACAGCAAGCTGTTGCTGATATTCCTGTAGAGAAGATTGGTCTTCTGTTCATTTTCCCAGTTCTATGCTGGGTTACTGTCTGGGAGTCTCTTGGGCCATCTTGGCCAACAACTCAAAGGAAGATATCTCCTGTCTGGCATTGTTTCTTGATATGTAGCCTTTAGCTATACACATGGACTCTTAAAGAATTATATTGATCCCTTTAATCTTTGGCTATACTTTCCTTTTGGGTATTTAAGACCATGCAATTGGTCCAGATAAACCAATTTATTTTTACTCTTAAGGTCATTTGAGGATCTGTTCCTCAGGGGTCCCATGGGCTTAGGTTGAGCCCCAGGCTCCTTTCCTCTACCAGTTCCATTTATGTGAAGATAAGTCAGAGGTCCTACTTGACCATGGCTGGCTTCACATGGAAGCATGGAGGAAATGTTTCCTCTCTGTTGACTCTCCTCTTTGTAGGTTGGACACTGGTTCAACTCCATCTGGTGGGGTCCCTGTGGCCTCATTGATCAAGAGGACAGGTGACTCACCACAGTTACAGGACATTTTGAGAGGTTATCCATAGTACTATAGAACTTAGTTGACCTTGGAGGGCAAGGAGCAAAAAACTGTCCATTAAGTCCCTCTGACCAAATTAGTATAGGCCTCAAAATCTGTTTGTTAAACATCCAAGAAGTTCCACCAGTGTGATACTTTTAAATACCATGTGCTATGTTGATAAAGCTTGGGCAAAGACCAAAGTTTCTCAGATAAACCTTGACTAGACATATATTATGTTTCTTGAGCTAGTTGTATATATAAGTTGTTAGTAGGTTATTGGACTAATATGGTTCCCTCTTTTAAAAAAAAAAAAAAACTAGCTAGGCATTATTTATCTCTTGCATTGTCTAACCATGGTTTCCCCATTTAAAGTGCCCCCATTTTTCCCATTTCTCCCTTATTATTACCTTTCTCCTATGGTTCCACCTCTCTTGAGCTCCGTCTTTCCTTTTATCCCCAAAGTTCCTTATATAACCCTCCCTTTCCCCTCCCTTAAAATAATCCCATAATTATCCATATCACCCTTATTAACACCTGTTTCCTACTGTTCTCTTTCAGAGTCTTTCTTTTCCTTTACCTCCCTGGTTCCTTTTCATTATCCTGGTTCCTATAGTTATGTCTGGATACATACTTACTTGTAAGGCTTTGGTGCTAGGATCCACATATGAGGGAGAACATACGCTGTGTTTGTTTTGTTTTTTTTTTTCTGAGTCTGTGTTACTTCACTTAGTATAACAGTTTCTAGTTCCATCCATTTACCTGCAAATTTCATGATTTCATCTTTCTTTACTGCTGAGTAAAACTCCATCGTATAAATGAACCACATTTTCATTATTTGAGGAACACTTAGGTTGCTTCCATCTCTTAGCTATTATGAAAAGAGCAGCAACAAACATGGATGTACAAGTGTCTCTGCAATAGGATGAGTTCCTTGGGTATATGCCAAGGAGTGGTATAACTGAGTCAAATGGTAGTTTCATTTGTTGTTTTTAAAGAATTTTCCACACTACTTTCCATATGGGTTGTACAAGTTTGCAGTCCCACCAGCAGTGGATGAGCGTTCCCATTTCCCCACATCCTCTCCAACATTTGATATCATTTGTTCTCTTGATCTTAGCCAGTCTCACTGGGGTAAGATGAAATCTTAAAGTGGTTTTAATTTGCATTTCCCTAATTACTGATGATGTTGAACACTGTTTAAGATGCTTCTTAGCCATCTTTATTTCTTCAGAGAACTCTCTATTCAGCTCCTTAGCCCATCTTTTAATTGGGTTACTTCTTTTCTTGATTCTTTGTTTTTTGAGTTTGTTATATATTCTGGATGTTAAACCTCTGTCAGATGTGTCACTAGGTGAAGATTTCCTCCTAATCTGTGGGTTTTCTCTTCACTTCCTTGGTTGCTTCTTTTGATGCACAGAGGCTTTTTAGTTTAATGAGGTCCCATTTGTTGATTCTTGACCTTGTTTCCTGAGCAATTGATGTCTGGTTTAGAAAATCCTTTTCTACACCTCTATTTTGTAGGTTTCTGCCAATGTTTTCTAAGAGTTTCCGAGTTCAGGCTTCACATTAAGGTCTTCGATCTTTTTGGAGTTGACTTTTGTGCAAGGTGAACGATTGCAGTTTTCTTTCATTCTTCTACATGTGGAGATCCAGTTTTGCCAGCACCATTTGCTGAACATGCTGTCTTTCCTCCAGTGAATGTTCTTGGCCCCTTTGTCAAATATCAGGTGGCTGAAATCGCATGTACTCATATTTGGGTCTTTAATTTTGTCCATTTTTGGTCCAGTACCATATTGTTTTTATGACTAAAGCTCTGTAATACAGTTTAAAAACTAGTATAGTAATCCCTGCAGTATTACTCTTAGTGCTCAGGGTTCATTTGGCTATCCAAGATCTTTTGTGCTTCCATATGAATTTTAGGATATTTTTTTCCAATTCTGTGAGGAATGTCATGGGGATTTTGATTCTCATTGCGTTGAATCTATAAATGACTTTTGGAAGGTAATCATTTTCAGAATATTAATTCTTCCAATCCATGAGCATCAGCGGTTCCTCCACTTTCTGATGTCTTCCTTAATCTCTTTCTTTAAAGATTTAAAATTTTAATTGTAGAGGTTTTTAATGCCTTTGGTCAGTTTATACTGAGATTTCTTTTTTTCTTTTCTTTTCTTTTCTTTTCTTTTCTTTTTTTTTTTTTTTTTTTTTGTCGGTATTGTGAAAGGGACTGTTCCCATATACTCTTTCTCTGATTGCTTGTTATTGGTATATAGAAAGACTACAGATTTTTGTAGATTAATTTTGTAACCTGCCACTTTACTGAAAGTGTTAATTATTTCTAGGGTTTTTTTTGGTGGAATTTTTGTTATCTCTTAGATATACTATCATATCATCTGCCAAAAGGGATAATTTGATCTCTTCTTTTCCAATGATTACTCCTTTAATTTCCTTCTCTTGTCTTATTGCTTGCAAGAGTTTCAAGCACTGTGTTAAATAGGAGTGGTGATAGTGGACAGCCTTATTTGGTTCCTGATTTTAATGGGAATGATTCCAGTTTTTCTCCATTTAGAATGATGTTGGCTGTGGATTTGTTGTATATGGCTTTAATTATGTTGAGGTATGTTCCCTCTAGGACTTTGCACATAAAAGCATGTTGAATTTTGTCAAAGGCCTTCTCTGCATCTATTGAGATGACCTTGTGGTTCTTGTCTTTGAGTCCATTTATATGATTTATGACCTTTATTGTCTTAAGTATATTGAACCATCTGTATGTATATGGAGTAAAGCCAACTTGATCATGGATGACCTTTTTGCTATGTGTCTGTAAGTGCTTTGTAAGTATTTTGTTGAGAATTTTTGCATCTATATTCATTAAAAATACAGGTCTGTAGTTTTCTTTTTTGGTTGTATCTTTATCTGGCTTTGGTATTAGAGTGATGCTGACTTCATAGAAGGAATTTGGAAGTTCTTCCTCCACTTTTATCTTTTTGAGTAAATTAAGTAGTATTGGATGCAGATCTTCTTTAAATGTCTGGTAGAATTCTGCTGTAAATTCATCTGGTCCTGGGCTTTTTTTAGTCGGGAGGTTTTGTATTACTATTTCAATTTCTTTATGTGATATGGGTCTGTTTAAGCTGTTAATCTCTTCTTGGTTTAGTTTTGGTGGTTCCTATGCTTTTAGACACCCATCCATTTCTTTTAGGTTTTCAGATTGGTAGTGTATAGGTTCTTAACGTATTCCCTTATATTGTTCTGGATATTTTTGGTGTCTATTGTGATGTTTCCCCTTTCAGGTCTGGTTTTGTTGATTTGGTGGTGCTCTTTCTTTCGTTTAAATGGGCTAGGGGTCTGTCAATCTTTTTTTTTCTTTTTTTTCTTTTCAAAGAAAAGATTCACTGGCTCTTTGTATTGTTTTCTTTGTTTCCATTTCATTAATTTCTGCTCTGATTTTTGTTATTTCTTCTTGTCTGCTGGGTTTGGGTTTCATTTGTTGTTGATTTTCAAGTTTCTTGAGATGCAATGTTAAGTCATTTATTTGTGTTCTTTCTGATTTTTTTAATGTAGGCACTTAGAGCTATAAACGTCCCTCTACGAATATATTTCAGCAAGTCTCAGAGGTTTTGTTGTGTAGTATTGTATTGTCCTTTTCGTTTAGTTCTAGGAATACTTTTATTTCTTTCTTAATTTCTCCTTTGACTCATTTATCATTCAGGAGTGCGTTGTTTAATCTCCATCTGTTCTTGTAGTTACTAGGGTTTCCTCTGGTATTGATTTTAAGTTTTATTGCATTGTAGTCTGATAGAATGCGTGGAATTATTTCAATCTTTTTTTACTTGTTGAGGCTTATTTTGTGCCCCAGTATATGGTTGATTTTGGAGAAAGTTCCATGGGGCGCTGAATAGAAAGTATATTCTCTGGTGCTTGGGTGGAATATTCAATAGATGTCAATTAGGCCCATTTGATGTATGATACTGTTTAATTCAGATGTCTCTTGGTTAATTCTCTGTCCTATTGACCTATCTAATGGCGACAATGGGGTATTGAAGTCTCAAAGTATTAATCACTTGGGGTTAATCAAGGTCTTAAAGTCCTGTAGTATTGTTTTTATGAATTTGGGTGCACCAGAGTTTGGTGAATATATATGTTCATGATTGTAATATCTTCTTGGTCAGCTGTTCCTTTGATCAGAATGAAGTGGCCCTCTGTACCTCTTCTGATTAGTTTTAGTTTGAAGTCTATTTTGTCAGATGTTAGAATTGCAGTGCCTGGTCTTTTCTTAGTACTGTTTCCTTGGTATATTTTTTTCCCATCCTTTCGCCTTAAGGTAGTGCCTGTCCTTGAAAGTGAGATCAGTTTCTTACAGACAACAAAAAGATGGATTTTGTTGTTTTGTACATTCAACTTGTCTGTATCTTTTGACTGAGGAGTTCAGTCCATTGATATTTCAAATTATTAATCAAAGGTATGTGCTGATTCCTGTCATTTTTATATCTGTTCACATTCTTGATGTAGCTGTGCATTTCCACAGTTATACCTTCGTTAAGTTTCTTTCCATAATTCCTTGGGTATAGTTGTTCCTTTCTTCAGCTCTTTGTATTGCTCAAGAACTCTCTGAAGGTCTGTTTTTATGCGCATGAATTCTTTCAGCCTATTTTTTTCATGGAAGGTTTTTCTTTCCCCTTCGAGTATAATAGACATTTTGGCTGAGTATAGTAATCTGGGTTGGCATCTGTGGTCATTGAGAAGTGGGAATACTTTGGTCCAGGCTCTTTTGGCTTTCATAGTTTACACTGAAAAGTCAGCTGTAATTCTGATGGGTTTTCCTTTATATGTGACTTGTTGTTTTTCTTTTGCAGCTTTCAGTATTGTCTCTTTGTTCTAAATGTTTAGTGTTTTTACTATGATGTGCCATGGAGAGTTTCTTTTCAGATCCTGTCTGGTGTTCTATATGCTTCTTGTATTTGTATGGGCATGTGTTTCTTTGATTTTGGGAAATTTTCTTCCACGATTCTTTTGAAGATCTGGTCCATGCTATTATCTTAGGATTCTTTGCCTTCCTGTATGCCTATGATTTGTAAGTTTGATCTTTTTGTGGTGTCACAAAATTCCTGCGTATTTCATTTTTGTGTTTTCTTAAATTTTTCATAATCTTTGCTCGAGTGGTCTAATTCGCCCATTTTATCTTTCTGAGTTGATATTCTGTTTCCTATTTCATTCATCCTATTGGTGAGGCTTTCTCCTGTTCTTTCTAATTGGCTTATTGAGTGTTTCACTACCTTCTTTATTTCAGCCTGAGTATTCTTCAATAATTCTAACTCTTTTGAAGTCATTCAGTAGTTTATCCCTATCTTCTTTCAGTTCTTTGATTTCTTTGTGTGTTATTTGAATTCACTCATTTCTTTTATCGTGTTTCTAATTGTTCTTTTGAATTCCATGTCCTGTGTTATGTCTAGGGTGTTCTCAGTGTACTCCTCTACAGGACTGTTGGTATTTGTTGGGTTATATTATTTTGGTTTTTCATGATATTATTTTTTCACTGTGACTTTGACATGTGGATTTCTTTTGTAGTTTCTGATTATTGTGTGAGACCCAAGCCATCCTTTGTTGAGTTTAGGTCTGCTTCTTTTTGTAAACTTTGTGTGCCTTTGTGGTTTACTTCTTGGGCATGAAAAGCTGATTGGTCTAGACTTCAGGTTCTCTCTTTTGATTTTATATTGGAGGGGCTAAATTGTTTTTTGTCTTCCTGTTCATGAGTTTGCACAGAGGCCCAAGTTGGATGAGCATCAGATGCTCTCAGCCTTTTTCCTAAGGACTGGATCCCCCTAGGAATCATGCTGACCCCAGGAAGCTGGGGGTTTGGCATTCCAGGAATACAAAGGGCATTGGGGATGGGAAGAGGCCCTGTGGGCTCCAGGGACTAGAGGGAGGAATTGTGTTGGTCTTGTTGCAAAGGTCAGGAAGCTGTGGGGAGTGTGGGCCAAGAGGTCAGTCCAGAGGTCTGGGGTGCCAAGACAAGAAGTGGACCAGTGCCCGTGCTAGGAGGAGAGATAGGGTGGGGGAGCTGGGAGAGTGAATAAGGCTGGGGCAGTCAAGGCTCATTGGGCACCACCAAACTTGCCCTGGAAAGCTGTTGGCCCCAGGAAGCTGGGGGGCTGGGCTGCCCAGAGATGTAAAGTGTGAGCCTAAAATTCTTAGCTAGTGTTTTCAACAAACTAAAATACTAAATATAAGTGCCACGTTCTTTCTTTTTTTTTCACTTTTGGTCTTTTTGAGACAGGGTCTCCTGTAGTCCCAATTGATTTAGAACTTACTGTGTAGACCAGGTTGTCCTTGAACTCATAGACATCTGTTTGCCTCTGCCTCCTGAGTACTGGGACTAAAGGCATGCGCCACCACACCTGGCTCTTTTTTTTTTTTTTTAAAGACAGGGTCTTTCTATATAGCCCTGGCTGGTGTAGAACCTACTATATAGATCAGGCTGGCCTCTAACTCACAGAGCTCCTTCTTCCTCTGCCTCTGGGGTGCTAGGATTAAAGGTGTGTGCCACCATACCTAGCTTACTGCTAAGTTCTAAAATAATAAGATTTAATTCACATTTTTTTGGTAGCATAATAAATACTGGAATGCTTTCCCACTTTGTGGTCTGCTGTATTCAATAAAAGATGGTTTTACATTGATGTTGGGGCTTGTTTTGAGTTCCAAGGGATTGCCGGTGACCATGAGAGTATGAAGAACTCTTGACTTTGGGAGTTGGGGCAGCCACTCATTCTCTCTGTGATACAGGGAGAAAGGGAGAACAGTGGGTCCTGGACTTTGCTGCATTAGTATAAATGCCATGCCTTCCACATCTGCCTACAGCCTGTGACTCAGCACAGCAGAGACAAGGGAGGAGGCTTGTTCCTGACGGGCAGCCTTGCTAAGCTTTCCCTATGATACATTGTAGCCTAATAGTATCCACTCAGCCTGCCTGCCTGCCTCGCCAATTCTCAAAGCTTCCTCCTTTCTCTCTAAAGCCCTTCCACTAGTATATTTCTTAATTTCTAATCCTCCCCACCCCTCTTGTGCCTGTGTATTAAAGGACCTAACACAAAACAGACTGTTTTAAATCAGAGATATGTTCATGGGACACATTAGATGTTCATTGGTGGTTGTTATCATCATCAGTAGGAATGTTGTACTTAATTATCTAAGTCCCTAAGTCTTAGTTCATAAAGAAATAATAGTTTTAAATGCCTATTCTGTTCTTGGCTGTGTTTTATCATCTGGGGGTGCAGTGGGGAAGTTAAGTTCTCGTTTAAGATAGGTGTTTAGCTAGAATCCACCTTGGAGAAAGAATTGCTAAGATCCCTTCTGCTGAGTTCTCTACCTTCCCCTCCGCCCATGCATCCTAGAAGAGCTGTAGATTGTGTGTGTGTGTGTGTGTGTGTGTGTGTGTGTGTGTGTGTGTGTGTGTGTGTGATTCATTATTGATTTTGGAAAGTTCTCCTCCCCACCCCCACCTCTTTGAGACAGGGTCTTCTTGTAGCTCCAGATCTCACAGAGATCCACCTGCCTCTGCCTCCTGAGTGCTGGGACTAAAGGAGTGTGCCATCATGCCCAGCTTCTCTTACTTTCTTAATAAAACAGTTTGTTGCATATCCAGCTCCATCCCTAATACCATCCATTTAAGAAACTGTAATGTACTCCGACTTAAAAAAAAAAAAAAGTCAAAATTCTGAATTCTGTTTGATGATGCTTTCTGACAGGCTGATCTTTCACTTATTTCAGTGGGGTTTTAATTGCTTCTCATAATGTTCTGTTCTAGTATTTGTTTAAAAAATAGAAGCAGGGTCCTTATTGTCCCACAGCAAGAGGAAAAGGGCCAGGGTTAAATATCTGCACATCCTTATTAGGCTAACTCATGTTGGATATGCTCAGTAGCTTTTGGTTTATGATTCTTATTTTTTTCCTAAGCATAAGTTTAAAAAATAATAATGGAGGCTATTTAATTTTTAAATTGCCACTTTCTTTTTTCAATGTCTTCTTTCAGAGTCCTTTATTGATACCCCACTCCCCTCCACACAGCTAACCAGGATAGGTAACCAAACCCAAAGACTTTGTGGAAGAGAGATACTACATCAAAGGGAATATTGCTTTAGTAATGGACAGTTTTTTTCTTTTCACAATTTGAGCCTAGGTCATAGGCAGTGTTTTGGGAAGCAAGATATCAGAACTCCAGCTCTAGCCTTCTTGTTTTGTTTTGCTTGAAGCTGATTGGGATTCAGGACTGAAAGTTGATAAACTTATTGTTGGCTTATCCGAATGAAAACAGAAATGTGATAATTGAACTATCAAGTTTGAAGTGTACATTGTATGGGTTTCTACACTGTTTACTGAGGACACTGTGGGCTTAAAGCACTGGGCCTTTAAGGAAGCATGGTAAACTTCCCAAATTCCAAGTGTAATCTCTAGAGTTTACAGCACTCCTATCCTTATGTTCAAATTATTGCTGTGGATCTGGGTTCAAGATTCTCAGTAGTTTTCATGATTTTAGTTGCTGATTTTTCTCTATTACTATACACCTTAATTCTCTTTTTACAATTTTTTCCTACCAGATATAATAGATTAGTTTAAGTTGAGCTCAAAAATAAAATGTTTGGGGCTGGAGAGATGGCTCATTGGTTAAGAACACTGGCTGCTCTTGCGGAAAACCCAGGTTTGAATCCCAGCACCCACATGGCAGCCAACAACTGTCCATAAGTCCAGTTCCAGGGGATCCAACAGTCTTTTTTGTCCTCCATGGGCATTGTACAACACGGGTGCACTTACCTACATGCAGACAATACATGCATACACATAAAACAAAAATAATAAATAAAATAAAATTATAATTTATATATTAAAAAATGTTTACAGGGATTTATTTGGAAGTCAAATTCCATATTGAATGCAGTCCCCTGTCTTTACTTACCAGTGTTAGGAGGGAGCATATATCATTCCTTCTTTGTACTTGAGAATGTTCAGGTAATAAAAGGAGATTGTTCTTCTCTATGATGGAACGATAGACCTAGTTAGTGCAGAACCACAAACATCAGGCTCCAAATTTTCTCCATGGCAGGGCACTTCTAGCAAAATCGATGTGAACTGTTTTCATATTTTGTCAGCATCAGAGTCTCATTTACTTCATGTGTTTTAAAAAAAACAAGAGGAATTAATTGGCCATTTTCATCTTCTTGCTAAAACTTGAACCTATATTGAGAGGAGAGCTGATGATTAAGTGAAGGAGTGTCGAAACATGAGTGTGGATGAAGAGTCAAGGGATCATTTAATGATGAATTGGCTGAACTGGGAGGAGTTTGTGTAGCAAAGTAAAGCTATATAGTTGGATGCATGACAAAAGGAAGGGGGACTCCTTGGGGGACTGTTTGAGGGACGCAGAGGACCAGCACAGGGAATAGGTGTGTAGGGAGGGAATGAGCAAAGTATAGCGATACATACGTATGAAAATGTTGTAACGAAACCCATTATTTTGTACACCAGCTAAAAATTACTATATAAAATGAACATCTACTTTAAAAATATTTTAGCCATTTGTTTCATAAAAGTAGTTACCTTAACTCTGGATAACTTTGACCTTAGGACATTAATGTGTTGTAGACAGATTTTGAATTTTTCAGTACAGCTTTGATAGTACCGATGGGATAGACACTTTTTAGGTTGTTTTTCTTTTAAAGTTATCTCACCTTCTAAACTCTTTCTGATGCTTTCAGAAGGAATTTCATTTCAAATCACAAGTACCTGTTAGCAGCAGTCTCTTAAAACTTAGCCCTAAGATATTTTCATTATTGTCTCAATGTTCCTATCAGCCTTATGTGCCCCCCTCCCACGTGTGTGTGAGTGTGTGTGTGTGTGTGTGTGTGTGTGTGTGTATGTACACACGTGTGGGGTGCTGGTGGAGTTCAAAGGACAATTCAGGTTTCATTCTTAGGAGCAATCCATTTTTCTTTTTTTTTTTTAATTATTTTTATTTTATGTGTGTGAGTGTATTGCCTGCATGTGTGTGAGTGTTCCTGTGTCATGCTGTGGAGGTCAGAAGAGGGCTTCAGATTCTCCTGGAACTGGAGGTAGGGACGGTTCGTAGCTGCCATGTGGGTGCTGGGAATCGAACCTGGGTCCTCTACAAGAGCACTCAGTGCTCTTAACTGCAGAGCCATCTCTCCAGGACCTCCATTTTGTTTTTTGAGATAGGTCCCTCATTGGCTGGGAGTCCACTGATTCCCCTAGACTGACTGGGCACTGAGCCCCAGAGATCCTCTTGTCTCTACTTTCCCAGCCCTGGGATTATAAGCACATGCCACCATGCCTTCCTGTTCCTTTTTAAAATATAAACTCTAGAAAATCAAACTCAAATCCTTATTGCTTCCATGGCAAACACCTTATTGATTGAATTATCTCCCCAATGCTCCTGCTCCCTTTAAAGTGACCTTTACAGAAACACTTAAAGAACTTTAATCATCTCCAGAATAACTAACTCTTTTAAATTTTTTCTACTGTTCTTGTTCTGTAATCTAGTCCAATTTGTGATCTCAAGGCATCTGAAAGTAGGCATCATAGGCACTGGTTGGCTAGGATTTTTCTAACAGTTTTTTGTTAACAAAATAATGAAAAGTGGACTGGTAAAATGGTTCATCAGATAGAGACACTTGCCACCAAGCCTTGATGACTTAAGTTGGATCACTGAAACTCGCATAGTGGAGGGAAAGAGACTCCCGTAAGTTGTCTGCTGACATCTACATGTATGCTATGGTATGACTGCTGACCCCGAATAAATTAATAAATATAAAAAGATAATTCAAAGTCATGAAAAGTACCCGCCTTGAGAAGTCTTTGTATGTAGCAATCCTCTTCTGTGAAAGTATTTCTCATTTTGGGAAAAATATTTGTTATGTTCAGATAGATCTTCAGGCCTGTGTCTCAAGGTTTGGCTCTTCCAAGGAAAAACAAACCCTGTGTCTTTGTTCAGTGGTTCCTTTGCTTCCATTTGTGACATTGGAATTGGACTGCAGAGTTTTTTCTTTAACGTAATAAAATAGAAAGTGTCTGGAAGGTCATGGGAGAAAATAGTGGAGATTCTCTTTTGCTCTCAGAGTATGCATTCCTCTGGGGTCAAAGCCATTTGGAATCCAGACTTAAAATACTGAGGGCTGTGGGGGATGGACATAATTCCTTCTGTTTCATTCCACTCAGCCTGTCCTTGCTAGTACTCCGTAATTAGAAAGGCAGGATTCAGTGGGATACCAGCTTGTTCACTGTTTTACCTGGTCCATGCTTTCAAAAATTAATTGTTACTAAACAGTAGTAACATAGTGTGAAGTTACCCTTAAATCCTATTTTCTTAGAATTTACAACATCTGAACTCAGTTTTTGATATCCAGTATGAGGGATGTAAAGGTCATAGTAGTTACTCCCGTGATAGAATCACATCTATGTTTGTCTCATTATTGCTGGCAGATTTCTTAGCTCAGACTTGAGCTGCATAGATTGCTTAAGCTATCTTTCACTTCCTTGTTTTTTGCTTGGTACTGAGGATTTGAACCTAGGGCCTTGATTACCCTAATCAAGTGCTCAGCCTCTGAGCTATGTCTACAATCCTCTTTTCAGTGTTTATTTTGAGACTAGATATTCAGAGTTCTTA
Organism: Nannospalax galili; assembly: GCF_000622305.1. NCBI lineage: Eukaryota > Metazoa > Chordata > Mammalia > Rodentia > Spalacidae > Nannospalax > Nannospalax galili. The sequence goes on from NW_008354016.1 coordinate 345,364, forward strand.
CAGCCAAGTATCTAATGAGAAGAGAGTTCATGTCATTGTAACTGTATTAATCCCTCACACTTTTATAATCCTTTTGTTCTTTTACCTTCAGCTGTGTGGCTCTAATGGAGTCTGGAGCTTGCTCTCAGTCTTGTGAAGCAGTGTGGAGTTTGTGCTTTTGCTTTCCCAGCTCTTCTAGAATCCCACAATTGAGGATAACTTAGGATCTCAGCGGTCTCCAGGGCCAGTTTTCTACAGTTGTGCTTACATGAAAGTAGCTAGTAATCTCTACCTTGGAATGTGGTTCAGTCCACTCCAGTTCCTCTTACTGAGTTTTCCCTGATAGCGAACTCCTGGAACCCTGCTGCTCTACAGCGTCTATTCATCAGGTTTTGTTTTGCTCACTTGGAACAAATAAAGATATTTGCCTTTTCTTTTCTCACATAGCACCATTTACATATTCAAAAACAGCTTTTACGTTCCTGCTGAGCATTCTCTTCCTTCCTACTCCCATTAGACATTGGCTGCCTTACCCAGTCCTTAACTCTTTTGTTGAGTCAGTTCTTTCCACCCACTTTTTGTGGGTTACAGGATTTGAACTCAGGTTGCTAGCCTTGTACAACAAGTACCTTTACCTGCTGAGCCATCTGGCCTGATCCTCCAGGTCTTTTTGGCAGTCTAGTCACATTGAAATTGCTTTAGCCCATTAGAAATATCTTTCTGAAATGCGTTCACTGAGATGAGTGCTTCTCTGATAGGATGAAACTGAACAGTTATCTTGACTGGATTTGAGCAGTGTGTTACTTGTATGTGTATTCACTATCTTCTGGGAATACTTGGTAGTTTCTTTGGTTAAGTGAAAATTTTAGGGGCTTTAAGCTCATTACTAACTTCACACAAACTGTAAGACATCCTACACACTGAGCATCTGCTTTTCAACAGTGGAGTCCAGCAATTGCTTGTCTGTCCCATGCAGACTTCATGGGATCACTTTCGAATTCCTCTCTTAAGTGGGAGAGTTACTGGAATGTTGGTTCTTTCACCTCATAGTCTGCCACCCTCCATCCTTTGATCAGCCGGGAACAAATGCTCAAAAAAAAAAAAAATACAAGATAAGGTGATTCTTCAGGCCAGGTTTGGGAGACTGACCGAGGAGCTAGGTCCACCTTGCCTCCTGTTTTTGAGCATACTTGCATTGGAACACAGCTGCTTCTGTTCATTGTGTACTGTCTGTAGCTGCTTTTATGCTCTCTAGCCAGTGTTGAGGCCTTATGGCTGCAAATTGTTACCTGGCCTTTTATAGAAAAGGTTGGCTGTCTCCTGCTCTAGGGCAAGAGCAACTGATTCATTAACATGTTTTATGTTCCTATAGTTACCCTTTGTTCCTAGGCCATGTAAAACCCTTTGCAAGGCTCATTAATGAAGGAATTTTGGGATTTCTTTTTTTTTTTTTTTTTTTTTGTTTTTTTTTTTGGCCTTTTTGACACAGGTTCTCCCTGTAGCCCCAGCTGTCCTGGAACTCACTATGTAGACCAGGCTGGCCTCGAATTCACAAAGATCCACCTGCCTCTGCCTCCCAAGTGCTGGGATTAAAGGCATGTGCCACCATGCCCGGCGGGATTTCTTTTTTTTTTGTCTTTCTTTTGAGATAGGGTCTCCCTATAGTCCCAGCTGTCCTGGAACTCACTATGTAGACCAGGCTGGCCTCGAATTCACAAAGATCCACCTGCCTCTGCCTCCCAAGTGCTGGGATTAAAGGCATGCGCCACCATGCCCCATGGGATTTCTTTTTTATAAGTATTTTTTAATGGGAAAGTAGGTTTATATCATATTTTGTGTGGCTGTAAAATCACATTCTATATTTGCTCTTTTTTATCTGGTTTTTAACATGTTATGTGTGAGTCCTTCTCACTGTTTCTTCAGCTGTCTTTAATATTCAGAAGGTATCATCACCATAAATCATTCTTGGAGCCACAAGGCCAATTCTAGATTTAGTACTCACTTGTCTCTGGGGAAGAAAAATAGTGTTTTGGTGTTGGGAAATGACTACCAACAGCATTATATTTTTGTGAAATTAATAAAGGTTCCTTGGAGTCTCCAGTCTGTTTTGAGAGAAAGAAGAAAACAACTCTTGTTCTTCAACTAACATTACCTTACAAAAACAGTGACTGCTTGATTACTTTGTTCTTAAAATGTTTTTGGTTCTGTTCTAGAGCTATAAAATCAGACTTTCCTACAGGATACAAATTCATAATGAATTTTAAGCTTTGAAAGAGTAGTTTTGTTTTTGTTAAAGAGTTGTATGTACTGTTGTCTGTCATTACTTCCTTTAGTTTGGAAGTTTGATTACTGGCTTAGAACAGAAACCCTCACATTCTTCTGCGTTGCTGTTCCATAGTCTTGGAGCCCAGGTGATTTATGTATCAGATTAATTCTCCAAATGAAGGACGGATCTTAGGACCTCAAGTTCCTGTAGTGTGAGCCTTGTGGTCTCATCCTTTTGTGAAGGAAAGTACTATAGCATATGGAATTTGGGGGCTCTGATATTGGCTTTCACATACCTGTATTATTACTGGACAGCTGTCATTTTTTGAGCATTTCTTAGATCCTGTTGTGATGGTAATGGAGGACATCTGATGTCTCCAACCTCCTGTGATCCTTTGACTTCTTCGTTTACTTCAGTAACATTGAACAGTTGGGAACCCCATGCATTGAATTTGCTCTTTTCTTTCCTCTACATAGACGACCTTCCCAGCTCTTATCCTTGCCTGGGACACACTGTCCCCTGTTCTGGGCTTAGCTTTGTGTGGGATTCATTGGGGTATCCTCCTTACTGAAGGGTTTCCTCCCTTGTGATTTGGAGTTTCCTGCACCTCACCAGCACTTCAGATACCACAGCATAGGGTACTGATGTGTTTATGTCTCTAGGAAATGCTCACATGAACTCCACCTCTTGCTTTCTTTCTTCACTGTAAGAGAAAAATCCCATGAGAAGGCAGATGGAAATTCCTGCTCGCTTCTCCCACAGGACTTTCAGCCCTGTCCAGGGATGGTCCTGTTTCTCTAAGCAGTGTTCTTCATTTGAAGTGATTGATTCTTTGACTGATTGATGATTGATTGATTCTCTGCTGCCTTCAAATTGTTCTCAGGCCTGAGCTCTGTAAATAGCCTTGCCTTAGTATTCACAAAGGCAGTAACCATCTGGTAGTATTTCCCTCAGCTTTTCTTCATGAAGTCTTCAGGCCCGTTGATACTGGCTTGACTCTGTTAGAAGGGAAATGAAGAGCTTTATTTATTCCCAGGATAGGGTGGCTGTCCATGCAGTGTAAGTATCATATCGTATCACCCCCCTATCTGCCCCCCCATCCATGTTCTGATCCTTCAACCCTTTTGTGGACTCTATATGGGCATTTGGATATGCTGTCATCTCCTAAATACTGAATGTTTTTTCCTTTTTGTCTTAGAAAAAGGTAAAGAAAAAGACCTTCCTTCTGCCTCACCTTGTTTTTCAGCAGTCATCTCCTGTCTTGCCATTTGTGGTCATCCTTTTGAAGAAAGGCTGTTCCCCCAAATGCTCTCACCTTTCTATGGATATTGCAGAAAGTGTACAAGTTACACATTGTGTCTCGTTAATTAAGGCATACTTGTATGACATCTGTACCATTTCCAAAGCTCCTGTATCTGGACCTAGCCTATTACTGTACTTGAATGAACCTATAAATAATATATTTTCTGCAGAGGATGGCATGATCAAAGAAGTCAGCTCAGCATTGCATGCTGGTGTAATAGGCTGACAGTACTCGTCATAGAAGATAGAAATAGAAATTCAAAATTACAGAGATCTGAGTCCAAGTTTGACCAATATGCAGGCTCATGCAGCTAAACCACTTTCTCATTCATCCCACACTCTGGCAGCGTATTTTAGCATCTTATTTTGGCTCAAATTTTCAGGGGTTTCAGTTCACGATTGCTTGGCACCTTTGCTTTTGGACTGGTGGTGAGGCCGAACACCATGGCAGAAAATGTGAGATGGAGCAAAGCTGGTTCACTTGATAGTGACTAGCAGCCAAAAAAGAGAAGGAGCTGGAGTTTCAATCTCCCCTTCAAAGACATGCCCCAGTCACCCGCTTCTTCACCTACACCTCACCTCCCAAAGGTTTTTCGTGCTATAGGCTGGTGACTGGGCCTTTAGCTTGTGGGTCTTAGGAGGCCATTTAAGATCCATACCATCACAGTATTCTTATGTAGTCTCTTGCTTGTACAGAATCTGGGAGAGATTACAGAAATCACCACACACCTTTCCCACATTCAGTTCCTGTTAGTTTGTAAGATGTCTCTCAAATCTGTTTTCTTTTCTTTACGTCTCTTGCTATCTTTGTCTGAGCGACCATCACGTTACCTGTACCACTCTAGAAACCCCCAGATAAGAGTTTTGTCTTCTGGTTTTCTGTCCCTCTAAATCTTTTTTCACAGAGAAGCTAATCTTTAAAAGGTCTAATTATTATTGCATTATATATATGAGTTTTCTGCTTCAGAGCCTTTCACTGGCTTTTCCATCAACTTGGGGTATGCGTGTTCTGACCGTAGCATGTTCAGGTCCTCTGCTATCACCTGGCTTCTGACTTGACCTTTCCTCATGTAATTTCCAGCTGTAATTCCCCTTTGGCATTCGCTGTCGTAGGCAAAATTCCTTCTTGCTTTAACCCTTTGCCTCCACTGACTTCAAGCTGGAAACAGCTCTCCTTGATCCCTATATCACTGATTCCTTCTCATCTTTTGATTCTTAGCTTAGATGTCACTGCTTTGATGAAGCTCACACCTTGAAGGAACATTGTTCCTTCTTGTCTCTTCTAATGAAGTCCTCATTATGTGCCTACTTTCCCCATTCAAAGGCATTGTTAGACTTTGCAGTTATGTATCCATTACATGACTTGCATACTGACAGTAAATTCCATGAGGCTGGGGGCTCTTCATTCTTGTATCCTTATTACTTGGTCCAGAGAGTCAGCGTGTTATATTCATTTCCAGAGCCTACAGGGTTTGTTAGATGGCTGTTTTGAATGAAGAAGTGCTTCTATTGCAGTGTTCTGTGGAGAGCTTTTAATCTCTACCTGTCTTCTGTGACCTTGAGATTTGTCACCCTCTTATACTGTATGCCTTACTGGGCTGAATTCTTTCCTGAGCATGCTAGCTAGCCTCTGTAGGTGATATATTATATGTGTGTTTATTCAACAATAGCAATAGGCTTGATCTAGATATAGAAGCTTTGGAGATGACACAGATATCATATCAGTATGTTTTTGAAAAATACATTTATTCTTTTGGAAACTTGGGAGACGACACAGATGTCGTATCAGTATGTCTTTGAAAAATACATTTATTCCTTTTATGTATACATGCGTGTGTTTGTATGTGGGCCTACACATGCATGGCACACATGGTGGAGGTCAGAGGACAGCTTTGGGGAGTCATTTCTCTTCTTCCACCATATGGGTCTTGGGGATCAAACTCAGGTTTTCAGGCTTGGTAGCAGCTGCCTTTGCTCATTGAGCCATCTCCCTGGCCCTAAGTATGCCTTAAGTTTCGGACATTGTGTGTAAATTGGTTCATCTTGAAAATGTGTAACAAATTGTCCTGTGTCTGCTTTCCCAGATACAGCATGGACAATCCAAATGATACTTGGGTGGTCAGGATTATTGTCTATGCTGCTTTGGTTTGTTATTGCAAGTCACATGGTCTTCTATGTAGAGGTTAAAATTAATGTATTTTCAAGATGATCCCATTCCTCTCTATTTTTAGGTAATTCTTTCCTTTCATTCTCTATTGCCCCAGCTCTTTTACAGCTGAATCTGAAGTTTTCCAAGTAGGATTAGGACCCAAGAGCAGGCCTGGATTATAAATTTCAAACTCCCTTCATTGCATATAAGGGGACAATTACATGTTCTGTGTTCCCCATCCTGTGGTATGAAAGCTCATTTTAGGAGAAATCATTGAATAATAAGGTTAGTTGAATCCTTTCCTAAGGCCTAGCAGTTTAGCTGACTGGATGAGCACTTGCCTACTGTGCAAGGGATGGGGCAAGGGACTGGGTTTCATTTCTAGTGTGTTGCTTTCTAAATAACTTACTATTATTTTCCTTTTATTTTCAGCTTGGATTTAAAAAAAATTATTTTTGTTTTATGTGTGTGAGTCTGCATGTATGTAAGTGCACCTGTGTCATGCAAAGCTGGCAGAGGCCAGAAGAGGGCATCGGATCCCCTGGAACTGGAGTTACAGACAGTTGTTAGCTGCCATATGAGTTCTGGGAATTGAACCTGGGTCCTCTGGAAGAACAGCCAGTGCTCTTAAATGCTGAGCCATCTCCAACCCTCCCCCCCTTTTTAATGAGGAGGGTTTTATAGAAAGGTAGATGATGCATTCTTGTACAGGGTTTTGAGGCCCCTCCCTCTTAGATGTTTCTGGTCTCTTGGGAATGGGAGCTGAGAAAGCCAGTATTCAGTAGTGTATTGCTGTTAAGCATGTTCTCTTTAGGTGACTAGTCCTTTTATTTATGTTTTCAGCATTTTGTGGCTTTGAATGAAAAGCCAAATAAGACATGAATGAGATTGTGGTCAGAGTGTGTGTGGCCCATCATCCTGACCCTTCCTTATGTGATGCTTGCCAGCAGGCCCACTTACTTGCTCTGACTTTTTTTTGTATCTCTCTAGTGACTCCATCCATATTGCTAATATGCCTTCAGTCCTTACTAGGACAGGAAATTTTTAGTAATGAAGTCCAGACTCCTTGTATTTAGAAGGGTAACCACAGTCCCTAGTCCTTTCATTAATGTAGTCTGATGACCAATAAAGGAATGTAATTGAATTTTAAATTTAGGAGGAGGAGGAAAGGAAAAAAAAAAACCCAAACAGAAGTGTTCCGTTAATGAGTGTGATAGACCCCTTTGTTGTTTAAAGACATCTCTTTTGCCATTTTTATGGAAGAGCTTTGGGCCTGAGTTAGTCCCCAGCCAGCTGCTCCACTGCCTCTTCCCCAAAAATATTTATGGTCTTCCAGTGCTTTAATAAGTTATGCAGTGATTTAATTGTTGCATTGGCAGAGTGAGGGAAGACAGTTAAATATGTTGTTCATTTTGTTTTTGGGTGGGTACAAGAGAAAAATGAAATGCTATGTTTTTCTTTCTGGAAACCTGACGCTATATTCTTTTATCACTCTTTTTCTCTAGGCATTAAGTGTAACTGAAACCCTGATTAAACCCTTGGAAAAATTCAGAAAAGAACAACTTGGAGCTGTAAAGGTTTGTGTCTAATTTGAGCACATGCGTAAACAGAACGTGCCCATGCTTTTGCTGTTCATTGTACACTTAATTCACATTTGGTGGTGTGGAGGGAGAAGCTGGAGTAAACCATCTGTTGTTTTGTATTCTAAATGTGCTTTTTCCCCTTTGGGGAGGTAAAATTGAAAACAAACGAAAACACCTGGACAGGATACTAAAACATCTTCTTTGGCTGAGCATTCTTCATAGGGCTTAAAAAAACTCCAAAAGACCAAAAGAAAACAAAACAAAAAAAACCAGCTGGAGCCAAATAACACATTTGCTCTGGATTGAAGGCTTTCACTGCTGTAGGGAGCACAGCTGTTTCTTCATGCACCTCTGTTTTATGGAGGACTGCAGCAGCATCGTGATAGAATTTTAAGATTAGGGATGCTGCTCTAGCAGGATACCATCAAAACTGGCATGAGATTATTGTTATTGGAAAATAATTCCCTGGAATCTAACAAAAATTTATGGTTTCTATTATGTGCAAGTGTTGTCCTAGTTTTGTTTAGTATGTGGTATTGTGCTTAGATTCATAGAAGAGTGACCTACAACCTCACATTTGGGGATCTGGGGGCTAGCCAGGATTTCTGGAACAGTACAGGAATCCTGGTATATATTTAGCAGTTTCTGAAGTTTGTGGTCTGAGCTTTGAAATGACCCCAGAGAGATAATTCCCATCCATTTTTCCTAAGGTTTTTTTTAAGTATTATTTTTATTTTATGTGTATGAGTATATTGCCTTATGTATGTAAGTGCACCCATGTCATGCAGTGCCCGAGGAGGTCAAAAGAGGGTGTTGGATCCCCTAGAACTTGAGTTACAGATGGTTGTTACCTGCCATGTGGATGCTAGGAATTGAACCTGGGTCTTCTACAAAAGTAGACAGTGTTCTTAACCGCTGAGCCATCTCTCTAGCCCTCCCCTCTATTTTGTATATTTTGTGAGGTAGAAATAATTTGCATATTGTTGACCTTTTTTTGGCTTAGCCTAAAGAGATGAAAATATTGCCTGCTATCAATTTTAAGTAGGGGAGGTAATTTTCATATTTGTACTTTTTCTTCCCTCATTGCTGGGGATGCAAGATTTTTTTTTTTACTTTTCTATTCCTGAATAAATAGAATCAAAATCCTTTGGTTCAAATAAACATTGTGGCCTCAATAGCTGTGACTACACGTATGGGCCCAACATACTCGAGGTTTCTACTTGCTATTTATAGAATACTTTGTCCTTTAAGTGATTGTGGATGAGCTGACATTTCTGTTTGATCTACTAATTTACAGAAAGACTGAGCTGAGGTTCGGAACATGTAGACAGTGGGTGTCAGTGAGGCGTCCTCAACCTCTTCCCTTGACACTTGCTGAGCTACAGGAGCTGCATGGGTGGCTTGGCTTTGCAGCAGGTGATTGATTGCAGTGTTCTACCTCCTGGGCAAATGATTGCCATACTTATAAAATAAATGACCTGCTGAATTTGTATTTTGTATGCTTTTGATTTTCTCTAGCTTTTGATGCTTGAGCATACTGGTTCTTTCAGCATTTCATTGGCAAGTAGTACATGTATACAAATTGTACTTCTTCCTTCGATTGGATGATGGTGGAGGGGGATAAGGATAAAACTGACTTGAAGAACCAGTAATCTAATTACTAAACTGCTTTCTTTTTTCATTTGCCATCTGCCCCCACTGGGTTTTGTACATTTATAACTTCTGTTGCTTAGTAGAATCTTCTGTTGACTCTTCCACTGTCTCAGACTCTCAGTGTTTGATGTTAATGTTTTGTCTAGTAAAGCAAATTCAAACTTAATTCTAAAACGTGAAAAACTGTTTCAGGAATTTAGTTTATGGAGTTACATAGTGACCAGATTCTATCTTGAAGTCTCATTTTTCGCATCTTCATGATGTGTCTGACTTCAAGTTTATGAAGGGTTTATACTATATTCTTTAAATTTGTTTGGCTTACTTTTATGTGTATGAATGTTTTGCCTGCATGTATGTAAGTGCACCCACATCGTACAATGTTCAGAGACCAGAAGAGGGTGGCTGATCTGGTATTGGAGTTCCAGACTGTTGTGAGACACCATGTATGTGCTGGGAACTGAACCTGGATCCTCTGCAAGAGCAGCCAGCTCTCTTAAACCAAGTCATCTCTCCAGTCCTTGTGCTACAGTCTTGATCAGTTCAGTATGTGTAGTTGCTATTTTGTCTGTTGATACTCTACGAAAAAACCAGGTGGTACTCAACGAGAAGCCTGACATTTTGTGTGTTTTGTTTTTGGTATATCAAAATAAATACAGGTAGTTGTCTATGTAATACAGCAAAATAAAAACAGCTGCCTCTTCCATTACATTGCTAAATCTGTATAAGACTGCTTCATCCCTTTATTTTCTCCCTACCTCCACGTTGCTTTACCATAGATGATATCTAGTACATAATTTGATTAATAATTCTGTAAGAATCGAGGTTTTGTACTTCAGATATTTGCTTCCTTTTTCCACCTCTGCTTCCTAAATATGCAGTCCTGTTTTGACAAGCACATACTTGTTTCTCTGGTTAATGTACTCATCTGGGATGCTTTAAGAAGAGTTTACTCTCTCAGTTTCTTAAAGAGCTTTTTCAAAAACAACATAAACAGTTTTCATGTGGAGATAAAAACAGTGTATTTAAAAGCTGACGTCAGATATCAGTGTGAACATTTTGTTTTCCCTTCGGTCTTCCCCTTTTCCCTATCTGGTGATGTCATCCCCTTTGCCTTTCTGTGGTAGCTCTCTTGGTTCTATGTACTTTTGCATTCTCTAGTTTCTAGAAGCCCAATTATATGTTGAACTGTGGTTTAAACATAGTCTAAGCTGCTAGGTTGGTTTTTGTAAATTGGATTAAAAAAAAAAACAAAACCAAGATATTCTTGACCATTTTGCTTCTGTTTGGTTGGATGTGCCTGCCTTGAGTAATGTCTGTTGGCTTGTCTTGTTTTGAAGGTTCGTCTTTATTTGCTTGTTGGGATCGCATAGGACACAGGCTGCCCTCTGTTGTGTTGGGAGTTTGTAGCTCATTTCTCACCTCCTTTTCATGTGCTTTTGTCTCCCTGAGGATGTATACTTTTATTGTCTAGTGTCCCTAACAACTTTGTAGCCATTTTTCACTGGAGACAAGCAAATGGAGTAAAACTTTAACAGTGGGAGAATCTAAAATTGCTTTTTGTAACATCTGCCCAGTCAATAATAATGTGACTGTAGGTTTAGATCAGTTGCAGCAGCATGCTCACATCAGATGTGTGTCCAGAACTGTTGTTGACACAGCTATTCAAATGCCATCATGGAAGTAGCAGAGTATCATTTTACCCAGTAGAATCAAACATTTAAACATGAGGGTTGGGAAAAAAAAAGTTCATTTCATGTATTATGAATTCTCACTTCATCCCTGTACTAGGCTTGAAGCCCACATTTAAAAAATATTTCTTTCTAAGACTGTATTTAATGAACAGACTTAATAAAAACGACTTGCCAGGATTCTGTAAATGACCAAAAAAGAAGGGCAAAAACCAAACCTACCTGAATTTATCTGGTTAAATGGTTTGATAAAGCAGAAATGTTGCTTTAACTTAATCCTTTCATTTTCATTTTAGTAGTAAAGCATATATTTGTGCCAAACACATGACATGGTATGAGGCCCTGGGATATATAATGAATTGAAACACTGACTGGCCATCAGAAAAGGTGGCATCTCCGTGGGAGGGTGAGACATTGAAAAGCAGTGAAGATGCTTGGTGGAGAGTGGCATGATAAGACTACACAGGGGTGCAGTGGGATGTGTTCCCTATCTCGCCTTGGAACACACACAGCCCCTTCAGGAAGACTAACTCCTCCCTGATTGCCCTTCTCTTTCAGTGCCAGAATGACCTGTATGATTTGGGATAAACTACTCTAGGCCTCTGCACCTCACTTTCCTTGTCTGTCTCAGAATATTACTGTGAGAAAATGAATCTTACAATATCATTTGCATGTCAGGGTTAGGGCTTGATGTGTATCGCTTTGGTTATTGTCATCCTGTCTGTGGCTTGTTCCCCAGTGCCGAAAAAGAATTGCTCAAGTTTTCGTCCACTCTGTGTTCTGGATTCAGGGGTGACATGCCAGAACACTTTGTCTCTGATCTGTCTGGCTAAGATACCATGTTGGTTAGGAGACTCTAGAGGGAGTACTCTTGCAGCAACGTTAGTGTGGTGCCCCAGTGCTGTTCTTGCTTGTCCACTAGTCCTGATGTTGCCTTGGCTCCTATGCTAGGATTGTGTGCTGGGAAAAGCTGAATTCTCATTAGAGAGGCTAAAGGCAATTAGAAGAGGATGTGGATGGGGTTGGATAGGGCATTGAGATGCCAAGTAGGAACAGAGGGTAGGAGTTAATGGAAGTGTACCCTCACTGGGGGGCCTGTTCTGGAGGTAGGTCTGACCTGGCAGTAGGATGTTGGTGGGCTCTGGCAGAATGAGACTGGAGACTGCAGAACTCTGATTAGCTGGGCTGGACAAGAGGTGTTTTAAAGAGTACCCTTGATGATTATTGCTGGTACTTTGGATCTTGTTTCCTGTGTGGAGTATTATTTCACCTCTTCCTTAAAAAGGAAAAAAATGAAATCTCCTATGGAAGTGTTTATAAATTCTTCTTCATACAGCTCAAACCTTGGACATTATTTAATGTTTATAGCTGGAAGATAAGCCTTTTCATTTTCCAAGAAAAGTTGTAAAATCTAGGTAACTTTTAAAAAAAATCTTAAAATCAGCCGGGCGTGGCGGTGCACGCCTTTAAAATCTCAGCACTTGGGAGGCAGAGGCTCCCTGTGAGTTCAAGGCCAGCCTGGTCTACATAGTGGGTTCCAGGACAGCTGGGGCTACAGGGAGACCCTGTTTCAAAAAGACCAAAAAAAACCAAAATCTTAACATCAACTTAAAAACTTTTTCTGCGGGCTGTAGAGATGGCTTAGAGGTTAGGAGGACCTGGGTTCACTTCCCAGCATCCATATGGTGGCTAATAACTGTCTATAACTCCAGCTTCAGGGAACCTGACAGCCTCTTCTGACCTCTGTGGGTTTGCACGCACATGGTATTCTTACATATAGGCAAAACACTCCTACACATAAAAATTAAAAAAACTAAACAGCAGCAACAGCACAAACCTTTTCCCTCCTCTTTAACAAAACAAATCTGATGCCCTGTAGAAAAAATAGGCAGTTTATAGATATGTTCAAAGTGTTACTGATTTTTTTTTTTAATGGAAATAGTACTTTGGGCTTTTTGCAAAACGTTATTTAATAGAACCTAACCCTATGAATTCATAATACTCACATTTTTTCTGACATACTGGTTGCAGTTACCTCTCAATTTATTGGTTACCTTTTAGCTGGATTATTGTGACTTTTTGAAATCTAGACGATTTTAGGGCTTCTACCATTTGCTTCGCTTAGAAGGCCCTTGTTTTATTCTGAGATTTCATGAAAATCTCATTATTGTGGCTTCATTTTTTACTTGTGACTCTTTCAGTCCATCTGGAATTAATTTTGACATGAGGTGGGGTTCTCTTTCGATTTCCCAGTTAAACAATTAGATCAACAGCACTGGTTGAATAATGCTTTAAAAACCCAGGGCTTTCTGTTAGGGCAGCTTTATATATATTTTACTTCTTAATGGTACTTCAGAGATCTGTTCATTTGAGTTATAGTTCTTAGATTTTCATGAATATGTATATATGTATATATTGACATATATATGTATATATGTCAGTCTTATTTTACCAATCATGCTATGTAAAGTAATACCTCTACTTTTTTCTTAAATAATTTTATAACAGATTATAAGTAATTTCTTGTGAGTCATATTTTATCTGTAAAACTTTACTTGGGTTAGTAATTTTATTAAAGTTTTATAAAAATATGTTGCCACCATTTAAAAGTCATTAGTTTTTTTCAGCTGTTCAATGAAAATGATAAGTGACCTGTGTAATGAGCTTGTATCCCTATGTAGAGAAATCTGAGTCTGTTATTGTTACTTAACCCTGTAGAGATACTGGCCTATCTGGCTTGCTGTTACTCCACTGTCTTAAACTTCCTTCCTTCCCCGGCAGCTTCACTTTACTGTCCTACTGACTGATTCAGACATGCTTGATTTTATGATGTCTGCTTTATAAGAAACACACCTTGTCATTCATTTCAACTTCTAGGATTTGGCTCGTCAGTTTCTATTATACTTATTTCCCATAATGTAGTGTTAGAATGAAAATGCTTTTTTTTATTTAAATTTTTTATTTTTAATTTTATTGTATAAGTGTACTGCCTGTGTGTATGTAAGTGCACCCATGTTGTGTAGTGCCTGTGGAGTTCAGAAGAGGGTGTTGGATCCCCTGGAACTGTACTTACGGACAGTTGTTAGCAGCCATATGGGTGCTGGGAACCAAACCCAGGTTCTCTGCAAGACAAGCCAATTCTCTTAACCGCTGAGCCATCTCTCCAGTCTTTACTGATTGCTACTGTGACAGTGTTTTAACATTTATATAATGACAGCACAAGCATTCATATGAGCTCAAAGAAAGAATATATATTCTATAATGACACTCAAAATAAATGCAAGAAGGAATGATTATCTGTCTTGAGATTCCAAAACAAAACACAGCAGCATTGTATAATGCTGTAGCACATGCCAGCAAGTGTGCTTCTGTTATAATGGGTGGGTGTCATACTGGTTTCTGGATGAAATTCTTTGTTTAGAAAGCCTTTGTGTTGCCATTTTCTTTCATTACCAACTTTACCCACTTGTTAATTTGCATATCCCACTACTTCTGGCTGTGCAGTGCTTTGTGAGTTCAGTTCTGTGATTCAGATAGAAACAGATAAGTGAGTAAATGTGTTTCCTGAATTCCTAGTGAGTACTAATTTGTAAAGACAGTGAATACTCCTCATGGTGGTATCATGTTTTGTGGCCATCTTGTGGTGAGTGCAGAGGCATGATGTCCATTCCTGTCTAAGCTGTGAGGCTGATGCTCTGCACATGCTTTGGTTTTCCTTCATGATTACAGAGCACTAAGTGGCCTGGACTAGAATGCAAGTTATCATGTGTACTCTCGTGGTGATGTGTATGAAACAGTGTGTTTGTTGTATTTTATTTTCTGCTTTTAAAAATACTTGAAGACCACAGGGAGAATCAGAACAGAGAATAACCATGCAGTGTCTTACACTAAGTTGTAAATGAAAGAAAACTACCTGAGGCATAAAGAAAAGTAAAGTGCTTCTGTTTCAACAAAAGAACGACAAATCAAAGAAGCTAAAGTAAAGCTGCCTGTTTCTTCATTTGTCCCTCTCACACACGTGAACCACGGGATCTCTAAGAATTGAGTCAGTACCAAGCATTCCTTGATCTTTTTAATAAGAAAATATAAGTTCTGTTTTGTCAGACTTCTTTTCTCATTCTTCCCTCCCGTCCCCTCCCATCCCCTCCCGTCCCCTCCCTTCCCCTCCCCTCTCCCTTTTTGTTTGGAGGTAATTAGATTTGGAGTGCAAATGGGGAAACCTCAATCCCAAAGTCTCTTTTTCATCAGTGTGGGGATTACTTGGTGGTCTTTAGATGACCATGCTGAGGCTGTACTGTCCTAGGCTTCCAGGATGACAACTTGTCTTGTGTAGCAAGGGAAGAGGGATGCCAAGAATCGGGATTCACATTCTTGGTTTTGTCTTTCTCTAAAAGAGAAAATTTGGGCTAGAAAAGCCTAAGATGACTCACTGTCTTTGCTTTAGAAAATATGGAAAATAAGGAAGGGAATGTGTCTGTCTAGGAGGAGGGAGACACATATTTGCTATCATGAGGACAGAGTTTGTTCTCATCGAGGCTCAAAACTGTTATCCAGTGGCTTTTCTGTCCTCTCTGCACTAAAAAAACAGGTCACTTGTTTTCTCAAAGGGCTTTTATAGCAACAGCAAAGCAAATTCTAGTTCTAGGCAGTACCCAAGAAATGTTGGTAATGCTAACCACACCTCTTAGTACTAGAATGCAATTATTATTTTAGAGTGAGTTGGCCTATTGATACATATTCTAAGTGGTGGTATAGGAATCACTGATAAGATTTGAGAAGGTTGTTACCATTTTTGGATAAAGTATTTTATTGTTATATTGATGCTAGACTTAATACTTTTTAAGCTGAGTCTCTTATTGTATATGCTTTCTTTTAGTGAGAGATAAGTGGCATGGCGTCAACTCTTACCACTGATAATTACAAAGAGTTGAAAATAGTAAAGGGGTGGAAAAAAGCTCATTAAAGGAAAGGAAGAGAAGTGTCTTCATGACCCCAGTGCTGCCTATTTGATTGATAAGCAGTGTCTGACTGGACGAACACTTGCCTACTGTGCAAGGGATGGGGCAAGGGGCTGGGCTTCATTTCTAGTGTGTTGCTTTCTAAATAACTTATTTTCCTCTTATTTTCAGCTTGGATTTTTAAAAAGATAATAATTTATTTTTGTTTTATGTGTATGACCATCACATTTAATGGTTGTTTGTTTCATTTTTAGATGATTTTCATATTTTTAGGTTGCCAGTAAATTAACTATGCATGCCATATTTTTTGTGTGTATAATCAGAGTTGTCTGTTTTTATTTGTAGGAAGAAAAAAAGAAGTTTGACAAAGAAACAGAAAAGAATTACAGTTTAATTGACAAACATTTGAATCTGTCAGCCAAAAAGAAAGATTCACATTTGCAAGAGGTATTCTTTTGATTTTTCTATTAATTTGCTTACAGGATTAAAAAATAATCCATGTTTTTTCTTTTTTAAGATGTACTTGTGAAAACTCTTCATCTGAGATTACATAGAGATGTAAAACAAAGAACAGATATTGCAGTGAATTGAAAAGAGTTCTGTGATGCAAGACAAATTATATTTTATAGTGATCAATTAAACAGGATTTGTAGTAGTAAAATTTTGACTCGAAGTATTTTTCACAGGAGCAATAATTTTAACGAGTGTTATAAAGAACAGATATTTGCAGGAATAGATCTGTTAATTGACTGTCAGGATTTCTTCGAAGTGATGAATTGAGCTGAATTAGCTCATATGCTTTTTTACTTTTATGTGAAAGCAACATTAATACTATTTAATGCTGAGAGTTTGGGAGGTTCCACTTGACTGGAAAGAGTATATTTGTTCTACTTGTATTAATAGACTTACTGTTTTTTTTAAAGAGCCATATAGAAACAGAGAGAAATTTCTATCTTACTGTTCATTTTTCTCATTTCTTTCTAAATCTCATGAAACTTTTTTCTCTTACAGGCTTAAATAGAAATGTAGTTATTTACAACACAGAACATAAGGCTTTTAAAAGATTTTAAAAAAATGATGTATATGCCTGTGTGTCACAGTGTGAGGGTTATGTGCCTGTGAGTGCAGTTGTCCCTGGACGCCAGGTGAGGGTGTCAGATTCCTGGAGCTGGAGTTAGGCAGTTGGGGGCTGCTGAATGCAGGTGCTGGGAACTGAACTTGGTTCCTCTGCAAGAGCAATACCTGTTTTTTAAAAAACATTTTTTTGTTTATTCTTGAGAATTTCATACATGTATACAATGAAATATGATCATGTATACTCCCCACTTGCCCCCAGCGACTGGAGACCTGAGTATCTGTTCTTGACCCCTGAACCATCTCTCCAGCCCCAGAACATAGGCTTTTATTACCAGAAATGTGGTGAGCAGTTTAGGATCTTGACTATAATAAAAGTACCCCCCCATTTTTTTGTTTTTAAACACATACAAATCTGGGCATAATATACCACTATATAGTTACTTGTTGAAGTATCATCCAATGACACTAGTGTAAACGGAGGTTAAATACTTTATTTCTAGGCTGTGTGTATGTGAGCATGTGTGTTTAGTTTGGCCTTATCTATAGGTGACATTTGCTTATGTCTCTCTAATACCTCTGACATTTGGATGGTGCTTAGTCTTTTATACCACTTAATCTTGGCTATGTTCTCTCCTTGTTTGCTGTCATGTAGAAAACAATGCACTGTTTACATCTGGTTCCTCACCTCCACCCTCTGTCAGTTTTTCAGTGACAGCTGTTGGTTTTATGGGCCTGCTGTTAGCACTTTTCTCTATTATCTCTACTTTCAGTTATTTGGAAGAGAATTTTTATGCCCCAAGTAAATTTCCATCTCCACGTCAGCTATCTTGCTCTAAGTGCTCTGGGTTCTGGTTCATCACGTGGGGGTGAGCCTTAGCTTTTCTCCCTCACTCCACCTTCAGCCCATCAACATATGTCATTTTTAGTTCCATAATTTATTTAGAATGTGGCCACTTCTCATGTCCCC
This sequence comes from Nannospalax galili, assembly GCF_000622305.1. Lineage (NCBI taxonomy): Eukaryota > Metazoa > Chordata > Mammalia > Rodentia > Spalacidae > Nannospalax > Nannospalax galili. Next base: position 362,986 of record NW_008354016.1, read on the forward strand.
CCCCTTTTTTTTTTCCTGAAAGCCCTTTCAACGGCACCTCCAGAAACCATAGGGGCCCCAGGACCCTATGTTGAATGTGCCTGCCCCTCTTAGGGCATGCACATTTCTTGTTTAGGGTCTTTGCATTTATACTGTTTGCTTTTATTTTGTTGATTTGGGGGTTTGATGCTAGGCATACACTTTCCCACAGAGAGTCATTGCAATCACTATCTAGTGTGTTTTCAGCCCAGATCACATATCTCCCTCTGCCAGATGCTCTTTACTCAGGCCACATTATTAGAAATTTTTTCCTGGCAGTCTTTCAGAATGTTCCCCTTCCTCTGGTTTATTTTTCTTATTCTTACCATGTACTATTCTATGACTCCTTTCATTGGAACATAAGCCCCTTCAAGGAAACAACCTTGTTTTAATTCAGTCCCCTATCTGTATTGCTAGAACCTGTCAGAGTGGGTTGTTTATGCATAGTATATAAAGTGTAAACATGAAATTGTGTGTACAGGGAACTTGGGATTTGGCAGTGTCATCCTTAGAAAGGTAATTAAACTCCATGTTGAGAATCTGAAGAGGTTCTGAAGATGAATAATTTCACTTTCATGTACATTGAATGTATTTTCGTGTCTTGCTCTATTTACTATGTACAGACTCCTTCTAGAAACAGCTTTCTCTTACAAGCATGAAGGCCTTAAAAAGGAAGAGACTTTTTAAAAGGAAGAAGGTATATTTTGGATATTTCAGTTCTTTTCCCAGCTACAAATTCATGGCTGACCTGTAATGAATTGACTTGAATTTCTCAAGAGATAAAAAAGGTTGAATACTGAACAAAGGCATAGAAATGCATAAAATTCATCTGTCTTACTGTTTTAGATGAAAACAGTAGTATAACCTTATAGTCTGTTTTGGGCTGGCTACTTTGTATTTCTGTTAGGACCTGTTGCTATAGATCTGTGGGTATTGTACTAGGCATAAGAACTTCTACCCCTAGCTCTGTCCCTAAATTCTATTCTGCATTTGTCCTATAACACACATTAGTTTTTCAGAGTTAATTTTTTTCCCGAGTAGCCAAATAATACTATTTCAATATAAGTATCACCAGACAAGTAGAGCCTTTGAGTGATTTTCTGTGAGACTGATCTTCTATCTAGTGTATGTTTATGGCAATAATTAGATTATAATATGCAGTTGTCTGTTGAACGTACAACTTAGTATACCATACTACTCCATTATGTGTCACAGCAGCCTCCCAAATTATTAAAATAAAAACAAATCGTAATCTAGACAGAACAAATGCAGAGGCCCTCGGCAAAATGCATAAGGATGGCTAGTGCATGGGTAAAACAGGTTTAGTTTATTTAGTGCGTATGTGAAAGAGAGATTCAACGGATGTGCCAGGCTCCTAACAATAACCTTGTCTCTTGGGAATTAATTCATGCAATTCCATGAGACATTGATCTTTTCCAAAAGTGGTCCTCCGTGACTTGACAGCCTCTCACCAGGCCTCATCTCCTGAAGATTCCACCACCTTAATGGACACATTAGAGTTACTCATGCTTTCTAGCACATGAAACTCTGTGGGGTAGGGGAGACATGTGAACCACATTCAAGTCATAGCATGTAGGAAGAAGTGTAGTGAATGCCTTTTAGACTTGATGATGATAAAAATAAGTCATTTTGCACTCTTAAGTACAACTTGGATATTGTGGTGTGGTAAGTCAGGAAGTGTCTGGGACTTGGGGAGTCTGGTGATTTAATCACATGGCTCTTGGCACAGCAGTTCTGGGTGTTTGGAACATTAAGGAGGTGGTGATAGAAGTCCAGCAGTGTGAGCGGTAGCGCTGTAGCAAGAACAACCAGGAGAGTCAGTTTGATCCTTAGTGATTTTTCTTATTTTTCCTCGTGATATAAACATGAAGAAACCACCCTTCTCAGCCCTTCAGTCTATTAACCACTTAACATAATTACAGGATTTAAGCTGTGCGTTAGACTGCTGGTAGATAAACAATTATAAACTGGTTATTGGGCACACACAGTGTTACAGTTTTTACTCAGGTTAGTAACTTTATTTTAGTAAAATGTTATTTTACCTAAAGCATTTGATGATGTTTTACTCAGATAGAAGACAGATATTAGACTTTCAGAAATTTCTGGTGTTTGTTACAAAATATCTGTAATCGCCGGGCGTGGTGGTGCATACTTTTAATCCCAGAACTTGGGAGGTAGAGGCCGGCAGATCTTTGTGAGTTCGAGGCCAGCCTGGTCTACATAGTGAGTTCCAGGACAGCTGGGGCTACAGGGAGACCCTGTCTCAAAAAGACAAAACCAAAACAACAGCAAAAACCAAAATATCTGTAATCAAATTGATTTCAACTATTTAAACTGTACAAGTTCATTGGAATTGATCTCCAGAACTTCTTTGAGTCTTCTCAAAGGCTCAGTGTAGTAACTCTCCATTGCCCCACAGCCCCACCAACATCATTCTAGTTTCTTTCACTGTGGTTTGACTGTCTTAGTCATATACTTGGAGGAGTTATATAGGATTTGGATTTTTATGTCTGATTTATTCTGTTTTAGCATAATAGTCTTGTAGCTCACCTGTGTCCCAGCACTGCCGTAATTTGCCCCTTTCCTTTCCTTTTCATTCTTTTGTGTTGCCTTTAATTTTTGAGCCATGCTTTTGCAGTACAGCTCAGGCTAGTCTTGCAATGGTTGTCCCCCTGGCTTAGCCTCCTGAATGGAATGCTGGAATTATAGGGTTTGTCATGTTACTCAGCCTAATTTGCCTTCTTCATTTTAATTTAATTTAACTTTATTTAATTTTACTGTGTGTGGTGCCTGTGCATGTGTGTCAGGGGTGTGTGCATGCATACTCGCTTGTGAGCATGCATGGAGGCCAGAGGAGGAGAAAGAGGGCGTCCTTCTATCACTCTGCCTCGTTCCCTTGAAGCAGATTCTCTCACTGAACCTGGAGCTAAACTAGTGGCCGGCAAGCCCCAACTATGGTCCTGTCTCCACCTTCCAAGTTTGTGTTATACCGTGTGTGGCCGTGCCTGGCTTTTTATATGGGTTCTAGGATCTGAACTCAGGTCCTCATGTTTGTTCAGCAAGCATGCTTACCCACTGAGATATCCCTCTAGTCTTGTCTCATTTTAAAGGACAATATTCCATTGTATTTATAAAACTCACTTGACCATCTATCCTGGGATACTACAATTGCTTCTACCTTTTGGCTGTTGTGAATAATGCTGCTATAATCATTGGTGTGCCATATCTTTTTGAGCCCTTGTTTTTACTTCTTTTGCATACATACCACAATGTGGGTTTGCTGGATGATATGATAACCCTATTTTTAATTTTGGGGAAATTGCCATGCTATTTTCTGCAGTGGCTTCACTGTTTTATTTAGTCCCACCATTAGTGCATGAGAATTTTAGTTTTGCCATATCCTTATCACCTCGCCAGCACTTCTCCCTGCTTACTCTGTAGTAGCTATCCTGATGGGTGTGAGGTAGTGTCTTGTTATGCTACCCTACTGACTGATTCTCTTTACATGTGCTTGTCCATGTGTATCTATTTTGGAGAAATACCTAGATGGATACTTAAAAAAAATAAAAAACCAAGGTAGGAAAACTACTGCTTGGTGCTGCTCAGGGTGGCTTCTGGATAAGACTTTCCTCACTGTTCTCTTTGGCATTGTTTTCCTCTCTGCCCTTTCCAGTGAAGCAAGATGAGTGCTGGTGTTTGGATGATCTCCTGGCCAGCTGGTGCCCCTTGGGATCTGGAGATCTGGGAATCTGGCATTATGAGGGCTTAGGAACACTCCTGCCTCCAGATGGGCTTGCAGCCCTGGCTTGCCTTTGAAACCAGGTTCCTGAGTCGTGCCTGGCTGTTGCTTCCTCACCTGCTGCCCTCACTCACCCAGTGCTGAGAAGACTAGAGCTGCCCCAGCCCTCCTTCACAAGCTATCTTCCTTCTTAGAGGACTTTTTCATGGGAATGTTGTTGATGAAAGTTTTGATTTTGTGACATGAAAAAGCACAGTTGTTGGTCTTCAGTCCTTAGGGACCAGCAAGCTTTTTCTGCAGTCTGAGAGGAACTATTTCAGACAGAGCATGATGCCCCTGTTGCAGTGCCTCACTCCTTTTGTGGCAGGACAGGAGAAATAAATGACACATGAGTGAACTGTCATGCTTCCAGCACAAGTTTTTTTTTACATATCAGTGTACCATACAGTTGAGTTTGCTGACCTCTGGTACAGAGTTCGATATTTCCTGGTCTTTTTGTTCAACTAACCTCTATTATTTTAACACAGGCAGATCTCCAAGTGGAGCAGAATCGGCAGCACTTCTATGAACTGTCTCTTGAATATGTATGTAAGCTTCAGGAAATCCAAGAAAGAAAGAAGTTTGAGTTTGTGGAACCTGTGAGTATTGGAGTAGTTTTTTTTTTTTTTTTTTTTTTGGTGAGTTTTATAATAGTGGGGTCTAGATACAAAGGTAGTCATCTTACATTGTAAAAGGAGGACATAGTCAGAAAGTCAAGGAAAAGCATCTAAATGAGTGATTAGCCTTATCTGCACAGCAGCATGGAGTGAATATAGTTCCATTGTTCCGTGGTCTTAAGCACTGAAGTTGGGAGCTACTTCTGCTGTCTTCTGCCCTGAAGGTGAATGTGAGTAGCACTGGTAATCTTTATGGGATGATATGTTTTAGATTCTTTTAAAGTGAGTTTCCTTGCTCAAACTGTTTTTTAATTTTTTTTTAAACCCAGTTATTGTCAGTATTTTAAGACAACTCAGCAGTGCTTGCAGTAACCAGAGTTATGCTGTATGTGGACTATTTGAAGCAATTTTGTGAATGGTTTCTGTTAGAAACATCAGTTTTTAAATTTGTTTAGGCTTATTTTATTTTTAATTATGTGCATGTGTGTGTCTGTGTGCAGGTATATGCACATGAGTACAGGTGCCCAATGAGGTCAGAAGTGTCTGATCCTCCATAGTTGGAGTTACATGGGGTGCTGGGTGCTGGGAAGTGAACTTAGCTTCTCCCGAAGTGATGCACTCTTAACCATTGAATCATCTCTCTAAATCCTAGAAACACCAGTTTTGTGATTATATTGATGTCCTCTAGTGGGTTCATTTACTTATATTAGTATGCTTAAATAGGGTGTGAATATGTATCTCCTAAATCATAGTATGGAGGGCATTTTATACAATGGATTTTAGCAGAAAATTGTGAAATGTTGGAATTCCTGGGTCGATTACTTTTAATATAAGACTGCACTTTCTCTTATACAGCTTTATTGAGCTGTAATTCAAATATTGTAGTTTTTCTGTTATGTGCATGGTTTTGAGAAACAAAGGAATAACCAAGTAATTATTAAGAAACAGGCAGTTGGAAGTAATAAAATTAACCTGAATTAAACAATCAGAGGAAATAAAACCTTACAGCATCTTTCATGTTGAAGTAATAATACTGGACTTTGGGCTTTTGCGGTGCCCAGTCATGGCTCAAGTCATTTTCTAAATATTATATTGTGTCCACTCTTATTCCACACAGTAACTCAGTGAAGAGATACATTCATATCCTCCACCTAGCAAGTAAGGAATTGAAGGGAAAGTTTCAGTGATTTTTCCCAAGGACACATAAGAATTGTTGGGTTGCAAATTGACCCTGGCTGGCCGGCCATTTTATGTCAGAGTTCCTAGATTCCTTAGTCCATGTGGCATTGTGAAGAAAACCTCAGGATTTTCTTAATTTGCTTTTCATATCACCCCTATGAACTTTAGAGATAACACTTACCTGAAGGCAGAGCCAGCTGCTCTCTAATTAAAAAGGGGTGGGTTGGGAGTTGGTAGAAAACTAAGGGCTTAATTATTACCCACCTCATTCCTGGGCACGTGGCCGAGCCTGGATGCTCTTACAGACTGATGCTTTCATTCAGTTGATTTTCCTATAGACTAAATTTTCCTACTGTGTTTAGGTTTCAATACAAGTGAACATCAGAATTCCCTTGACTAATGACACATGGATGATTCGGGAATTCTGTTTACTTACAGAATTAGAACAAAAGCTTTCTGTGTAAATTCTGTTTATTAGTGGTGATAGTTACGGTCAATAGCATCCCCCATTTTCAGTAAAGACCAGCTAATAGGTAATATGAACTTGGCCTTACTCAGGTGCTGGTGCCTTTTTTCGAATTACTTTATTTCAGTGGAATGACAGATGATGAGATGATTGGATGTCAATGATTCTTTTTTTTACATGTCTGTATGTACTAATGTCCCCTTTCTCCTTTTTCTTAGATGCTGTCATTTTTTCAGGGAATGTTTACTTTCTATCATCAGGGTCATGAACTTTCCAAAGACTTCAATCACTACAAAATGGAACTACAGATCAATATTCAGAATGTAAGGAAACAAAAGCTTTCTGGTATAAAAATGGTGCTTGGAATGTGTCTCTTCTGTTTGTTGTCTGAAAAACCTTAAGACAAGGCTGATCTGTTGGTACTGAGAAAGTGGGAACGTGTTGCCACCTAGTGGTCAGCTCTTGTGTAACAAATGCTCTTTCTATAATTGAGGGAGGTTTAAGGAATTTTGCTTCTTGGTGGCTCTTCCTGCATTCTTACAATAAACTTTGTTATGTTAACCCTGAGTCACTTGTGGAAGAAACTGCCAATCAAGTATGCCACCTTATTCACTGTTAACTGTTTCTATTCCCAAACAGGCATAGTGGAATTTCTTCCATGCATTTGAGACATGCTCACTTATTTGTTGGTGTTCACAGTTCCTGTTTACGTCCATTGTTTTCCTTTGTGAAATGTATGCTTCCAGCTTGATCTTGGATAATGAGATTTAGAGAATTTTTTCTTATCAGCGTTTTTTATTGAATTTTTCAAACTTCATACAATATATTTTAATCATATTTAGATCACCTCCTGTATCTATACCTCCCTTACTACCCCTTACCTAATTTCATGTACACACATACATACACACACAAACACACACACACACACACACAAATGAAATATATGTATGTGTGTGTGTATATATGCCTATAGAGTCAAATTTGTGTCTCCTTTGGTGTGGGTATATTCACTGGAGCCTGGTTAACCTACCAAGAGTCTCACCCTTAAACAAGACTGACCCTGTCCCTCCCAGCTTTCAGTTGCCAGTGCTTCCTCAGGGAGTGTTTGGGTTTCTTTCCCAATTCCTGTGTCTGTGCTGGGATTTTGTCTGGGTTTACCTTACATGGTACTTGTACATGCTGTCATAGTTGCTATGAGTTCATATGAGTTGTCTGAAAAACTCTGTTTCCTTGTGGTCATCCACTACCTCTGACTCTTAAAATCTTTCTTCCCCCTTCTTCTGCAATGACCCCTGAGCCTTGGAGCAGAAGTTTGATATAGGTGTCCCTTTCAGAAATAAACACTCTGCAGCCTCTTGTTCTCTGCATGTTGACCAGTTGTGGTTCTGTATGTTAATCACTACCAGTTGTATAAGGAAGCTTTTCTGCTGAGAGCTGAGAGATGCATTAATCTATGGATATAACAATAAGTCATTAGAAGTCAACTTAATATTAAACCTATTTAGCAGAATAATAATATTAGGCTCTCCCCTATGGCCTGTGACCTATCTAGCCTCAGGTTCCTAGGCCTGATATCAATGTAGGGTATGGGCTCCATCCATGAAGCAGATCTTAAATCCAATTAGAAAGTGGTTGGTTAGTTCCATAATATTCATACCACTATTACACCAGAGGGCATATCTTGACAGGCTGTTGTTGTAGCATGCAGTATTCACAGCTGGGTAAGGTTGTTGATAGATTTTTCTCTTCAGGGATCTTGTACAGCACCTTGCAGCAGTATGAAAGCTAGCCAGGAGAGATGAAGTTTTGAAGTCAGCAGCAGCTTGACTTTTTGTTTCTTCTATAGCTCATGTATATAGATTTCTTTTTAAATTAAGATTTTTGTTTAGGCTGAGGAGTTGGCTCAGTGGGTAAAGCACTTGCTTGTGCAAGTATAAAGACCTGATTTTGAATCCCCAGAACCCATGTAAAACCAGGCCTAGTAGCATGTGTCTGCAATTCAAGTGCTCCGTCAATGAGATGGGAGGTGGAAACAGGAAAATCCATAGGAGGTGTGCGCCAGGTAGCCTGGTATACACAGTGGCAAACAACCAGAGATCCTGTCAAACAAGGTAGAAGGTGAGGACTGACACCTGGGGTTGTCTTCTGATCTTCATTTGCTATCTATGGCACATACAGCCCTGTACTTAAACATACATGCATCCACACACATGAACTTGTACCCACACACATATACGGTACATACATTGTCTATGCAACCATTTGTATGTACACACAGAAAATTAAAAAGAAAAGATTTTGTTTAAGTGACAAATGTGTTTTCCAGTTAACACTTTACTTATTAGAAGTGTCTTCATGGAAAAGCTAGTCTGAGTCTGTCAGAAGCCCAGTGTGGTAGTTTTGTGACATACAGTACATATGGAAACACACAAGTAGTTCATGTCTTTGTGGTATGCTTAAAACATTAGGTAGATTGGGGCACCCAGACCTTTGGACTGACCTCTTGGCTCAAACTCTCCATTGCTTCCTCATCCTTTGCATCCAGAGCAACACAATTTCTCCCTCTAGTCCACACCCCGCTTTGCATCTCTGGGTGGCCCAGCCCCACAGCTTCCTGGAGCCAGCAACTTGCCTGGGTAAGTTTGGCTGCTCCCACTGTGCCTTGACTCCCGCAGCCTCATTCACCCTCCCAGCTCCCCCACCCCATCTCTCCTCCTAGCCGGGGCACTGGCCCATATCTTGTCGTGACACCCCAGATCCATGGGCCTCTTAGCCCAGAATCCCCACTGCTTTCTGATCCTTTGTGTCCAGACCAACAAAATTCCTCCCTGTAGTCCCCAGGTGCCCTTGGGCCTCTTCTCACCCTACTTCCCTTTGCATCCCTGGGGGCCAGCATCTTTCCTGGGCCCTGCCCCCAAGCCAGCCCAGCCTTCAAATTCCTGAGGCCAGCATCTTTCCTGGAGGATCCAGACCTCAGGAGAAATCCAGAACCTCAGGAGGGATCCAGACATCTGTGGGAATTCCTGAGCAGCAAGATGAAAGCAATTTGGCCACTCCAATATAAAATCAAAAGAGAGAACCTGAAGCCTACACCAACCAGCTTTTCAAGCCCAACAAGTAAACCACAAAGGTACATAAAGTTAACAAAAAGAAGCAGAGACCTAAACTCAACAAAGGAAGGCTTGAGTCTCACCCAAGAACCAGAATCTAAAAAAGAAATCCACATGTCAAAGTCACAGAGAAAAAATAAACACATGAAAAATAAAAATAATATATCCCCACCAAGTACCACCAGTCCCCTAGAGGAGTACAATGAGAACCATCTAGAGATAACACAGGACACGGAACTCAAAAGAACAATTATAAACATGATAAAAGAATCCAGTAAATTTAAAGAACACACAAAGAAATTAAAGAGCTGAAAGACGATAGGGATAAACTGAATGAATTCAGAAAAGAGTTAGAAATATTGAAGAATGCTCACGCTGAAATGAAGAAGGATGTGAAACACTCAGTAAGCCAATTAGAAACGACAGGAGAAAGCCTCACCAATAGGATGAATGAAATGGAAAACAGAGTATCGAGACTGGAAGACAAAGTGGACGAACTAGACCACTCAAGCAAAGATTATGAAAAATTTAAGAAAACATAAGAATGGAATATACAGGAATTGTGTGACATGATAAAAAGACCAGACTTACAAATCATAGGCATACAGGAAAAAGGAGAATCCCAAGATAATGGCATTGACCAGATTGTCAGCAGGATTGTAGAAGAAAATTTCCCCCAAAGTAAAGGAAGATATGCCTATACAAATACAAGAAGCATATAAAACACCAAATAGACAGGACCGGAAAAGAAACTCTCTAGGACACATCATAGTAAAAACACTAAACATATAGAACAAAGAGGGAATACTGAAAGCTGCAAAAAGAAAAACACGTCACATATAAAGGAAAACCCCTAAGAATTACAGCTGACTTTTCAGTGCAAACTGTGAAAGCCAGAAGAGCCTGGACCAAAGTATCCCCAGTTCTAAATGACCACAGACGCCAATCCAGATTACTGTACTGAGCCAAAATGTCTATTATAGTCAAAGGGGACAAAAATAGGCTGAAGGAATTCATGTCCACAAAACCAGACCTTCAGAGAGTTCTGGAAGCAATACAGAGAGCTGAAGAAAGGAACGACTATACCCGAGGGGTTACAGAAAGAAACTTAATGAAGGTATGATTGTGGAAATGCACAGCTACACCAAGAATGTGAACAGAAATAAAAATGACAGGAATCAGCACACATCTTTCATTGATAACGTTAAATTATCAATGGACTGAATTCCCCAGTTCAAAGACACAGACTAGATGAATGGAATAAGAAATAAAACCCATCTTTTTGTTGTCTGCAAGAAACCTATCTCACTTTCAAGGACAGACACTATCTTAAGGGGAAAGGATGGAAAAAAATATACCAAGCAAATGGTGCTAAGAAAAAAGTAGGCATTGCAATTCTAATGTCTGATAAAACAGACTTTAAACTAAAACTAATCAGAAGAGAGAAAGAAGGCCACTTCATTCTGATCAAAGGAACAATTGACCAAGAAGATGCTACAATCATGACTTATATTCACCAAACTCTAGTGCACCCAACTTCATAAAATCAGTACTACAGAACTTTAAGACCCAAATTAATCCCAACTTATTAAAAATGGGGGACTTCAATACCCTATTGTCTTCATTAGATAGGTCAACAGGACAGAGAATTAATTTAGAGACATCTGAATTAAACAATACCATACATCAAATGGGCCTGATAGACATCTACCAAGTATTCCACCCAAGCACCAAAGGATGTACTTTCTACTCACCACCCCATGGAACCTTCTCCAAAATCCACCATATACTGGGGCACAAAACAAACCTCAACAAATACAAAAAGATTGAAATAATTCAATGCATTCTATCAGACCACAATGCAGTAAAGCTTACAATCAACACCAGAAGAAGCCTTAATCACCACGTGAACACATGGAGATTAAACAACATGCTCCTGAATGATGAATGGGTCAAAAGAGAAATTAAGAAAGAAATAAAAGTATTCCTGGAACTAAATGAAAAGGACCACAGAATACAACAAAACCTCTGGAACACATTGAAAGCAGTCCTTAGAGAGAAGTTTATAGCTCTAAGTGCCTACATTAAAAAATCTGGAACAACACAAATAAATGACTTAACATTGCAGTTCAAGACACTTGAAAAACAATAGCAAATGAAGCCCAAACCCAGCAGACAAAAAGAAATAACAAAACCAGAGCAGAAATTAATGAAATAGAAACAAAACAATACAAAAGAGTCAATGAATCCAAGAGCTAAACAAGACAGACCCTTAG
>NW_008354016.1:374465-375192 GCF_000622305.1 Nannospalax galili
ATCTTAGACAGACCCTTAGCCCAGTTAACCAAAAGAAAGAGCAAATCCAAACCAACAAAGTCAGAGATGAAAGGGGAAACATTACAACAGATACCCAAAAGATCCAGACCATTATAAGGAAATATTTTAAAAACCTATTTGCTACTACAATTGAAAACCTAAAAGAAATGGACTTGTATCTAAAAGCATGGGCACCACCAAAACCAAATCAAGAAGAAATTAACAGTTTAAACAGACCCATAACACATAAGGAAATTGAAACAGTAATAGGAACCACCAAAGTTAAACCAACAAGAGATCAACAGTTTAAACAGACCCAAAACATATGAGGAAATTGAAACAGTAATACAAAGCCTCCCAACTAAAAAAAGCTCAGCATCAGATGAATTTACAGCACAATTCTACCAGACATTTAAAGAAGATCTATATTCAATACTACTTAATTTATTAAAAAAGATAGAAATGGAGGGAGAAGTTGCAAATTCCTTCTATGAAGCCAGTATCACTGTAATACTAAAGCCAGGTAAAGATACAACCAAAAAAGAAAACTATAGACCCATATCCTTAATGAACATAGATGCAAAAATTCTCAACAAAATACTTGCAAACTGCATACAGACACACATCAAAAAGATCATCCACCATGATCAAGTCGACTTTATTCCAGTGACTCAGGGATGGTTCAATATACGTAAGTCAATAAATGTCGTAAATCATATAAATGGGC
>NW_008354016.1:375338-376871 GCF_000622305.1 Nannospalax galili
AAACCCACAGCCAACATCATTCTAAATGGAGAAAAACTGGAAGCATTCCTATTAAAATCAGGAACCAGGCAAGGGTGTCCACTATGTCCACTTCTCTTTAACATAATACCTGAAACTTGCTGGAGCAGTAAGACAGGAGAAGGAAATTAAAGGAGTACTAATTGGAAAAGAAGAGGTAAAATGCTCACTTTTTGCAGATGATATGATACTATACCTAAGCGATCCCAAAAGTTCCACTAGAAAACTCCTAGAACTGATCAACACTTTCAGTATAGTGGCAGGTTATAAAATCAGTTTACAAAAACCAGTAGTGTTTCTATATACCAATAATAAGCAGTTGGAGAAAGAATACAGGGAAATGCTCCCATTCACAATTGCTACCAGAAATGCATTGAGGAAGACATCAGAAGATGGAAGGACCTCCCATACTCATAGATTGGAAGAATTATTATTGTGACTATGACCATCCTACTAAAGCCCATTTATAGATTCGATGCAATGCCAATCAAAATCCCCATGTCTTTCTTCACAGAGTTGGAAGAAAACCGTCAAGATTCATATGGAAGCACAAAAGACCTCAGATAGCCAAAGCAACCCTGAGCACTAAGAGCAATGCTGGGAGGATTCCTATAACAGACTTTAAATTGTATTACAGAGCTATAGTCATAAAAACAACATGGTACTGGCACAAAAATAGACCTGTAGTCCAATGGAACAAAATTGAAGACCCAAATATGAGTACGTGCGATTTCAGCCACCTGATATTTGACCAAGGGGCCAAGAACATTCACTGGAGGAAAGACAGCATGTTTAGCAAATGGTGCTGGCAAAACTGGATCTCTACATGTAGAAGAATGAAACTAAACCCTTGTCTTTCACCCTATGCAAAAGTCAGCTCCAAATGGATCAGAGATCTCAATGTGAAGCCTGAAACTCTGAAACTGTTTGAAGAAAACATTGGCAACAACCTACAAGATATAGGCATAGGAAAGGATTTTCTAAACTGGACATCAGCTGCCCAGGAAACAAGGTTAAGAATCAACAAATGGGACCTCATTAAACTAAAAAGCTTCTGTACATCAAAGGAGGCAACCAAGGAAATGAAGAGAAAACCCACAGAATGGGAGACAATCTTCACCAGTGACACATCTGACAGAGGTTTAACATCCAGAATATATAACGAACTTAAAAAACAAAGTATCAAGAGAGGAAGTAACCCAATTCAAAGATGAGCTAAGGAGCTGAACAGAGAGTTCTTAAAAGAAAGAAATAAAGATGGCTAAGAAGCATCTTAAACGGTGTTCAACATCATTAGTAATTAGGGAAATGCAAATTAAAACCACTTTAAGATTTCATCTTACCCCAATCAGACTGGCTAAGATCAAGAAAACAAATGATACCAAATGTTGGTGAGGATGTGGGGAAAGGGGAACACTCATCCACTGCTGGTGGGACTGCAAGCTTGTTCAGCCCCTATGGGAAGTAGTGTGGAGAACTCTTAAAAAACTACAAATGAACCTACCATTTGACCCA
>NW_008354016.1:377112-414567 GCF_000622305.1 Nannospalax galili
AAAAACCAAAGAAACAAAAAATGAGGTATGTTCTCCCTCATATGTGGATCCTAGCACCAAATCCTGATAAGGGAGTATGTATCCAGACATAACTAAAGGAACCAGGATCATGAAGAGGAACCAGGGAAGTAAAGGAAAAGAAAGAATCTGAAGAATAGTAGAAAACAGGTGTTAACAAGGGAGATATGGATAATAATAGGTTTATATTAAGGGGAGCGGGGAGGGAAGGTTATACAAGGAACCTAGGGGATAAAGGGAAAGAAGGAGCTCGAGAGGTGGGACCATAGGAGAAGGGTATTATTAAGGGAGAAAGGGGGAAAATGGGGGCACTTTAAATGGGGAAACCATGATGAAAGGGTTAGGCAATGCAAGAGATATATAATGCCTAGCTAGTTTTCAAAAACCGGAGGGAATCATATAATCAAACAACCTACTGACAAATTATACTTGAAACTAGCTCAAGGAATATAATACATGTCTAGGCAAAGTTTATCTGAGAATGTTTGTTGTTTGCTCAAGCGTTATCTACATAACACATGGTTATCAAAAGTACCAGACTGGTGGAACTAACCTTCTTGGATGTCTAACAGCCATACTTTGAGGCCTATACTATTTTGGTCAGAGGGACAGAAAGGACAGTTTTTGCTCCTTGCCCTCCTAAGTTGACTAAATTCCAAGGGACTATGAGCATCTCTCAAAATGTCCTTTAACTGTGGTGTGTCACCTGTCCTCTTGATCAAGGAGGCCATGGAGACCCCACCAAATGGACTTGAACCACTGTCCAATCTACAAAGAGGAGGGTCAACACAGAGGAAACATTTCCTCCATGCTTCTAAGTGAAGCCAGCCATGGTCGAGAAGGACCTTTGACTTAGAGTTACATAAATGGAACTGGTAAAAGAAAGGAGCCAGGGGCTCCCCCAAGCCCATGTGACCCCCAAGGAACAGATGCTCAAACGGCCTTAAGAGTAAAAATAAATTGGTTTATCTGGGCCAATTGTAGGGTCTTAAACACCCAAAAGCAAAGTATAAGCAAAGATTAAAGGGATCAGTATAACTCTTTAAGAGTCCATGTATATAGCTAAAGGTTACATAACAAGAAACAATGCCAGACAGGAGATATATTCCTTTGAGTTGTTGGCCAGGGTGGCCCAAGAGACTCCCAGACTGTAACCCAGCATAGAACTGGGAAAATGAACAACAGACCCTAATCTTCTCTAAAGGAATATTGGCAACTGATTGCTACTAGATGAGGAACAGCTGATCTTCCTAAAACAAGGAACTCTAGATATAGTGACTAGATTTAAGCAGATGGACAAGCACTGGAGAGCAGCTGGGGACTCCAACAACACAGTGGATGGGAACATTAATTACAGAGTATATGGGTTCCAGTGTGTGTGTGGGACTATGAGAGGGTGCCAGTTGGGATGTGGGTATTAGAGTACAACAGGTTGTTTGGGATGTTCTGTATGAAATATAAAAAATCAACAATTAAAAAATGAGTTATATTTGAGGAAGAAGTATAAAAATTTGCTCCATGTTTATTAGTAGAGGTGAAACACATTACCATTGAAATCTACCCAATGATTTTATATCCGTGCTCACGTGGATCTCAGAAAGTAACCAACCGTGACTAGTAATAATCAGATACATAGAAATTAGAGATGCGTGCGGAAACATCTAAGTGTTAGTAGTGTTAAAAATGAGTTTTTCTGTATGAAACAGTGTATTTTAAAATGAAATGGAGATCTTTTTTAATGGTTAAAGCCCCCTTCAATTTTATTTCTTACAGGGTTTATACTGAGTTCAATATTGTATAACTGCATTAATTAAATTGTGAACCTAAAAATTTACAGCCAATATTGAGAAATGCATCTTTGCTCTGGAAATTGTTATTGAATATATTAATACTGTAATGAAATGCTTCTAATCATGTTGTTATTAAATAAATACTTTAGAAAACATTATGTAGATTGGAAAAAAAATTGAAAGAAAACATTAGGTAGGTAGGAATGTAATATAACAAAATTTAAAACTCCAAACTTGTGTGATTGATGAATTCTAGTCACCTCAAAGTTCTCTCTTTACGTAGTAGATTTCTTCCTCCTTGTATAGCATACGGCTGTGTTTTTATGGGTGGCTGTATATGCAGGCCACAGGTTAACAGTGTGTATCTTTCTTGATTGCTCTCCACCTTATTTTTTGAGACTGGGTCTATTGTTGAACCTGGAGCTCACTGATTGTCTGATAGTTGTCTGATGAGCTCTAGAGATCCACGTGTTCCCTCCTCTCCATCCTATGTCCCCTGCCTGCCTCTTTTGGGTTATAGACATGCACCGGTACCGTAATGTGGCTGCTAGGATCCAAACTCAGGTCCTTATGCTTGCACAGCAGGCATTTTATTTACTGAACCATCTCCCCAGCCCCCTATTTTTATTGAATTTTTGTAAATTTCATACAGTATGTCTTGATCATGTTTAGACCTCTCCTGTATTCGCACCCCCCATAGCCTGCCTACAGGATTTCATGCATTCTGTCAATATGTTAAGAGCTATCGAGTCAAGTTTGTCTATCCAGATGTTTCTTGCTGTGAGTCCATCCACTGGAGCCTGTTGAGCCTATCTAGCTTCATTCCATTTCAGAAGATCAACTCTCCCTCAGCCAGCAGCAATCAGGTGCTAATAGTTCCTCTGCTAAGGTTGGGACCTTCTGCACTTTTCCCCAGTCTAAGCTAGTTTTTTTTAACTGTTTGAGTTTAAATGGGTCTTGTGCATGCTGTTACCTTTGCTGTAAATTTCATATGAGCAAGTTCCAGGGGCCTGTAAGACTGTTTCCTTATGGTTATGTACCACCCCTTACTCTTAAAATCTTTCTGCCCCCTCTTCCAGAATGGTCCCTGAGCCATGGGTGGGTGAGTTTTCTACTATGTTCTGTGATAGGTCTAGTAGTTCCATCATAGATGTGTCAGTTAGCATTGAGCATCTCACAGACACTTACTCTCTGTGTGTAAGCAGTTGTGGAACTCTGTAATAGCCTCTGTCTGTTACAAAAGCTTCTTGAATGAGTGGTGACTGGTAAACTTATCTGTATATATAAGGATCCATATTTAGCATGTAGTAAAAAAAAATCACATTTGTCTAGGGATGTGACAAGGCTTTAGGCTTTTCTCTAAGGTCTTTGATCTCTTCAGTCATGTGTATTGGGCTGTGTTTACAGTGCCACATCTAAGTTTCCTCCCACTGAGTGGGCTCTAAGTCCAATTAAATAGTTGCTGATTACCCCCAAGATAAAAGTGCCACTACTTTACCTACATAGTTTTTTGTACTGGTCATTGTTTTGGTTATTAGGCTTTAAAACTGGGATTGGACCATTGGTTGGTTTTCTTCCTTAGCATCTTGCGTAGTGTCCTCTAAAACTATGAAAGCTACTTTTCCAAGGAGAAGGCTTCCATGTCAGTTCCAGCTCCATTACTCCAAGCTCTGTGTCTGAAGTATGTCCTGTCTTCAGCAATAATGTCTTACCTTCAGGTTCAAGGACTGTGGCAATACCCTGTTGTTTTAGGAGTCTCTTTGATTACCCTGACCAACAACCTGAAGAGAGGGTTCTCCTTTCTGGTACCATGTGTCTTGTTATGTAGCCTTCAAGCATATACATGCACTTGTGTTCAGATATTGTATGTGTATTTTTCATATACCACTCAAGCATTACTTACCTCTCATCTCTCTTTTCCTGTCTGAAACCCCCCTCCCCAGTTAAAGTCCATCACTTTTCCCATTTTCCCCTGATAATATCTGTCACCTATTATCCCCCCTTTTGAGCTCCTTCTTCCCCCTCATTCCCATGGTTCCTTGTATATCCTTCCATTTTTCCTTCCCTGTTAAATATCCTCGTTTTTCCCATTTCCCCCTCGATAACATCTGTCTCCTACTATCTACCTCTCTCTTGAGCTCTTTCTTTCCCTTTACTTACATGGTCCCTTTCTGTCTTCCTGGCTCCTGCAGTTATGTCAGGTTATATACTCACATGTGAAGATTTGGTGCTAAGATCAACAACTGAGAGAGAATGTACACCTCTTACTCTTCTGAGTCTGTGCTACTTCACTTAGTACAACAGTTTCTAGTTCCATCCATCTACCTGCACATTTCATTTTTCTTTACTACTGAGAAGAGCACCATTATTTTCATTATCCATTCATCAATTGAAGGACATTTAGGTTGCTTCCATTTCTTAGCCCTAGAGGCCGACTCACGCACTCTCAAACAGTCTCAAAGGGTTGGGTTCAAGGCCCAAGGAGAGGGGATGGGAAAAGGATGTCCCCCTAAAATTTTTAATGAAACGATTTTTTTTGTAGTAATTTGCAAGCTTTGTAAAAAGAGCACTAGTTTAGAATATTAGATCATAGTGCTGATCCCCCCAACCTCCAGTCTACTAATTGGCTATATAATTTGTAGAATTTGCCTTCTCTGTTTAGACTGTGTCTGTCAAATTCAGGACTGATGTGGTTGAGAACCTTCAGAAAGGCCTGGATATATTATTTGTGGGATTGATATAGAATGATAAGATAGGGTCCCCTGTTGAAACTGATGAGGATTTTCAAGACTGTAGAGCGTTAATCCTAGTATGGTGATTCTTGCACTTGGGAAGTAGAGCCAGGAAGATTAGAAGTTCAAGGCCAGCCTCAGCTATGTAGTGAATGTGAGGCCAGACTTGGTTACATGAGATCCTGTTTCAACCCTTCACACACACACACACACACACACACACACACACACACACACACACACACACACACACACACACACACACACACACACACACACACACACAGAGTAGAATACATTAAGCCCTGCACAGAGACCTTATGAGCATAGGCCCTGTATGACTGTGTAGACTACCTGTCCGTGAAACCAACGAGCTGTCTGTCAGATGTCCCTAGAGGAACACATCAGTTTCTTGAGGCTTTGACCCAACTCCTTGCGTCCTTTGCTTATTCGCCGGAGTACATTTATAATACATAAGGAAGAGGGGATTTGGTGAGAGGCTCGGCAGGCAGTGGAACTGAGTCCTATTGAGTCATGAAATAATGATAAGCATAACTGAAAGATAGGTTTTATCTAGAAATGTTTCACAAAATGACCTGGTTAATAAAAACTTACACATTGGAATCAACATTCATTTCTTGTGGAGGAAATGGCCAAAATACTTGCTGGGGGAAAAAAATCTTTGTCTTTATCTTTCAGAACTTAAGGATATTCGTCAGCAAATTGCTTAAATCTTGAGCTTACTCTCTATTTCAGCCTCTTCTCCAAGTATCCCTCAGTTTTATTCCACATGTTTCTGAGGTTACCTGTGTACCTGTCATATAGAAGCTGTTTTTTCTGCCTCACTTTCAGTTGAGAGCACTTGTTCTGTGTGCCCTCTCTCTACCTCCCTTCTCCGTCCCTCCCTGAGGATAGAACCTAAGGCCTTGCATATGCTAGCCAGGTGTCCTACTATTGAGCTACATATAGCCCAGACTTATGAGGTTAGTTTTTCTTTTTCACATTTAGATTTTAATTTATTTTTAGTTTTGTTTTGAGGCATGGTCTTAACTGTTTTTCTTGGACTGGCCTCCATATTGGTTTTGTCATGGTCTCTCCATGTGCTGGTGCTGTATGGTCAGGTGTGTATCACTGTGCCCTGCCCCGCATTTTGCTGTTAGCACTACTTTTCCCTCTGAAATTCCAGCACTTTTGAAACACACATTCATTCGTTTCCATCTGCTGTACCTCAGAGGTGTGCAGTCATTACTTATTTTTTGGTCATTCATCTTATTCTCTGGTGATTTTAGAATAATAAGGGCAAAGTGCTGACTATGTAAAGTTACATATTGCTGGAAGAAAATCCTAGTTACATGGCTTTAAAAAAAGTGTTATATCATGTACACTGAAATGATTAAACCTAATTTTAAGGTCAGCTATCTCTGTATAATTTTTCAGATAATTTTTGTCAGCTGTTTAGGATTTCGTTATAGTAAAATAATTAAATATCAAAAATAATCCGGAAAAAGGTAAAAATGTCTTAAAATGAAAGCAGCCTATTTTCCTCCCCATCTGGCTACACCTTTTATATTCTAAAAATGGTTAGACTTTCTGAGGGATTCATTCTTCACCCATTTTCTATAATCTAGAGTAATAAATGGAAAGTAAGAAAGTAGCCAAGATGGCTTTTAGAAGGTAGATTTTTCTAGAAGAAAGGAAATTGCATCAAAATTAAAGATTATTTTACAAAGCTAATATTGAACTTTTCCTATCCCATCCCCCAAAGCCTGTGGGGTGAGGAAGCCTGGGCAAAAGAAATGAGGTGGGAAACGTCAAAGTCAGTAGGAAGAAGCCCCAGTAGATCCTGAGCATGGCTAAGAAGTATTTAAGAATGTAGGCAGATATTTTTCCTTTGGCAGGAAATAGTTTTGTTATGACAGCTCAACTGTAATGAAATGATAAAATATTATCATGTTCTGGTTATTGTTCCAGATGTTTTATTTGCTCTGTGTACAGAGTCTTCATGACTTCAGCGATGCGACGTAGACACAGGGAGGAAAAGCCTCTTCTCGCAGTCCCACTACTTGGAGGACAGTGCCAGTGTGGGAGCATAAGCTGCTACTCAGTCCTGGGCCTGTGGTAGTTAACTTCAGATTTAGTACTAAGCTAGAAAATGAGTCACACCTGGATGCCTGGGCACAGTAAGAACAGGATTTGGGGAGCATCCTGTCAAGGCTCTCTGGTTTCCCTGTACTGTATGTAACAACTTGAGGTAACAGGAGATTCTTACTAGTGGTAAGGATTCAGATTTAGGCACTAGTGGCAAACTTTGGGTCTGATTCTAAGATTCTGATGGGTCCAGACAGAGGTGCCTGTTATTTGCCTTGCTGTGTGTTTTGTGAGTGCTAAGGCCTATCAGTTATTCCTCTCAGAGCTCCCAGCCCACTCTTCCTCATTCTCCCGCCTGTCTATGTGTAGAGCTCTCGAGGGATGGCATGGGGTTTTAGTGAGGTGTATGCATGTGCGTGCGTATAACTCAGTCAGAGGAACCCTACTTTTCTGCATCTTTTTATAAGGTTGCTAGAGCAGTCCTCTGGTGTGTTACAGACATTCATGAAATCTTCATGGTGTTAAATACTTCTGCCTTCTTTTGATTTGTGGATGAAGTCATGGAGCCAAGATGGAAAAACTTCACTGAAAAATAGTAATTCTTATTTGAAACAAAGCAATATTTTGCCCTCTGCCTTCAAAGCTTTATTTGAGGATAAAGCAGTGCTTGCCCCCTCCTCCAGACCCCCTTCTTTTCCTTTTGATAGGGTGGCTCAGCCTGACCCAACAGTCTTCCAGACATCCTCAGATATCTCTGCATTCCGTCTTGAGTCTCAAATGAACTCCTGCTATAAGAGGCTTACCTTAAGGCTGGTTTATTTGGAAATGTTCATTTGCTAAAGCATTTATGTACAGAAGAGGTGGGAAGGAAGGCCTCATTGGTGTCCTGATATTGAGTGGCACTAGCCAGGGATCTCTAGTCTTATGTTGTTAACTATTAAAGCACAGTAAAGCTTTTCCAGTATTGGCTGAAACAGTTTATTTTAGTTCTTTTTTTGCGGTGCTGGTGATTAAGTCCAGTGTTTCTGTATGCTAGGCAAGCCCTTCACCACTGAGCTATACCCCTGGCCTTTAGTCCCAATGTTAAATGATCTAATGTGATTGATTACAATATTCACAGCCTAGCATTACTATAATTAAAGGACATCTTCAGATGTCAGGGGAATTTAGAATCAGGAATTGCTAGATTGTAGCTATTCTGTTGATTAAATATGACACTATTGATTAAAGAGATTAAAATGTGATTTTTAGCCCTGTCATAATTTACCAAAAGAAACACGGTACACTAAAAAGCAAGCCTTGCTTCCATCGCACTGCAAAAGCCTGAAGAGTGGGGCCGTAGGGCACAGGGGCGCTGTGTGGCAGTGTCTGGGTGGGAATTAGAAGGGGAACCTGAAGGTGGGATGCAGAAGAGGCTCCTGAATGTTTGAGGGCCTGGTTACATTGAACACAAGTGTTGACAAAATCAACAAATACGTGGGACAGTTTGGGCATTAACTTAAGTAATGGGAATGTTGTGTGCAAACTCACTGGATTAAAGAGGCAGAGAATGTATGCATGTGTGCAGATGTGTATCTATTGTATACACTCAGGGGAGGAAGCTGGACATTCTAGTTTGCTTTCTGTAGCTTTGATGAAACTCTAACCAAAAGCAACTTGGAGAAGAAAGGGTTTATTTCAGCTTACGGGTTACAGTCCATCACTGAGGGAAACCAGAGGAGGATCTTGAGGAGGATCATGGAGGACTGCTGCTTCCTGGCTTGCTCAGCTCCTTCTTAGCCCAGGCCCACCTGCCTGGAAGTTGGGTTCTCCTGCATCAACTGACAATTGAGAAAATGCCCCACAGATGAGGTCACAGCTCCTCAATTTCTGTTTTTTTCTTGATGACTCCAGTTTGTGCTAAGTTGACAAAGACTAACCAGCACACGAGAGTTGGAAGGATCTCAGTTGAAATAGTGAGAATAAAACCAATGTGAAATCAGTATACACAGAGAGAAAAACCCAGGAGACATGAGAGATGAGAGGAGAGAGTCAGGCAGCTCAACAAACAAGTTCTACCTTTTCAAAGACTTGGTTGTCTTAAAATACAGAAAAAGGTTCCTTATGTTGGCCCTTAGTTTTGTTTAAAACAAACCTCTGCAGGGGCTGGAGAGATGGCTCAGCAGTTAAGAGCACTGATTGCTCTTGCAGAGGACCTGGCTTCATTTCCCAGCACCCATGGGGTGGCTAATAACTGTTCATAACTCCAGTTCTGTGGTATCCGAAAGTCTCTTCTGACCTCTATGGGCATTGCATGACCCAGGAGCATTTACATACAGGCAGGCAAAACACTCACACACGTAAAAATAATAATAGATTAAATATTTTTAAAAAACCACAAACCTCTGCAGTTTTCTCTTTTATAGTCTACATTTATCAAGTTCCTCATCCCCCTAGGAGATAAAAGTACCCATTTTATAATTTTTTTCCATTTTTATGAGCCTTGGCAACCCTTTTCATTGTAGGGAGGAGAAAGGAGAAATTTCAATAATAATTTTCTCTCTCAGCTCCTCTGCCGTTTCACATCAGCAGTTTTTTGGTATTAATGTAATTATTTTTGAGTCTGGATGAAAGAAATGTCCATAAACTGGGTGGTGCTGACTCATAACAATGGCCGTAGCAACTGTCTCTTCAGCTTGTATGATATGTTTAGAGAGGCCACTTGGCAGATATTGACAGACCATATCTTCTGGGTTTCAGAAATGTGATTTGTCTTTTTATATATTAGGACACTGTTTTCAGGTGAGCTATCCTACCTGCTTTTCTTTTCTCATGAAAGAAGTGTTATTTTTTAGTGTAGTTACCACAACCCAGAGAAATGGGCACTCATTTTTTTTATTAGTTTGCAAAAGAATAATTATTTTCCAACTTTTATTGTTCAGATTTCTACTATAATAGTAACAACTTGAATCATGTTGATTGTTGCAAACACCTTTTTTTTCCCCAAAGTAAATCTTTTTACAGCTTATTTGCTTTTAAATCTCCATATGGAAATAGACAGACAGACAGACAGACAATGGAAAATATTAAGACAAGAAACCTTCTGTTGGATAATAGACTCATTCCTGGTGTTAGAGACTTTCAGAAATGAACAGTCTCTGGTTTCGGTTTATCTTCTTCATTAACTATTTTACCATTCTATTTTGTTGTCTTTCAGCATGACTTTCAATAAGGAGAGACACCAGAAAGAATGGAGATATTTTGAGAAGTGTGTATAGAAAAAAGCCTATAGATTTCATTTTAGTTGTACAGAGACATTATAGTATACATAGTTAAATATTATCTGTTTATCTGTGTTGTTTTTCCTCTGTTGTAGACTCGGAATCGATTTGAGGGAACCAGGTCAGAAGTGGAGGAACTTATGAACAAAATCAGACAGAATCCCAAGGACCATAAGCGAGCAAGCCAGTTTACAGCAGAAGGCTACTTGTATGTGCAGGAAAAAAGTAAGAAGCCCTTAAACACAGACTGAGCGGCTGGTTTTAAAATCTAAATCACAGTCTTCATATCTACAAGTGCTACTCATAAATACAACTAATCACAGACTGAAAATGCTTGAGTAAAGAAACAAAAACAAAACCAGACCATTGCATCTATCTATAGGGGCACATATACAGACTATCTGTTATTGTTTCTTTTTTTTTTTTTGAGATAGGGTCTTACTATGTAACTGAAGCTGACCTTGAACCCTCTTTGCAGCTCAGACTGGCCATAGATCCCTATCCTCCACCTCTTACGTTCTGGGATTATAGGTGTGCACCTCCACACCCAGTTCCAGACTTCTTTCTTTTATTTTTGTGTTCCCTAACCAATACAGTTTAACAACAATTTCCTTAGTTGCATTATATACTATAAGTAATCTAGAGAGGATTTCAGGTCTGTGAGAACATGTGTGTAGATTGTATGGTAAGACTGTACCACTTTTCTAAGATATGAGAAGCCAGGGTTTTGGTATCTGTGGGGTTTTAGAATTAAATTCTCACAGACCCCTGGGACAAGTCTATTTGGAACTTTGCAATGCTTACTGTAGTTTCTGTGATATTTGGGGAATTATCCCTGCTACTTTTTTTTGCTCACTGAGATTGTGAGGCATATTTTTTAAAAAAGACTTATTTATTTACTTTGAGTGTATTTATGTGCACCTCATGACTGTAAGAGCCCATGGAGGTCAGAAGAGGGTATTCAGTCCCTGGGATTGGGGTTATAGGCAATTGTGAGATATCATGTGGGTCCTGGGAACTGAATGTCTGTGTGTGTCCTCTGCAAGAACAGCCAGTGCTCTTAACTGCTGAGCCATCTTTCCAGCTCCATTAAGATTTATTTATTTATTTATTTACATTTATTTATTTATTTATTTATTTATTTATTTACTGTGTGTGAGTGCCTGCATGTATGTAAGTTCACCATGTGTGTGCCTGGTGACTGTGTAGCCTGAAGAGGGTGGTGGATCTTCTAGAACTTGAGTTACAGGCAGTTCTGAGTTGCCATGTGGGTGCTGGGAAGTGAATCTGGGTGGGTCCTCTACAAGAGCAGCCAGTGTCTTGCACCCATTCCCTCTGCAGACAGCAGCATTGTCCAGCCATATTACTATATTCTGCTCTACACTGTGGCCCAAGAGCTTGTTTGTAAGGGAGCCACTGTTGAAAGTAACAACAGAGTTAAGAGGGACAGTGTTATTAGAATCTTTTCCCCTGGTCCCCTCCTCCCTCTACTATCAGTTCTGACTGGTACCCTTTCTCTCTCTGTTTTGCTGTCTGTGTTTCTCCTTCTGTCTCTATATTCACACACACCACTTCCTGCCTCTTCATAACCCTGCCTTTCATAGTCAAGTGGGGCATCTTTTTCATTTTCCTCTTCCTTTAAATCATTTTGAGATTTTTTTTTTTGGAGTCAAGGTCTCCCTGTAGCCCCAGCTGGCCTGGAACTCACTGTGTAGACCAGGCTGGCCCTGATCTCATAGAAATTCTCTTGCCTCTGCCTTCTGAGTGCTGGGATTAAAGGCATATACCACCATGCCTGACTAAAGCATGACTTTAAGAAAAAAAATTTATTTTGCGTGAATGTGTGTACATATATGTCATAGTGCATGTGTAGAGCTTAGAGGACAACTCTTAGGAGTTGGTTCTCTACTTCTATCATGAGATAGTGGATTGAACCAGGTTATCAGGTTTACACTGCAAGCACTTTTACTCATGGAATATTCTCGCTGACCCTAAAGTATGACTTTAAATTGCATTTGTGTTGCTGAGAATGTCCAATCAAGTCTCACAGTGTCCATATGGGGCTTCTCTTGATGCCTAGCTTTTCCTTCTGTTAGCAATGGTATTAATGCCCGTTTGTAATGTTGCACTGTACTTGGTGCTGTTTACTGGGAATTTCCTCTGCAGTAATATGGTTGCTACTCTGTGTATCTGTGTTTTAATGAGGAGAAACATAAAGATCTGTTTTGTTGAAGGGCCTGCTCCATTTGGGTCCAGCTGGGTCAAACACTACTGCATGTATCGGAAAACAGCCAAGAAGTTCAATATGATCCCATTTGAACATAGATCTGGGGGAAAACTGGTAAGTATTGGAGTTTATTTATTCCTTGTATTTTATATGAGAGATACTTGTTGGGACTGTCATTTTGATAGTCTTACACTGGCTATTGATAAATAGTTTTTAAGAATTAAAATCTTCGCTTTGTTTCTAAATTGCATTCCTGGATCTTTACAGTCAGATTTTAAAGTAGAGAACAGTGGAATCTTTATATGTCACTGTGTCTTAGAAGGTAATGATAACACCTATAGTAAGCATTTGTAATTCATTGGTCATTCCACCCCCCTGAATTTACATTGGAGAATTTGCCTGCTCTCATTCAGTTAGGCACATAGACTTTTCGTGTGGTTTTCCCCCATGGTTTTAACTGCTTATCTCAAAGAAGTGAACCGCAAGCCAAGCATGATAGTAAGATGGAACAAAAGGACCGTGGAAGCCGAATGTGCAAGGGATGGGATCTTTCTGTGGCCTTTGCAGGGTTGCAGCTTACAGCAGTTGTGGGTCTGGAGACCTAGGTCTTCCCACTAGTAGTGAACATAATTGGCCACACAGTTTAAGAGAACAGGTCAGTTCTTTGCTTGCTAGGTAGTTATTATTTTGCTTAGTGAATTCAGAATTAGTCCAGACTGACATCTATCTACATAACCTTTGCTTCTTCCATGAAAAAAAAAATTAGAGCAGGTTGCAAGAAAACATTTTTTGTAATGATGAAATGCACATGGAAACGAAGCGTCATAGAGAAGAGGCTGAAGCAGGGATATCTATCACTTGTGGAAAGGCAAGGGGTTCACAGTGAGATCAGCTTTGAGTCTGAGTCCTGTAGTAGTAAATTCAAGTTCTAAGACATTTCTACTTAGTGACACCTTTCTAATTTAGACTCTAAATGATAAAATAACATATTTTAGAATATAGCTGTGTATTAGTTTCTTTTCTATTGTTATGATGGGCTTCATGACTAAGGCAGTTTATAGAAGGAAGAGTTTATTTTGGCTTTTGGTTCCAGAGGGAAAGTCCATGGCAGAGGAGGCATGGTGGCAGGAAGTGGCTAGAGCAGTAATCTCATAGCTCATGCCTTCCAGCACGTTCCAGGAAGCAGAGACAGTGAAACTGGAAGTGGGGCAAGGCTGTGACCTCTGAGTCTGCCTCTGCTGATGCACTTCCTTCATCAAGGTTACACCTCCCTAAGGGTTCCATGGCCTTCCCCAAGACGCATCACCAACGGATCAAGTGTTCAAATACTCGAGCCTATATTGGACATTTTTCATCCAAACTACTACATTCCACTCTGTCCCCCCATAGGAGAACCATATCGTAATGCAAAATGCATTAATTCCAACTTTAAAAGTATAGTCTTTCATAATCTCATCACTGTTCAAAAGTCCAAACTCTTTTGAGACTTAAGGTAATCTCTTACATGTAATCCCTTAAAGTGAAAAAGCAAGCTACACACTTCCAACATAAAAGGCACAAAATGTACATTCCTATTTCAGAAAGAGGGATTAGGGACACAGCGAGACCAAAACAGTACTGAAAACCAGCAGGACAAACACTAAGTCCTTTACCTCCATATCCAGTGTCTAGGATTTTATTTCCAAAGGGCTTAGGTGGCTCTACTCGTCCAGCTTTGCTGCCTGGACATATATCTTTCCCTTGTTCTGGTTTCACTCCCTGCATGCAGTTCTGGTTGGCAGATGTCTCATGACTCTGGCGTGCCTAACATCCAGGGGTCTCTACTTCAACCCAGGCTATATTTTGACAGTTTCATAAAATGGTCTCTCAGGGCCTCCATGAAAGGACTACCCTGCTACATGTTGCTTGGCCTCAGTGGCTCTCTGAGACTGTAGAGGAATCATCCATGACCTCTTCACTCTTACATTTTTCATGCCGCCAAAGCAATACCACATGAATAATACTGCCAAATTTGACTGCCAACTTGGGGTGGACTTCCTTGCCCCCTTGAATCTCATTTGCATCAGGTTTTGTATGCTATGATTTTCTAGGAGCTGAAAACCCCTTAGACTTCTTTCTTTCACCACATAGAGGCTTAGCTGGGGGGGCGGTGTCTTAGCAGGAAGCCTCTCCTTAATGTTGCTAATACTCTTTTTTTAAAATTTGTTTTTATTGAATTTTTTGTGTATTTCATACAGAACATCTCAAACAATCTTTCCCACTGGTACCCTCCCATAGCCCTCCCAGTGGAGTCCATATAGTCTGTCATCTCTGTTAAGGCCCACTGTGTCATCAGTGTCCCCAGCTGTTGCCCAGTGTAAGTCCATCCACCGAAGTCTAGTCAGCTATCTAGAGTCCCTTGTTGTAGGAAGATCAGCTCTTCTTCACCTAGCAGGAATCAGTTGCCAATATTTCTTCAGATAAGATTGGGGTCTGCTGTTCATTTTCCAAGTTCTATTCTCGGTGCTAATATTCTTATCAGTTAAAGCATCTCTTCCAGCACTAACCTTCCTGGTGCTCTTTTCCTCTCAGAATTGCACATTTTGCATTTCTTTCTGTCTTACTTGCCCTTTTTCATTGATAGTCTGCATAAGAATCAAACAATAATCATATGACAGATTTGACATTAGGTTGTCTTGATATCTCCACCAAAGAAATTAGTTTGTAACTTTACTTATCTATTTTTTTTACTTATTTTTAAAGCTGTTTTGTTGTTGTTGATTTGAGATAGTTTACCCTATATTCCTAGGTTGGCCCTTATCTCACATAGATCTGCCTGCCTCTGCCTTCAGAGTACTGGAATTAAAGGTGTATGCCACCAGGCCCAGTAGTCAGTCTGTAACTATTTAATTCAACCTCAGGTGAGTTTTTAGGACTGGGTCAGAAGGCAACTAGATTCTTTGCCTGAATATCACAGGAGTGGCCTGTTTTTGCTTCCTTTGAAACATCTCAAACCATATTATTCTCAGTGCTACAGTCTTCTGGGCTTGTGTAAGAATGGCCTGTTAAGCTTGGCTTCTATAAATTCCACCACATTTCCAGTGTGAAGTTTCAAAGTCCTCCACATTCCTCCCCCAAACAGCATGGTCAGGTTCTTCACAGCCACACCCCACTCCTGGTACAACTTCTGTGATAGAATGCCATGACCAAGGCAACTTAGAGAGGGAAGTTTATTTTGGCTTAATGGTTTCAGAGAGAGGGGGTGGCATGGCAGCAAGAGGTGGCTGGAGCAGAAAGCTGGGAGTGTTCCTCTTCAAGCATGCACATAAAGCAGAGAACAAGACTAGAGGTGGGATGATAGCGTTAGCTCTCTAAATGCCGCCAGTGATGTGCTGCAGAGGCACACCTCTAAAAGTTCCATGACCTTTCCCAAACGGTGCTTCCTGCTGACCAGTGTTCAAAGACTTGAGTCTACAGAGAACAATTTTTAATCAAACAGCCATAAGCTGTGGTGTTTTGAACATTTATCTGGGAGCTTTTAAAATGTTACTTACAGATCCTCATATCCTAGAAACTACTCAGTGTTCTACATGTGTGTGTTCAGGCTTCATGTAGTTGATCTTTACCGAGCACCTGTGCTCCTGCATTGCATCTGTCTTCTACCTGTATTAATGCTGGTAAAGGGAAACCAAGCGGCATTTTAATAAAAGAGAAAAAAGGTACAGGAAAATTCAGGGTGATTCACTAAAGAAGCAGGAAAATTGCATAGACTGGCTCCAGTGTTAGTGAATAACATTCCTGATCTAGACCCCATAGTGTACTTTTAGGTGAGTCTTTATGGAATTGCAATTTTTATAGGTCAATATTGGTTGCATTGATTATAACACAGGGTGTAATATAGAATGAAATTAAAATAAATTTGGACTCAAGTATATTAACAGAGTAGTAATTATTATAGCATCTGGAAACAGCTGTTAACCTATCTTATAATAAGTATTGGTGAACTCTGACTAATGTCACTATAATCAGCAAGATCCAGGAAAGCTTAGAAAAATGAAAAAAAAATTTCAGATTTCATTCTAAAAAGTGTTTAGACTTGGCTTCTGTAGAGCAGCTCAGTGCATAGTATGGACATGAGTTTTGAGAATTTTGCTTATTTGCAGGGAGACGGAGAGGTGTTCTTTTTGAAAGAATGCACCAAAAGGCACGCTGACTCCATTGACAGAAGGTTTTGCTTTGACATTGAAGCTGCTGACAGGTAAGTTATTGGAATTAATGGATATGCTATAAGAATAATTTAAAATTATTTTAAATTTAAATAATTTAAACATAGAAGTGGATTTTGTAAGTGTGATTTCTCTGACCTAGAAGAATGTTACCTTTTGTGTTCTAGGCTGTGTTTTCATTGTCAGCTGTTACTGGTAATTGGTAGTTGTAGGGTTACAGCTTTATTGTTGCTGAAGAATGGCCTCATCCTAATTCATGCTATCACCTAAAAGAAAAACCTTGGAGCATTTCATTGTTGATTCACTTCTTATTGGTGGCAGGGTGAGAATATTGAAAAAGAATTGGGTGTGTGGTGATTCGAAAAGAAACAGTGGACATTGTAGTAGTGCAGAACTGTATTCCTCTTGTGTGTGTGTGTGTGTGTGTGTGTGTGTGTGTGTGTGTGTGAGAGAGAGAGAGAGAGAGAGAGAGAGAGAGAGGAGAATTTTCCATGTCTCTGTGATGGTCGGTCTTAGGCACATTCTTCTAGTATACTCAATGACAATTTTTTTAACTGCATAATTTTCAGTTATTTGGTTATAAAGGAATCTTTGTCAGAGAGAAGGAAGTTAAAGAAGGTGTAATTAATAAATGTCCACCCATCAATGTTAGTGATTCCTTGACACTCTTTGTGTCCTGTAGGGTCCCTGAAGATAGTCTGTGCACTTATGGAGCACATCTTTAATTGCTTCTGGGATGGTGACTCCTTGTCAATCCTGTTTTGACTGCAGTAGTTTTCAGATGAGACTGTTTCATGTTTGTATAGTAAATGTTTACTAAGAAAAGATTTCTAAGAACAAAACGTATGTTCAGGTCAAACATAGTTGTTGCTGCTTTCCTTATGAAGTTAGTACAGAGAGGGAAAGACCATGGGAGTTAAAGATTAAGTGAAGAGAAATGCATAAAAATGTGCCCTTA
Source organism: Nannospalax galili (assembly GCF_000622305.1). Lineage (NCBI taxonomy): Eukaryota > Metazoa > Chordata > Mammalia > Rodentia > Spalacidae > Nannospalax > Nannospalax galili. Next base: position 394,391 of record NW_008354016.1, read on the forward strand.
AGCACCATGAGAAATTGTCAGTACTGTGAAAACAGACAGACAGGTTTTCTGCCTTAGAAAACTAGTGGTGCTCTCTGCTGACATGGAGACAAAGGAGGACTGGAGAGGAGGACAGACTGTGGATCGACTTGTGGGGCACCTCCTGTGGGTCTCTGTTCAATAAGTCTTGATAATTTGGGTATAACTTCAGATGGTTTTTCCAGCACATTTTGATTCTTTGAACCTCCCCCTCACCACCAGGCCTTCAGGTGGTCTTACTCCTTCTTTTCTTGCCGTTCTTTAAATTGATAGGGTCTCATGTGGCCCAGCCTACCTTTGAATTTCTGTTCTTCCTGCCTTTCCTTCCCAAGTGTGGGATAATAGGCTGGTACCACCATGCCTGGCTAGTGACTTTATTTTTTACCAATGCTGGTCCCTGCCCTGATCCTTCCTAGCCCTTCTTGTTAGTTGCATTGTGGTCCTTCCCTCCACAGTGTTGTATTCTTTTCTCTTTTTGACACCTACTTCTCTCCTTCCCTGATAATGTTTTCCTATTAAATTCCGTAGATCCCCAACAAAGACCATAGTCATTTGATGCCACCATCCCTAGCACTGCCCCCGCATGCCTAAATTTCCTTCTTTATTTTCAGTGTCATGGTCAGTCTTTGTTCATATTTGTTTTGCCTCCCATCAGCACACAAAATGTTATTTCATCTTAAATAAATGTTACAGCATCATCAATGAAACCTTTTCCTTCACCTGCTGCCCATTTCCTTTCTTCCATAAATGGTCAAAATTCTTGAGAGAGCTATCATATTAATAGTGTAAGATGTCTTTCTCTGTTAGGTTGTCAGTCAGTGCTTTGCCCCACCTCTCCAGGCAGCTCTGTGCAGTGGTGATCTACATTCACACCCTTCCCATGTCATGCCCTTTACATGCCTGCCGTCTCCTCCATGATACACTTGGCTCATTTGCTTCAGGGCCACCATACTACTCTTTTTTTCTCCTACCTCACTGCCTCTTTGTTTTTTACACATTCCTTCTCCAGTTTATTTTACAGACCCTATGTGGTTTGGGTTCTCTGGAGCTTAGTCCTCAGGACACTTCTCTCCCTATGACATTCCTTTATGATCTTGTCTAGTTCATAATTTTAAGTGTTGGTAATAGATATGTTGGTAATGACGAGATGTGTTTTCATTTCCTTCCCCCAACTTCAGGGTATTGTATCTGGCTGCCTTTCCGTGTTACTTCTGGGATGGCTCATGGGCACTTCACAGCGCAGAGGTTATATGGTATTGCTTGTTGTTGTATAAATTTCAATTAATTTATTTTTATTTTATGTATATGCATGTTTGCCCACAGAAGAGGGCAGTGGATCACCCGGAACTGGAGTTATGAATGATTGTGAGCCACCATGTGGGTGCTGAGAACCAAGCCTGGATCCCTCTGTAAGACCAGCAAGCGCTCTTACCCACTGAGCCATCTTTCAGCCCAGCCCTGTTTTATAAATATTTGAACTTTTTTTTTTTCCGGTCTCTTTGAGACAGGGTTTCCCCTGTAGTCCCAGCTGGCCTGGTACTCGCTTTGTAGACCAAGCTGGCCTCGAACTTACAGAGATCCTCCTACCTCTACCTCCCGAGTGCTGGGATTAAAGGTGTGCACCATCATGCCCAGCAAAGTTTTGAACTTTTAAGATTGTCTTTATTAGTATTATGTTTTGGTGCTGCTGAGTTTGGAATATAGGGCCTTGTGCACAGTGGGAAGTATTGCACCAGTACACTATACTTAGCTATACCACCTAGCGCCCACACATTTTCTTTGAAGGGAAAGTAGATTTTGCTTATTGGGTTCAGCATTTCATATAGGTATATGAATTCAATCATGGAAATACTGATCCATAAACCTTTTAAAAAGTAATATCTGCTTCTCTTAAGCTTTACCATTCTCTAAATCTCTAGCTAAATTAGAAGATAATTCACAGTCATAATGTATTTTCTTTACGGCTTATTTCAGTTTTCAGAATGAAGCTATTTTTTATGCTTGAATTTTAGACTGCTATTGTTTTTGACTTATTGTCTCATCTCTCAACAGAGAAGCATCTATTTGTGTTTGCTATTACCAATGCATAGTGGTTTTGGGAGGGGGTCAAAATCCCCACCCAACTGTTTTGCTCATTTGTGGAGCAAAAATTAGTGGGCTGGGGGGCTTAGCTATTATGAGCATGTATTGCTCTTGCAGAGGACCTGAACTCAGTTCCCAGGACCCACTGGGGCAGGTGGCTCACAACTGTTTGTAACTCCAGTTCTGGGGGATTCAACATCCTTTTCTAGCCTCTGCAGGCACTGCACTCATATGTACATACCCACACATAGACACGACACATACATACATAATTAAAAAATATCTTAAAACACTAGCTAGTGGGCTGGGTGTTGGGGAGAATGTACATTGAGGTTTCTATATTTCTGAACTTCTCAGGACATTAATTAGAAGTTTTAGTGTTAATGATTCTGCTCTTGTCTATCCCTGGTTCTTGGCCCAGTAGACTACTAGGAATTACAAGTAATTTATTCTTCCTCTATTTGATTATGAATTCCATAAGAGTAGGGGCCTTGTCTCACTTAACATTACTTGGTACTGCAATACCAAGTGTAATGCTTGGTGGGCATTTGCCAAATTTGTACTGGATTAACTGAAATTGAATTGTTGCTCAGAAGTGACAGAACTGAGATTAGAGTCAGTCAGGCAACTGTCAGTCAGTAGCCTTTTCCTCTTTGCTGCACCACTGTGGCCCGAGCTCCAGGTTTCATCTCAGCTTCAAGAAAAATTTAACCCAAATGGATTTTTGATGGGGTTTGTGCAGAATTCCTGTTGGGATGGCAGTTTCATAGTTGATTGCTTATGTTTAGCATAAACTTTGCTTTCTTTCCAAATACCTGTTCTTGCCACTTTCTCTTTCTGGTACTAGGAAGAGTAGTAGCATGACCCTAGGTGATACTTCATGAACCTGGGCTGGGGTTTGATCTTGGTGGATAGGACTCAAAAGCTTTTGCTTAACTGTGGCATTTGGTTCAAGTTAGGTTTGGTTAGATAGGTTCACTTCAGGAAAGTCAACATAGCTTAACCATGTTAAAGTTTGCTTTTTCTTGTTTATGAAGCCCAAGGTAGCCAAGTCAGGCTTGCTGTTAGCGTTTTGGGCTTAGTTCGGTTTCTCAGGTAGCTCAGGTTCAAGATGCCTGATTCTGTTTTTCTCATAGTGCTGTTTTAAGAGCACCTGCTCATACATCAGTTCCTGATGGAGTTACTGCTTGGTTCAGGGGAGGCTTTCACACCTTTAGGTTAGAATATTGCTTTCTTGTTTCCATTGGCCATGTCTAATGTTTAGACAGTCTGCTACAGAGAGCAAAGGGCACAATGCCATTAGTGGGTTAGATGGAGACTAGCAGGCCATTCTTCTTTTTAGGGGATGCAAGCTTTGTTCTTTTTTACTCTTCAATTCACTAAAAGACTGCTTTGAATATTTTCTTAACTATGGGGGAGCATTTAAGAACATGTACTAAAATACCTTAAAAGGGGGGCTGAAGAGGTAGCTCAGCAGTTAAGAGCACTTGATGCCCTTGTAGAGGACCTGAGTTAGTTCCCACATGGTGGCTCACAACTGTCCTTAACTCCAGTTCCAGGGAATCTGATGCTTTCTCTAGCCTCTGTAGGCGTTGCACACATTTGATGTACTTACATACATGCAGACAAAACACTCATACACAAAAAATAAAAATTAAAAAAATTAAACCCACCATAACTCCCCCCCAAAAGACTGCCTCTAGAAGAGCATACAATATTTCAAAATCATATTTCTTATAAGGAAGTTTCCAAAGCGTATACAGAACTCTAAGAACTCAGTAATAAAAAGACTTAGCCTTTGAAAGTGAGTAAAAGATGTGACTGAGACATTTCTTTGAGGAAAATATACAAATACAAATAAGCACTTGAAAAGATGTTGAATATGATATTAGGGAATTGAAAACAAAAACCACATTGAGATAATGTTTCCTCTCTACTTGGGTGGATGTAAGTATAAAGTCAGATGGTAGCAAGTGCAGATGAGGGTATAGAATGATTGGAATCCTCACATACCGAGAGTGGGAAGATGAAGACTGGAATTTCCTTGAAAACAGCTTGGCAGCTCTTGAAAAGGTTAAGCATAGCATTGTCATCTGACCCAGAAATTCTACATATATATTTATATATGTACATACATATGTATATATGAATGTAGTAATGTATGTTCAAACAAAACATGCATGAATATTCACAGATGCATTATTCATAATATCCCCAAAGAAGAAACAGCATAAATGTTTATGTGCTGATGAATGTGTAAATAAAAGCACATCCATATAATGAACAATGACTTCCAACTAAAAGGAAGATTGAATATGTGATAAAAGGTTGGAATGAACCCAGAAAGCAATTGGGTAAAAGAATTCAGTGATAAAGGAGTACATATTATGTAATTCCATTTATGTGTATGTCCTGAACACAGGTCTGTTTAGATAAAGCAGGAGTTGCCTGGGTCTGGGTGTTTGTTGGAAGTGTTGGTTATTGAAGATGTGTGATAAAAATGTTCTAAAATCGACATTGGTGATGTTTACACAAATCTGAATATATGAAAAGCTGTTGAACTGTACACTTAGAATGAATCAGTTTGTGGTGTGAATTATATCATAATAAACCTTTTTTTTTTAACAACAAGAAACACAGCTGCAAGTGAAGAAACAGCATCACTACGATATGGGTCTTAAATGACTATAAACATTGCTTTCTCATGCCAGCCACATTTCAAATACTGTGCATTGTGAAATGATTGTGCCATTCATATTTGGTTGGGGAAATAGAATTTTATATAGTTCTTCTGCCCAGTGTAAGCTCCAGTCTGTCAGGAGACATAACTTCCTTCCAAGGGAGATGATGTTTACCCATCGGCTCTGCCTCAGCACTTTGATTCTGTAACTTGCTCTTAGTTTTATTGGCATGTTTGCCACATGCCCTATGGTGCTGTGACCTTCCCCCTCCCCCCCACATCAGCCTCATAAATAATTTCCCATTGTGAGGCTCTCTGGCACATCACATTCAGGCACTGCTCAAAGACCCTCTCTGTCCTGCTCTCTTTAACCTGTTTCAGATGCTGCACTTGCTGTGGTTTTTGCTTAGCCCTAATGTATCACACTTAAAAGCACAACCAAATACTTATTTGGTAATTTACCCATTTAGATTTTGGTGCGGATGATTAGAGTGGTGATCACTAGGATTCTGAAGCATCAGGTGTTGTGCAATGCATGTGCATCAGCAGCTTGATAGTCTTCATGTGTGTGGTACTGTGCTCGTCCTCATTGAGAGAATTATAACATTTTCAGAAGTCTGTATACTTGACTTGATTAATAACAAGAGTGCTTATGTTAAACATTAACTGGAGTAATGATTAAAAGTAGGTTAACATGCATCTCATCCAGGTTCCTGGACAATTAATTGTAGCCCACCATGATGGTGGCAGTGAGGTGAGAATAAACCAGTAAAGCAATTAAAGTCTGGGACTTGAAGAGAACTTGTGGGCTGGGGCTCTTCTAAATGCTCCATGAGAATGGCTGGCCAGTCTTACTAGAGAAAGTGATTTTTTTATTGTTTTATTTTTACAGTAGTGAGGATTAACCTTACAGCTTTGTGTACGCTAGGCAGGGACTCCACCACTGAGCCCGGGCCACAGCTCTGATGCTCCTCAAACCTTTTTCTGACACAGATCTTGCTGAGTTGCCCTGGCTGGCCTCACACTATGATCTTTTTACCTCAGTGTCCTCTGTGGGCATTGCATGACATGGGTGCACTTACCTACATGCAGGCAATACACGCATACACGTAAAAAATAAATAAAAATAATAAATAAAATATTTAAAAAAGAGCAAGAAATGATTTGTAAATGGATCCCCACCCCCCATTTTCTTATTTCTTCTTGTGCTAGCGATTCCTGGGCTTTGGGCATATGTATATGCTCTTTCACTGAGCTGCACTCTCAGTCCCTAAATTGGCTCTCGAAAATTAAGTACTAAGTTGGGGAAGTCAGAGAAACAGGCCCAAGGCAAAGCAGCCACATGAAGTTCTGTGGAAAAAGGTTGAGATAGCCTTTCCATTTGGAAGTTCTCAACTGCAGGGCAGTGTTATGCATTTGGCAATGTCTAGAACTGTCCTAATTTATGTGTGCAGGGGGGTGGGGTCGGGGTGTGTGGGGAGGGATGGGGGTGTTGGTGTGGATTGTGGAGGAGGGCAGGCAGCTTCTACAGCCATCTAGTGGATGGAGGCCTAAAGTGCATGAGTCTTTAGTCAGATATACAGAGCCTGTCACTTGCTTAACACACACAACCACATGCGTATCTAAGCACACAGTAGATTCTTAGGACAGAGTGTAGCACCAAAGCCAGTAGGGCCTCCTCATCAGAGGGGCCTGGTAACTGTGATGCCTACAGATCTCCTCAGCCTAAGGCAGAGTCTGACAAGGATTTAATTTTGGTGTAAATCTTGGAGGCCTTAGTACACATTACTTCACACACACACACACACACACGCACACACACACACACACGTCTAATGATGGCACAGGTTTCCTTTGTGTTGCTGTTAGACTATCAGGCCTTCTAGGGTAGCCAACCTCATTTTAACTTTTTTGAGTTTCGGATACCTCATGGTCTGTAGAAAGAACATACTATGGCAAAACATAAAAGAACAATTTTAAGAAGGAATCCTATGATGGAATAAACCAAAAGGAAAGCAGTCTGAGGTTGTGGTCATTAAATATAGGTTATTTCAACAATGTTGAAAGAAAAACAGTAAAGCAAACAAAATTAAGGTTGTTACTACCAAGAGGCTTATGGATGGGCCTTAATCTTTGTATTTTAGAAATCTTATTATTGTTATTTTTTATTTTGAAGAGAACCCCTAATCTTAATGTTTTGTAGGCACAGCTGGCTTTGAGGCTATGGAAACTCAGAAGGGAAAAGCTTTGTTCTGGAGAATAACTTATTTAGTTCTTAAAGTCAGTGCAGGAAAGGCCCTTATCCATGTTGTCCATCCACAGGACAAGTCAGCAAACCTCAAACTATTTATGACAGGGAAGCATTTGAATGAAACCTAATTGCTGATCTTTTTCTTGGAATGTGCCTGTCCTTATTTGGTTAAGGGAAGGAGGGCTGTAGCTTAGTTTTACCTCCTAGGTTATTACAGAAGAAGAGCAGACAGGTGTTTGTGTTTTGTTTTGTTTTGTTTTGGTGGGCGGTGGCAGCTTGTGGACTTTATAGTCTTTTCCCCTAAAGGCACAAGTGGTTAGAGTAGTTAATCTCTGTCTTTCTAGGTGACATGTTATTTAAGTTTTTCTTTGTTTAAGAAAATACAATTTTATTGACTCTACTAGTCATATCCTTGCTAAGTAGCACATTTCTTCTGTTCTGTGTATGAAGGGTTTCAGAGCCATGTTTGTAGCCTCAGAATGTTACTGCAAGCTGTTCTGGAGTTTCTGAGCATTTTGGCTATCTCAGCTAAATACTATTTTTCACATGGGGAATTTCATAAGGCTAAGGCTGACAACTTCTTTGGTTTTTAGACATTCTTGTCAGCACTTATTACTATACAAATTTGTTTAGATGGGGGACTTAGGGTACCAAATAAGGCAGAAAACAAAGCCTTCATTGAAAAGTTAACATTTTTTACCTGTCATAGTCAAGAATTGCCTGAGATACCCGATGGTTATCAGAAATCAGTCCAATGGCAGTTTATCAGGGAACATTGGCAGTCCCTTTAGGAGTAGCCATCATTGGAGCTGAAGGCTCAACCCCTCACACTGATTTAGATCTTTGCCCAGGGAGCAAAGCGCTGTTTCTTAGAACCTCATTAAGGGCAGTTCTTTTCTGATGACCTGGTTTTTCTACATTTGGGGGAACCTTTGCCCTTTTAAAATCCTTCTTTCAGCATGCCATCCTTCTGAGCCTGCAGGCAGTTAGCTTTTAGGGAAATGCATCATTCCCCAGGGTGGAAGCTATTATATTAATTTTGGGGGGTTAATGAGATGGCTCAGCTGGTAAAGACACTTGATGCCAGACCTGATGATCCGAGTTTAATCCTTGGTACCCACATGGTTGAAGGAGAGCAATAACTCCTGAAAGTTGTCCTCTGACCTCCACGTGTGCCATGGTATGTGTCTGTGCACACATATATACGTGTACGGACACACACAAATCAATAACTTTATTTATTTATTTATTTATTTATTTATTTATTTATTTATTTATTTATTTATTTATTTATTTATTTATTTGTGTTTTTGAGACAGGGTCTCCCTGTAGCCCCAGCTGGCCTGGAACTCACTGTCTAGACCAGGCTGGCCTTGAACTCACAGAGATCTGCCTGCCTCTGCCTCTAGCGTGCTGGGATTACAGGCAGGCACCACCAAGCCTGGCATGCAAATCAGTAAATTTAAATAAAACAATAAGTAGACCATGTTCCCTTGTCTGTGATCCTTTCCTCTGGGCCTTGTGTACTGTCGTGTTTACCTCTGTTGTTGACAAACCCCCAAAGTGAAGTTTAAAGTAAACTTGGAGTATTTTACCTTCTGCCTGCTTCTGCAGCTTCCTTCTGTTGTCAGGAGCAGATTGACTGATAAGAGAACCATCTAGCAATATCTGAACCCAAGAAAAGTAGACTTAAATTATATTAAACTTAATCATATGTTTTTGTTTTTGTTTCGGCAGGGGAGGGTGGAAAGGGTCTCCCTGTAGTTCTAGCTGGCCTGGAACTTTGCTGTGTAGACCAGGCTGGCGTGGATCTCATAGAGACCCACTTGCCTTTGCCTCTACCTCCCAAGTGCTGAGATCAAAGGCGTGTGCCACCACGCTCAGATTAATACTAGCTTTTTCAAGTTTTATCTTTCATAATTTTGTGACTTAGATGTTCTTTAAGCTTTGTGTTTCTTTTCTCATTTCTTTTTTAAAAATTTTCAAATACTCCTTTACTTTAGAATGAAACTACCATTTAAAATCCTTTCTCATCTGAAAGCATTTCCCCTTTTCTCTTTAACCATCTTTATCCCAAATATATCTCACATCTAAAACTTTCTATGTCTCTTATTACTTGATAGTTCCCATTTTATTTTTCTATAGAAAAAACTTTTTCTAATTTTATAAGTAAAAATTCTATTTTGGTGAAACACTGGAAGCTATATCTGAAACATAGGCAAAACATGTTAATAGCCCTGAAAAATAGTTTCCTCTATTAACAAAATGAAATTAGCCCATTTTTACAGATGTAAATTATAACAAGCACTTAGACGCTGCTCTTACTAAAAAGCATTCAGCTGGGCATGGTGGCGCACTCCTTTAATCCCATCACTCAGGAGGCAGAGGCAGGCAGATCTCTGTGAGTTCAAGGCCAGCCTGGTCTACATAGTGAGTTCCAGTCCAGCTGGGGCTACAGGGAGACCTGTCTCAAAAAGGACCCCCCCCCAAAAAATAAAAAGCATTCATTAAACACTTAGCATACATGCATCAGGAGCTGAGTTCAAATCCCCAGAACTCATGTTTCAGTTGCATTTTCTGTTGCTGGATAAACCACGTGGTAAGATCAAAAGTAGCTTGGGGAGAAGGGTTTATTTAACTTTCATTTCCCTGTTTCAGCCCATCATTGAGGGAAATCAGGGCAGGAACCCGAAGGCAGGACCCAAAGCAGAGGCCGTGTGGGAATGCTGCTTACTGACTTGATTCCTCTGGGCTGCTCAGCCACCCCTCTTCTATGGCTCAGGCCCATCTGCCTGAGGGAAGGCAGTGCGTTCAGTGTGCAGGGCCCTCCTGTATAAATTAGCAATTAAGAAAATGCTTCACAGAAATGGCCACAGGCCAGTCTGATGGGAGCAGTTCCTCAGTTCAGGTTCTCTCTTCCCAGGGTCCTCTATAGTTTGTGTCAAATCGACAGAAACTAACCAATATAATCGACCCCTTGTCAACCGTGGCCTCTCTTGCCTCTCACAAACCTCAGCTGTTCTGCACCATCCATTCAATTCTGCACCACCAAATCAAATCTAAAAACTCCAAAATCTAAAGTTCCCTAAGTCACACCTGTAATACTTTAGTTTGAAATGTGTTCAGTATTTATTAGTATCTCATTTTTGCTTAATGATTCTCTAGCAACTGATTGTTCAAAAGAAAGAAACTTACAGTGTTTACTATAGTTGAAGAATCTTTGCATGTATGTTTATTTTCCCATACTGGCATTATAGCGGTAGGGCTCAGTAAACAGAAGTTGAACGTGACAGTCCTTGAGGATGAGCATCCAACCTTGTGTAATATTAGTGAATGATTCCTTTCATTTGGCTCCTGGGCATAAGTGTGAAGTGTTCTAAAGAAATTGTACTCTGATAAGCTACTTCTCAAAGGAGGGATGGTTTTCGTTTACTATGACATTATCAAAATGTAAACAAATGGATTTCTTTTCCTTGTGAGTAGTGTATTTCTTAATCTCTCATCTTTCAACATGTTTGTTCTCTGCTGTGTTCTATAAAAGGTTAGGCTGTTTAGGCTTAGTCACTGTGCTTGGGGGCAACATTTACAGTGATACTTAAGTAGCGGAGTTTTATCCAGATGAAATAGGGCTGCTGGCTATGAAACCTGGCAGCTGTTCTCCTGCATCATAGTATCTGTAATTTTAGTTCATAACTCTTAAGTTTCTTACTGCCACTCGATATTCATTGAAATCAACCATTTAAAATATTATTTTTATTTTATGTGTATTTGTGTATTGCCTGCATGTAGGTAAGTGCACCCATGTCACTGCAATGCCCACAGAAGACAAGAGACTGTTGGATCCCCTAGAACTGGAGTTATGGACAGTCGTTAGCTGCCATGTGGGTAGCAGGATTTGAACCCAGGTTTTCTGCAAGAACAGTCAGTGTTCTTAACTGCTGAACCATCTCTCCAGCCCCGAAATCAGCCATTTCTTGATTTTATCATTTGTGCTACTTTGTGTGCAAATTGGTTAAGACGATCCAACCGTCATAACACTTGCAGGAAAGTGACTGGAACTGGAAAACATTATGTTAAATGAAATAACCCAGAATTGGAAAGACAAACCATATGCTTTCTCTTGTATGTGGAATGTAGAACCTAAGTTGTATGTGTGTGTGTGTGTGTCTGTGTGTGTGTGTGTGTGTGTGTGAGAGAGAGAGAGAGAGAGAGAAGGAGAGAGAGGAAAAGAGAGAGCGTGGATATGTGCACTTTTGTGGGACCATGAGAGGGAAAGAGATTTTATTTATTATTTATTTATTTATTTTCCTTATTTTTATTGAAGTTTTGCGATTTCCAGACAATATAATTTGATGACATTTTTATCCCCCTTCCCATCCATTCCCTCCCCCCTTAATTCAATATACTGTCTCTGGGTAATAAAACCTATGGAGTCTAACTTGAATCCCCAAATGTTCTCCAACATGGGTTCATCTACTCGAGCTTGCATATGACTTGTGCATGCTGTAAACATTGCTGTGAGGTCATATGAGTAACTGGCCAGCTGTCTGGAGAACTCTAGCCCTCCATGGTCAGCTACCACCTCTGGCTCTTACAATCTACCACCTCTGGCTCTTACAATCTTTCCACCTTGCTCTGCAATGATTTCAAGTCCTGAGCTCCAGAAGCCTGACAGAGGCATCCCACCAGAGATAAGCGCTCTGTAGCCCAAGGAAGAGATTTTAAAGAGGGGAGAAGGGTGTGGGGATAAGGAAGGTGGAGGAGGGGGATGAATTACAACAAATCACAGTGACAGATGCATTAAACTGCTACAGTGAAACTAACTACTTTGTATATTATCTTAAAAGTTTAGTTACCTTCTAGGTGTGGTGGCGCCTATAATCCCAGCATTCACAGTCCAAGGCAGGTGGATCGAAGTGAGTCTTTATAGTGAGTTCCAGACTGCCTGGGGCTATAGGGAGCCACCCCCCCCCCTTCCAAAAAAATAAAACCCCACAAAAATTCAGTTAACACACCCATAAATAGAATATACCTTTAACATGAAATATGTATCTTATATCTCATTAAATTTGGATTTAATATAAAAAAGTAATCCAATATACCTATAGTTGATATTACACGAATATCATGGAAAACCTGAAGGGAAAAACAAAAAGACTAGCAAGTACAAGAAATTTCTTTGGGCCCATTTGTGAGTTTGAGTACATTCCCTCCTTATTTGTTGTAGTTGCTTTTGGTTGTCACTGACTCTTCTGCTGGTGATCAGTCTGTCTTCTTAACTTTCCATGTAGAGCAGCTTTCTCACTCTTGCTTTTGCTGTCCATAGTCTGTGGGAGCCCTTCTGTAATTTTCTCGAAGCGCATTCGTTTTTCTTTCCCTTCACACTTGCTGTTCTGTGCCCTTCTTCTAATGTCTCTTTGCAGTCAACTCTTTTCTGTCTGCAATCTGTTCTCCACCCAGGAGCCAGAGTGTTTATGTACTTTTAATCTGGACCTATTATTCTCTTATTTAAAAGATTCCAGGGAAATGGATCAGTTGCTTGTTGTGCAAACATTAGGAGCTCAGTTCAATCCCCAGAACCCACATTAAAAACTTGGGTGTGGTGATGTATGCTTGTCATCACAGCACTGGGCTGGCAGAGACAGCCTGATCCCTTGGTGATTCACTGGCCAGCCACCCTGGCCTAATTGGTGAGTGTCAGGCTAGTTTCAAAAGTAAGGTGAATGGCTCCCAAGGAACCTGTTTACACACACACACACACACACACACACACACACACCACATACACATACACACCACATACACATACACACCACACACACACACACACACACACACACACACACAAATAAGCCCCTTGGTGGTGCCTAGGATAACTCACATCCTTTGCATGGCTAAGGAGGCCTTTTGTGGCTGGCTCAGGTGGTTTCTCCAGCTCTCCCTTGTTCTATTTCCTATGTGGGTTACAGGGTCAGTGATGAGGCTGATCTGAGCTCCTGCTAAGTATATACTTCCTCCTCTGTGTCTTCTCAACTTGAAATGACTGCATTAAAACAATTTTTTTGAAAACTTCAATTTTTTAATTTTAAAGTGTATGAGTGTTTTACCTGCATGTATTTAAATATATCTGTGTGTGCAATGCCCATGGAGGCCAGAAGAGGGCATTGGATTCCCTGGAACTGGAATTACAGTCAGATGTTTGGTGCTGGGACCAAACTCGGGGTCCTTTGCAGGATCAGCTAGTGTTCTTAACTGATGAGCCATCTCTCTAGCACCTAAAACTTTAAAAACTTTAAAGTGTAGTTTTAGGTTTACAGTAACAGCAGAAAGAAAGCACAGAAATTTCCCATAGACCCTGTCTCATATATGCATGGATTCCCCTGCTAGTATCCCCCCACCGAAGTAGTCCATTTGTTACAGTTAATGCATTTTCATTGGCACATCATAGTCACCTGAGGACTGCAGTTTACATCAACTTCACTCTTGGTGGTATCTGTTTTCTGGGCTTGGCGAATGTGTAAGGGCAGGTTTCCATCACTGTAATATCATACAAAATAGTTTTATTGCCCTAAGGATGCTGCTTTTCCTGTTCATTATTTCTCATCCAGCTCTTGGCAACTGTTTCTGTAGTTTTGCCTTTTCTAGTGTTATCATATACTTGAAATCATGCATTATGTATAACCATCTCCTATGGAATTCTCTCACCAAGTCATAATACATTGAATGTTCCTCATGTCTTTTTGTAGCATGGTAGATTATTTGTTTAACGTGGAATAACCCATAGTCTGGCTATATCATTTACCAACTGAGGGATGTTTTGATTCCTTCCAAGTTTGTTCAAGTATGAATAAACTTTATGCAGGTTTTTGTGTGGATATAAATCTTCTACAACTCTGTATAAATAAGAAATGTGCCTTTAATCCCAGCACTCTGATGGAGAGGCAGGTGGATCTCTGTGTTTGAGGCTAGCTTGGTCTACATATCAAGTTCTATGCCAGTCAGTACTACATGATGAGGCCCTGTCTCAAAAAACAAACAAACAAACAAACAAACAAACAAACAAACTAAAAACCCAAAAACCCAACCCAAACAAACAGAAAAAAATGTGACGGCAGGGTCCTAATGGTAAGAGAATGTGTCCATTTGTAAGAAACCGTAAAGCTGACTTTCAGTGTCTACACTGTTTTCCCTCATTATTGATGAATAAAAGTTCCTTTGTTCCACATCTTAAGAACATTTAGTGGTTTTAGTATTTTTGATTTTAGTCATTCTAATAGATATGTTATAATTATGTATTAATTTATATTTCCTTAATGCAAATTAGGGTGGTGAGCATCTTTGCTTATGCAACCCAGCAAAGAATTAAAAGAATTAAAAGCAGGGATTGAGCAACTGTTTATGTACCCACATCTATAGTAATATTAGTCACAATGGCCAAATGTGGGATCCACCTAGGTGTTCATGGGTGAGTAACTCGATCAATAAATATATAATACAATGTTATTCTGCCTTAAAAGGGAAGAAGATCCTGATATATGCTCCAACATGAATAAATCTTGAATAAATGCAAAAAGCTGATTGAAGAATATGTGACTTCACTTCATGTGGTACTTAGAGTGTTCAAATTCATAGAGACAGCATTCAGTAGAAATTGCCACAGGTTGAAGAGTAGGAGAACAGAGAATAATGCTTAGCAGTACACAGAAATTCAGTTTCACAATATTAAAAAAATTAACAACTTGTGGCATACATCTGTAATCCAGCACTCAGGAGGCTGAGGCAGAACAGAGCTCAAGGCCAGAGCTTAGCTACATAGTGAGATTGTCCCTCCTCTCTGCCAAATATTTTGGAACTTAATGGTAGTACAACAGTATGAATATATTTATGTGTAAAAATGGCCTAGTTAGGAAATTTTACATGTACATATTTTATTGCTGTTAAAAAATAATGCAAAAATTTGATACTTGCAGTCAAACATTTGAAAACTGAAGAGGAGGTTGTGTGTTGGCACTGGGGGTAACCTGATGTTTTCTGGTGTCTTTCAGGCCTGGCATTCCTTTGACTGTGCAGGCGTTTTCCGAAGAGGAAAGGAAGCAGTGGTTGGAAGCTCTGGGTGGAAAAGAAGCTGTAAGAATAATCAGTGGTTGAGCTTTGTTTCAGATCCTGTAGAGCTCTCTTGTGTTCATTCCCATGTTACTTTTCTTTTATAATGTTTGAGAATAGTTCCGTGCTGGAACTGGTATTTGAACTCATCTTGGAATCGTTTTGCACTCCAGTAACTTGGCTTGGGGTAGTAGCAGCACACCCAAGAATGGTGCATCATTTGTTTTCAATTCTGATTGGTTTGTCATTCTGATTGGTTTTTTTTGGAAGAAATCACCAAAATTCTCAATTTCTTCTGTTTCACCTGACAGTTTTTTGGGTGGTGAGCACATTAAATGCTTGCAGTGTATTTTAATCTCTGGAGATGGGATGGGAAATACAAGGCAATGTTAGTGACTGCTGCCCATGTTGGGCCCATATTTAACAGTGAGTGGTTTAGTGTAGTGGTTTCCAGTGTGCACTGTTGCATAGCCTTAGAGTGGGCCTTGGCATTGAGATTGCTTTGAGGAACAAAGTAAAGGTCGTGACAGACCCAGAGGCACCTGAATTCAATCTGTCGCCACTCTATTCCAGCACTGCTTCAGCATTGCTTTCCTTGCTGTGCACTGCTGGCCTCTGAGAATTCAGAATTTGGAAGATCATGTATTGAGTGGGATTGAAGCAATTTAAATACACTGTGTAAATTATTATGACTCTAAATAAGCTGCCAGAGCAGGTACTGCCTGGGCTTTTCATCAGCTGTTTATGAAGGTTTGGGAAACAGAGTGATTTGAAAAATGTATATAATAGGAAGTCAGGATTCAGAATAGAGCTTTTTTTTGTGTGTGTGTTTTTGAAGCAGGGTCTCCCTTTGGCCCCAGCTGTCCTCCTGGGACTCACTATGTAGACCAGGCTGGCCTTGAACTCACAGAGATCTGCCTGCCTCTGCCTCCCAAATAGAGCTTTTTAATATGGGTTTGGGACAGTTACTTTAGTCTAAGAGAGCACATTGTTTAAAGTACAGGAGATGGGGCCAGGATGCTGGCTAGCAGTGCATATGGCAATCATGAGGCGATGTCTGAAAAATGAAAACCCAGTTAATATATTTAAAAAACATTGATATTATTTAAGAGAATGTATCACCCTTGAAAAAATAAGCAGGAATCAGACTGGTACGCGTCTTGCCATATTTTAACAGCATTTAGACTCTCTCCCTTTGTTTCCGCCCTTTCTTTATTGATAAGGATGGAACCTGGGCCTCACTCATGCTAGTCAAGTACTCTGCTACTGAACTATACCCCCAGCCCCTATTTATATCTACCCAGCCCCTTTTTATGCTGAATCAGTTCTTAAAATTTTAAGCTGGGAGTCAGAGTACTCAAGAGTTTTGATAGTAACTGAGATTCCATTCTAGTTATGCTCATCTTTTTAGTAAAGGCATGATGTATCTTTCCAGATATTCAAGGAGTACTTTGGAAAAAGAGTTTGTATACAAAAAGATCTCATGAATAAGTCATTGTGGCATAAGTCTGTTTCCAATATGGCATAGCCTTGAACTCAAGTAAAGAGCAAAGAGCCAGGTCATTAACAGATAAGGGCACCTGTGCAGAAAGGCAGTATGAGCTATGCATTTGAATGGGTACCACAAGGCATAGACTGTTTTTACAGATGCTCTATGTCTTGCACATAATGGGGCAGTGCTAGAATTTTTAGCAGCTGCTCAGAATGACCACTGTGCTATCTCAGATAGGCTTAAGCTATACTGAGGATTATCTACTACTTAAGAAAATACTAGATTTTAACAGTAATAGTGAAAAAAATGAGCTTGAGATTATTGATTAGAATGGGTCAGCTTGTCAGTCTGTCACTGTAAGGCTGTGTACTTCAAATTTGTGTAGATTTGTACCAAGTTCTTTAAGGACTATGGACCCTTTTGCCTCATTTTGACAGTTTGGCATACCTCTGTAAGAGAAAACTAAATATAAAAAAACTAAATATATTTCATACCCCATATTTCTAATATTAAATTTATAAATATGCATTTTTGCATGTTCCTACTTGCTTGACTATTTTTATTGATTTATTAAAAGTTTTGTTTTATCTTTTTTTTTTAACTAGCTGTTCCATAGTTTTAATAGAGCCATCATCCCAAGAGCAGAAGGAGGTAAGTGTTAATTTGCCATGTTCATTGTTCCTGACCCCAAGCTTTCGCTGGGGCTTACTCTGTGCCCCTTTTAAGCTAGTTCTCTGAACTGTATGAATTCTGTCTTAACCATTGGGATTGCCTCAGAGTGTTCTGAACTGCGGTAGCCCTCCTGGTATTTCCCACCTGAACTTTTTCTACAGTTACATTGCTCTTTATTTCTATAGTCAGAAATCATCACAAAAGAATTTTAGATATGCAGCTTTCAGCTTCCTTAGCTATAAGATGCTATAGGCAAGAACCGCTTCTTAGGTCCTTGTTTTCAACCCTCCTTGTCCTATCAGTTTTCAGGTTCTCTAAGGTATGATAATGTTTAATTGGGGACATCAAAAGGCTTCAGTGCAACTACCCATGTGGTAGTAAGCTGTGGGTGTATTCAAATAGGCTGAAGCAGGGAGAGAATTTTTAAAAATGTGTATGATTGTATTGCCTGCATGTGTGTAAGGTACCCATGTTATGCAATGCCTGTGGATGACAGAAGAAGGTGCTCGATCCCTTGGAACTGGAGTTACGGATGGTTAGCAGCCATATGAGTGCTGGGAATCGAATGTGGGTCCACTGCAAGAGCAGTCAGTCAGTACTCTTAACTGCTGTGGCATCTCTCCAGCCTTCGTGGGGAGAGAATTTTTTTTTTTTTAGGGAGCAAGATGTTCTGTTTTATTTTGTTTGTGGGGAGCGGGGTCTTACTGTCTAGAATTCTTGCTTTCAGGTGATCCTCCTGGTAACTGGGACTATGGACAAACATCACCATGCCCAGCTTTACCATACCTGTTTTTTTGGGGCGGGTGAAAGGAGAACAGGATCTCTTATAGCACAGGATAGCCTCTAACTCACTGTGTAGCCCGAGTGACCTTGAACTTCTGATCTTCCAACCTGCTTTCACCTCCTGAGTACTGGGATTATAGCTGTGCATCACCATGTCTGGTTTATACAAGGATGATGATTGAACCCAGGGCTTCGTGCACATTAGGCAGGCACTCTACCAACTGAGCTGCATCCCCAGCTCTTTATATGACTTTTTTTGTTAATTATTTATTGAATAACCACATACTTAGAAGAAGCATTTCATTACAACAGCATTGACATATTCAATAACAATTTTCTGAGCTAAGATGCATCTTTTCAGAATTGGCTGTAAATTTTTAGGTTTACAGTTGAATTATTACAAGAACCTTGAGAGTGAGTAGGAAGGATGGACTGGCAGGTTGGCAAGCTGGCAGGCTAGTAGGTGAGGTGACTAAGCAGTCAGATATTCCTGATCAGGGCCAGTTTGGGGGGAAGAGATGACCTGCTCCTGCTGTGAGAACCCTGGGTTTCATCCACTTCTCTACCAAGATATTTACCAAACTCTTAAACAAAAGTGTTACTTTCTGAGCTCCTTGGGATCTAAGTATAGATATAAAGTCATCAGGTAGATTTCAATGGTAATGTTTTTCACATAACACACTCCAGAGCAAGAGTATATCTGTTTCACAAGTGGGTGCAAGTTTCTAGGTTCACAACTGAGTTAATACAATTATACAATATTGAACTCGGTATAAGCCCTCTAAGACATAAAATTGAATGAGTTTTTTAACCTTCAAAAAAGATCTCCATTTCATTTTACAAATATTATTCCTTGCAGAAAGATTCCTTGTTTTTGCTACTAACACTGAGATGTTGGTGCATGCATATCTAATCTATATGCATCTGATTATTACTAGTCATAATCAGTTGCACTTAGATCCCTGGTGCCTGTGTATGTCTATGAAGTCATTGGGTAGATTTCAATGGAAATGTTTATTACCTCTACTAATTAGTATGACTAATAAGTAAATTTCCATGCTTCCTCCTCAAATATAATACATTTTTAAAAATTTGTTGATTTTTTTTTTTATGTGTGTGTATATCATACAGAACATCCCAAACCATCATTCGGCTATACACCCATTTCCCAGATGACACCCTCCCATAGCCTCCCTCCCCCCACTAGAGCCCTTATACTCTGATATCCCTGCTAATGTCTGCTGTGTTGTTGGCACCCCAGCCAATCCCCACTACTTGCCCTTCTGGTGAAATCTAGTCAGCCTATCTAGAGGTCTTTGTTTTAGGAAGGTCAGCTGTTCCTCATCTAGCAGTAATCAATTGTCAATACTCCTTATACTCCTTTAGATAAGATTAGGGTCTGCAGTTCATTTTCCAAGTTCTATGTTGGGTTACTATTTGGGAGTCCCTTTGGTCACCCTGGCCAACGACTCAAAAGAAGGTATCTCCTATCTGGCAATTTTGCTTGTTATGTAGCCTTTAGGTATGCATGTGGACTCTTAAGAAATTGCATTGACCCCTTTAATCTTTGGTTATACTTTCGTTTTGGATGTTTAAGGCCATACAGTTGGCCCAGATAAACCAATTTATTTTCACTCTTAAGGTCGATTGAGGATCTGTTCCTCAGGGGTCACATGGGCTTGGGAGGAGCCCCTGGCTCCTTTCTTTTACCAGTTCCGCCTATGTGAAGATAAGTCAAAGGTCCTGCTCGATCATACCTGGCTTCGCTTAGAAGCATGGAGGAAGTGACTCTTCTGTGTTGACCGTCCTCTTTGTAGACTGGACACTGGTTCAAGTCCATCTTGTGGGGTCTTCTCAGCCTCCTTGATCAAGAAGACAGGTGACCCACCACAATTACAGGACATTTTCAGAGATATTCATAGTCCCCTGGAACTAGTCGACCTAGGAGGGCAAGGAGCAAAAACTGTCCTTTATGGCCCTCTAACCAAATTAGTATAGGCCTCAAAGTATGTCTGTTAAAAACATCCAAGGTTAGTTCCACCAGTCTGGTACTTTTAATTACCATGTGCCATGTAGATAAAGCTTGGGCAAAGACC
>NW_008354016.1:414612-416655 GCF_000622305.1 Nannospalax galili
CAGTAGGTTGTAGGAATAATATGGTTCCCTCTAGTTTTCAAAACTAGCTAGGCATTATTTATCTCTCACATTGTGTCACCCCTCCATCATGGTTTTCCCACTAAAGGTGCCATTTCCCCCCTTTCTCCCTTAATACTATTCTTCTCCTATGGTCCTACCTCTCTTGAGCTCCTTCTTTCCCTTTATCCCCTAGGTTCCTTGTATACCCTTCCCTCCCCCCTCCCTTAGACTGACCCATTTTTTATCCATATCTCCCTTATTAAGGCCTGTTTCCTACTGTTCTTCTCTTTCAGGTTATTTCTTCTCCTTTACCTCCCTGGTTCATTTCCATTATCCCAGTTCCTGTAGTTATGTCTGGATACACTTATCAGGGGTTGGTTCTAGGATCCACATATGAGGGAAAACATATGTTGGTTTTTTTTCTGAGTCTGTGCTACTTCACTTAGTATAACAGCTTCTAGTTCCATCCATTTACCTGCAGATTTCATCTTTCTTTACTGCTGAGTAAAACGCCATCGTATAAATGAACCACATTTTCATTATCCACTCATCAATTGAGGGACACTTAGGTTTCTTCCATCTCTTAGCTCTTGTGCATTGCATGACATGGTGCACTCACATACATGCAGGCAATACACTCATACACATAAAATAAATTTTTAAATTTCCCCTTCTGCACATCCTAGCCAGCCTTTGTTATCAGCTGTATCCAATCTTAGCCATTCTAGATGGTAGAGGATGAAATCTTAAAGTAGTTTAGAATTTTCATTTCCCTTATGGGTAAGAATGTTGAACACTTTTGAAGCTATTTCTTACCCATTTTTATTTCTTCTTTTGAGAATTCTCTGTTTTTTTATCAGTAGCCCATTTTTGGTTGGGTTGGTTTTCTCAATTCTTTGTGTTTCAGATTCTTTGTATATTCTAGATATTAATTCTCTATCAGATGTATAGCTGGCAGATTCTCTCCCACTCAGGGTTCCATCTTCACTTGACTGATTCCCTCCTTTGATGTACAGAAGCTTTTTAGTTTCATGAGGCCCCATTTGTTAATTCTTGCCGTAGTTTCCTGAGCAATTGATGTCCGGTTTAGAAAATCCTGTCCTACGCCTATTTCTTCTAGGTTTTTCCCAATGTTTTCTTCTAACAGTTTCAGAGTTTCAGCCTTTACACTGAGGTCTTCGATCCATTTGGAATTAACTTTTGTGCAGGGTGAAAGATAGGGGTTTAGGTTCATTCTTCTACAGGTGGAGATCCAGTTTTGCCAGCACCATTTGCTGAGCATGCTGTCTTCCCTCCAGTGAATATTCTTGTCCCCTTTGTCAAATATCAGGTGGCTGAAATCGTATTTACTCATATTTGGGTCTTCAATTTTGTTCCATTGATCTATGGGTCTATTTTTGTGCCAGTACCATGCTGTTTTTATGACTATACCGCTGTAATACAGCTTAAAATCTGGTATAGCATTCCCCCCAGCATTGCTCTTATTTCTCAGGGTTGTTTTAGGTATCCGAGGTCTTTTTTGCTTCCATTTGGATCTTAGGATATTTTTTTCCAATTCTGTGAAAAATGTCATGGGGATTATGATTGGCATTGCCTTGAATCTATAAATGGCTTTTGGTAGGATGGTCATTTTTACAATATTAATTCTTCCAATCCATGAGCATGGGAGGTCCTTCCATCTTCTGATCAATCTCTTTCTCTAAAGATTTAAAATTTTCATTGTAGAGCTCTCTAATGTCTTTGGTCAAGTTTACTCTAAGACATTTTATTGTTTTTGCAGCTATTGTGAAGGGGAGTGTTTGTTTCCATTTGCTCTTGCTCTGATTGCTTGTTATTGGTGTATAGAAAGGCTACAGAATTTTGTAGGTTAATTTTGTAACCTGCCACTTTACTGAACTTGTTAATAATTTCTAGAAGTTTTTTGGTGGAATTTTTGGCATCTCTTAGATATAATATGTCATCTTCAAAAAGGGATAATTTGATCTTTTTCCGGTTATTACTCCTTTAATTTCCTTCTCTTGTCTTATTGCTCTTGCAAGAGTT
>NW_008354016.1:417355-431227 GCF_000622305.1 Nannospalax galili
GTTTTCAAATTTAGTAGCATATAGGTTTTTAAAGTATTCCCTTATAATGTTGTGTATCTTTCTAGTGTCTGTTGTGATATTTCTCCTTTCATCTCTGATCTTGTTGATTTGGAGGTGCTCTTTCTTTCTTTTGGTTAACTGGGCTAGTGGTCTGTCAATCTGGTTTATCTTTTCAAAGAACCAGCTCTTGGAATTGTTGATTCTTTGTATTGTTTTCTTTGTTTCAATTTCATTAATTTCTGCCCTGATTTTTGTTATTTCTTCTTGTCTGCTGGGTTTGGCTTTCATTTGTTGTTGCTTTTTGAGTGTGTTGATTTGCAAAGTTAAGACGTTTATCTGTGTTCTTTCTGATTTTTTGATGTAGGCACTTAGAGCTACAAACTTCCCTCTAAGAACGGCTTTCAGCGTGTCCCAGAGGTTTTGTTGTGTTGTATTGTCCTTTTCATTTAATTTCAGGAATACTTTCTTTCTTTCTTTCTTAATTTCTCTTTTGACCCATTCATCATTCAGGAGTGTGTTGTTTAATGTCCATGTGTTCATGTGGTGATTAGGGCTTCTTTGTGTGTTGATTGTAAGCTTTATTGCATTGTGGTCTGATAGAATGCATGGAATTATTTCAATCTTTTTGTATTTGTTGAGGTTTTTTTTGTGTTCCAGTGTATGGTTGATTTTGGAGAAGGGTCCATGGGGTGATGAGTAGAAAGTATGTCCTTTGGTGCTTGGGTGGAATACTTGGTAGATGTCTGTTAGGTCCATTTGATACATGGTATTGTTTAATTCAGATATCTCTCTGTTAACTCTTTGCCCTTTTGATCTATCTCATTAGACAGTGGGGTATTGAAGTCCCCTACTATTAATGAGTTGGGATTAATCTGGGTCTTAAAGTCCTGTAGTATTGTTTTGATGAAGTTGGGTGCACCAGAGTTTGGTGAATATATGTTCATGATTGTAATATCTTCTTGATTTATTGTTCCTTTGATCAGATTTAAGTGGCCCTCTTTATCTCTTCTGCTTAGTTTTAGTTTAAAGTCTGTTTTGTCAGATATTAGAATTGCTCTACCTGCTTTTTTCTTAGTACCATTTGCTTGGTATATTTTTTTACATCCTTTCACTTTAGTATAGTGTCTGTCCTTGAAAGTGAGATGGGTTTCTTGCAGACAACAAAAAGATGGGTTTTTTTTCTTAACCCATTCACCTAGTCTATGTCTTTTTACTGAGGAGTTCAGCCTGTTAGTATTTATGAAATATTAATTAATATTAATAATATTAATGAAAGATGTATATTGAATCCTGTCATTTTTATTTCTGTTTACATTCTTGATATAGCTGTACTTTTCCACAGTTATACCTTCATTGATTTCTTTTCGCAGCCCGTTGGGTATAGTCAATAATACTGAAGGTCTGGTTTTGTGGACATGAATTCCTTCAGCCTATTTATGTCATGGAAGATTTTCTTTCCCCTTTGAGTGTAATAGACATTTTGGCTTGGTGTAGTAGTCTGGGTTGGTATCTGTGGTCATTTAAAACTGTGAGTACTTTGTTACAGGCTCTTCTGGCTTTAGTAGTTTGCCCTGAAAAGTCAGCTGTAATCCTAATCAGTTTTCCTTTATATATGTCTTGTTGTTTCTCTTTTGCAGCTTTCAGTATTATCTCTTTGTTTTATGCGTTTAGTGTTTTTACTATGATGTGCCGTGGCGAGTTTCTTTTCTGGTCCTGTCTCTTTGGTCTTCTATGTGCTTCTTATATTTGTGTGGGCATGTCTTTCTTTAATTTTGGGAAACTTTCTGTTGGGAAATTTTCTGTTTGGGAATTTTCTGTTGAAGAGCTGGTCCATGCCATTATCTTGGGATTCTTCTCCTTCCTGTATTCCTATGGTTCATAAGTTTGGTCTTTTTATGGTGTCACACAATTCCTACATATTCCATTCTTGTGATTTCTTAAATTTTTCATAATCTTTGCTTGAGTGGTCTATTTCGTCCACTTTATCTTCCAGTCTTGATACTCTGTTTTCCATTTCATTCATCCTATTGGTGAGGCTTTCTCCTGTTGTTTCTAATTGGCTTACTGAGTGTTTCACTTCCTTCTTCAGTTTAGCCTGAGTATTCTTCAATATTTCTAACCCTTTTCTTATTTCATTCAGAAGTTTATCCCTATCTTCCTTCAGTTCTTTGATTCCTTTGTGTCTTCTTTAAATTCACTGAATTCTTTTATTGTGTTTATAATTGTTCTTTTGAGTTCCATTTCCTGCGTTAACTCTAGGGGGTTCTCATTGTACTCCTCTAGAGGACTATTGGTATTTGGTGGGGATATGTTATTTTGGTTTTTGATGTTATTATTCTTTCTCTGTGATTTTGACATGTGCATTTGTTTTGTAGTTTCTGATTCTTGTGTGAGACTCAAGGCTTCAAGTTTAGGTCTGCTGCTTTTTATGAACTTTATGTGTCTTTGTGGTTTACTTTTTGGGCATGAAAGGCTCGTTCTTCTAAGTCTCCAGTTCTCTCTTTTGATTTTTTTATTGGAGTGTCCAGATTGCTTTTGTCTTCAGGAATTCCCACAGAGGCCCAAGTCAGATGTGGATCAGATGCTATCAGGCTTTCTCCTATGGTCTGGATCCCTCCAGGACAGATTTTGAGTTCAGGAATTTGTGGGTTGGACTGGCCTAGGAGCTGGGCCCAGGAAAGACGCTGGTCTAGGGCAGCTGTTGGCTGTGCCACCCAGAGATGCAAAGGAAGATGGTGGCAGATTTTGGTTCCAAGGGCTCCTGGGTTCTGCACTGAGGAGCTGGGTTGGTCAGGATGCAAAGGACCAAGAAGAGAAAAGGTCAGCCTTGGCATCCAGGAAAGAGGCTGGGGGGTTGTTCAGACCCAGGGAAGCAGAGGGAAGTGAGGGTGGGGCCAGGCCCAGAGCGCCCCAGGTACCTGAGAAGGAACTGAGTTGCTACAGGATCTGGAAGCAGTGATGGTTCCTCAGGTGTCTCTTGTGCTAAGACAGGAATTGGACAGGACCCATGCTAGGAAGAGAGATTGGGGGAGAGGGAGATGGGAGGGTGACTGAGGGGTAATCAAGGCATGGAGGGCGTGATCGACTTAACTGGCAGAGAGAAGCCTGCAGGTCTGAGAGAGCCTAGGGAGAGAAGTTTAGTATGAGAAGGGTTACCTCAGATATTTTGTAACAGTAGTCCTTGGTTAGAGTGGGTAGTAATGAGTGGCCCAGCCTTTTACTGAGCACCTCAGTTCCGGGCAGATGTCCTTGCAGAAGTGCCTTTTATATGAGGTTGCAGTGGTTCTGTGCAGGTCTGTGGTTGTGACTGTCTTGTGATGGTTACCATCTGGTAGTTAGGGTAGGAACCCTTCTGTAATAACCTCTACCCTTATAGTTGAGTGTGTGTTGTACAAGGTATATCCTTATATCTTGGAAAATAGCAACAACAACAAATAACAAAACATGGTCATGTACTGTGTGACAGGATCTTTACATGAGCTGCATGTACTGGAGAATAAAGTACCTACTGCCTACCTCTGTGTTCTCAGTCAGCACTGATATGAATAGGATTCACCATGCTCTTTTTGGATTTAGTTTTGGTATATTTGGAGAAATTAAGGTTATATGTATAAAAATTTACAGTTTGGAAACACTGTTATGTAACACATACTTTCAGAAATAGTTGTGATCACTTGAACTAAGTCTTGAATCAAATACTCGACATCTCTAGCCTGGCCTTATATGTGGCTAGGACCCCCTGAAGGGGAGCGTGTCCGCAGAAGTGTCCTCGGCCGCTGCCTCTTCCCTTCTCTCTCGTCTCCTTTGCCAGTTCCCTCTTCTGGCATGAGTCTCCCTCCCACTCCTCCATTTCTTTGTCTCCCTTTCTCATTACTGCCTTCATTCTTTGTCTTTTCCTTTGTCTCTTTTTTCTTCTAGTTAATTTTAAAATTTCATGTTGTTTTATTTTGTCATTTTATGTCCTTTTATTTTGTTATTTTACATTTTGTTATACTATCTTTTTTAAGTGCATGAGTGTTTTGTCTATATGTATGTAAGTATACCATGTGCATGTAGTACCTGTAGAGACCAGAAGAGATTGTCAGATCCCCTGGAATTGGAGTTATGGTTTGTTGTTAGCTGCCATATAGGTGCTGGGAAAAGAACCCAGGTCCTCTTCAAGAGCAGCCAGAGGTTAAGAGCACTGGATGCTCCTGCAGAGGATCCTGGTTTGGCTCCCAGGACCCATATGACAGCTAACAACTTTTATCCCTAACTCCAGTTCCAGGGGTTCCAATACCCTCTCCTGTGGGCATTGCATGCACAGGTGCATCTGTGTCCGTGCTGGCAAAACACTCATACACATTAAAAAAAAAAAAATCACTTTAGGTGTTGTGGTATGGATTGTGAGCAAAGTTTATTTTCAAGGGCAGTGAGTCTCTGATGCAGGCATTAGCATCACAGTTCTCTAGACCCCAGACACAGTGGCTGAAGATGCTACTTTTCTAGATAGAATTTTTGAAGCAAAAACAGGCATATGCAAGTTATGCACAATCATTTACATTAGAAAAAGCATAATATGTTTTCAAATCAACAAGTTTTGCCACATGAATCATCTGTTTTTAATTCATAGGAAAATAATAAATTTTAAAGGCTTAGAGCATGGCACAAAATATCAAATTTTTAATTTACACTTATTTAAGTTTCAAAAATAGTATTTTTGAAAAGCTGTTCTTTAAATTTCTTTCCTGTGTTAAAGAAGAGCCTAGACTCTCAATTAAATGCATTTATTCAGATTTTTAGTTTTCTTTAAGTGAGATACTATTAGAATTTTGACAAAATATATAAAGTAGTTATAGTTAGCTTCTTTTAGAAACTGGTATTTTCTTCTTGGCTGTTTAAAATAATTTATATTATTAACATAAAATTATATTATAAATTGATTTAAGATAATTCCTATTATTATTAATTTCATATTACAAATTTAAAAGTAATGATTGGCTATTTTGATTTTCTTGTAGGTGCTCCTCAAACTGTATGAATTTTCCATGCATATCATTTACACTGGAAATATGTGTCCTTTAGCATTTTTAAAATAATAGAACAAAAGTTACATTGCCTTTAAATTATTTTCCTCTTTTTGTAAGAGAGAAAAATATGGTAACTGCTTACTTGTCAACATTTCATAACTATTTGATTGGCTATTTTGATTTTCTTGTAGGTGCTCCTCAAACTGTATGAATTTTCCATGCATATCATTTACACTGGAAATATGTGTCCTTTAGCATTTTTAAAATAATAGAACAAAAGTTACATTGCCTTTAAATTATTTTCCTCTTTTTGTAAGAGAGAAAAATATGGTAACTGCTTACTTGTCAACATTTCATAACTATTTCTTTTAACTGTTTCTTATAGGTGCACAGTTGGATAAGATGGGATTCACAGTTCTCAGAAAGTGCATCAGTGCTGTTGAAACACGAGGTACCAATCATGTTTCACTTGATAGTTTTATTCATGGAGGTCCATAGCTATGCAACATCTAAAAGTCATCTAAGACACACCTTGCCATGGTTAGGGGTTACTGCAATAAGTAACCCCTGTTAATACAAAACACTTTATTCTAGGTAACAGAATCAGTTATTCCTGTATTAGAACAATGTGGAATTTCTCTTTTTCTTCCATGTAAATGTGAGAGAACGTCACATATTTCTCTTTTTTAAAATGAGGTCACGATTAAAATGGAATTTCATTTGTTTGTTAGATCTGCCATCACCAAATATCACAGACCAGATGGCTTAAATGGAAATCTATTTTCTCACAGTTCTGGAGGCTGGAAGGCCAAGATCAAGGTGCCTTCTGTTTAGGCACCTTAAACCAAGATCAAGGTTTAGTGTCTGTTGAGGCCTGTGTCCTTGACTTGCAGACTCCGGAGTACCTTCGCACTGTGATCTTATGTCCTTACTTTTCTGTGTATATCATGTCCCTACTCTCTCTTTTGTGTATTTAGATTTTCTTTTGTCATAAGAAATGACCTCACTACTCCCTCAGAGGCCTGTTTTCAGAAAAAATGTTGTTCTAAGGTACTGGCATTTAGGACTTGGACATGTGAACTCTGTAGGGATGTAGTTCAGCTTATCAAAATCATTGGAAGAATAGGCAGCCAGTCACTTTGCCTTCAAGCACTTTAAAGATGGTCTCTTGGGGATCTCATTAAACATGATTTTTAAGGGATGGTGTTAAGCTCAGTGGTGGAGGCTAGCACATACAAAGCTCTATGTTGGAACCTTAGCAGATGCACATACATATACATATACATGTAAATAAATATATATCTTTATTGAGGTACAATTTGAGTATAGTAAAATTCACTGATCTTTTTTTAAAATTAATTTTTATCTATTATTTTTATTGTATATGTATGAGTGTATGTAGATAAGTGCACCCATGTCGTGCAGTGCCTGCGGAGGACAGAAGAGGATGTTGGATCCCCTGGAACTGGAGTTACAGGCAGTTGTTAGCTGCCACGTGGGTGCTGGGATTCGAACCTGTGTCTTCTGTAAGAACAACCAATGTTCTTAACTGCTGAGCCATCTCTCCTGCCCAATTCACTGATGCTTTAAAAACTTTTTTTATTCTTTGAGATTTCATACTTGGATACAATGTATTTAGATAATATTCTTCACTGATGCTTTAAAAACTTTTTATTCTTTGAGATTTCATACTTGGATACAATGTATTTAGATAATATTCACCCCCAACTCCTCATTTAACACCACCCATTAACTCCTCCCAGACCCACCTCCTCTCCCCTTCCTCTCCCTCATCTTACCACCTGGCCAAGCTTCAAGTCCTTTTTTAAAAAAATAACTCATTGAAAATGGGTGTGGTGGGGCACACCTTTAATCACAGTACTCAGGAGGCAGAAGCAGGCAGATCTCTGTGAGTTCAAGGCCAGCCTGGCCTACATAGTGAGTTCCAGGCCAGCTGGGGCTACAGGGAGACCCTGTCTCAAAAAGACCAGAAACAAAAACACAAGACCAAAAAAACCCTCATTGAGTCAAGTTGGGCAGCTAATATACTCATGAGTGTGGGGCCATCCACTGGAGTATGGTTGACCCAACTGGCCTCATCCTTAAAGAAAACTCACTCTTCCTCCCCTAGAAGCCATCCTCTATCAGTAGCTCTTCAGTTAGGGTTGGGGCTTGAAATTCATTGATTTTAATTGTCCAAACTGATGGGTTTCAAACAGTGTATACAGTTGTATAACTGCTGCTACCACAATCCTAGATTTCTGATTTCCCCCACATACCCTTCTGTGCCTTAGCAGCACTTTCCATTCCCATCTTGGTCTTTGGTATCCACTGACCTGCCATTTTTCATCCTAGTTGCCACAGGAAAACATTAAGTGTTTGTAGGATAGAGTCATGCATGTAACTTATAGTATTTTGAAATCTGGCATTATTTAGCATATGACTTTTGAGATTTCTCTTACAAGGTTTATCCATAGTTCTTATTTTAAAAAATTTATTTATTATTTTTATTTTATGTGTATGCATGTATTGCCTGCATATAGGTAAGTACACCTGCAATGTCCAAGGAGGACAGAAGAGGCTGTCAGAGACCATGGGACTGGAGTTACAAACAGTTGTTAGCTGCCATGTGGTGCTGGCTTTGAATCCAGGTCTTCTGCAAGAACAACCAGTGTTCTTACCCACTGAGCCGTCTCTCCCGCCCCTGTAGTTCTTTTTAAAATGAGAGGTGGTGTTCTGTTATATGGCTGTACCATAATTGGCTTATTCATTCAGTTGTTGATAATTACTGGGGCATTTCCATTTTAACTTTAAGGAAAGCTAATCTATCTGTGATCATAAAAGCTACTAAGAAAATATACTGCCATTGCTCTTGGCAACCATTCCAGCAGACTTGGGGAGAAACAAATAATTGAACATTGCATCACAGCCTGTTCGGGAGGTTGTCGTTCTCCATTCTTTAGAAACCTTATGATATATGGATAAGTTGAGTGTTTAAGACACTCTTTTATATTGTATACTAAAGTCTGAATTTGGATAATTTTCTGTGAAAGTAGGTTTTGTTATAAAGCCAGACTGCTACCTGTGAGCTTAGAATGCTAGATAATAGATAAATAAGAACAGTCTTATGATTTGGGGTTCACTTATAAACAAGCCCTGGAAAGCTGCCTTGCTCACACCCAGCCAATTCAAACTGACAGGTCAGACTTGTGTTCATTTCAGCATTTGTCTTGTTAAGCTCACAAAGTTCATGTTCTTATTGCTTCAGAAATGACTACACCTTCGAATATTTTTCACTTAATACTTCAGGTGTCTTTTTTTCCCCCAAGGTCCTTATGTTCACACTGTACTTGTATCATTTACATGCTCATCGATGCTGATGAATTCTCTTTCCAAAGGGTATATTTTACACATACTTGAGTCTGTCTGAAGACTTTCTGATGAGGATGTGTGGTTTTATGGAATGTTGTATACGTTGAATGGGCTAAACATGTTGCAATCTGCATGTGTTCAATGCACTTCTAAGTATATACATTACTTTTAACAGAGAATGGGCCTACACTTTCACAATATATTTTCCACTTAAAAATAGAAGCAAAAAATACGTTTTCCTTTTTGAGGTCTTTGGTTCCCCCAAAACTTCCATTATTGAAATCCTTTGCTTTCAGTAGAATAATAAACTAAATATAGTGTTTGAAAGCACTAACAGTCAGAGCATATTATTATAATGAGAGACATGGTTGAATCTCTTAGGCTTTTATTCTAAATTTGAAAGTTCCTTCAGTAAATATTGTTCTTAATGATTTCCTTCAAGTCAGCTCTCTTTGACTTTCATTTGTGTATTTTTTAATATTTTATTTATTTTTATTTTCTGTGTATGAGTGTATTGCCTGCGTGTATGTGAGTACACCCACGTCGTGCAATGCTGCAGAGGTTGGAAGAGGGCTTCAGATTCCCCTGGATCCAGGTTCAATTCCTAGTACCCACATTGCGGCTATTTATTAATTTTTTAATTCTATGGGTAGTGTTTTCTCCATATCAGGTGAAATCTAGCATGTGTTCCTGTAGTAGGCAACTTCTAGATCTCCATGGCTTAAACACAAGCTTAGCTTTCCACTCTTCAAGTGCTAATTGAAGGCTTTGTTCATCACTTAGATACTTGGGCTTTTGGAGCAACCAACCTAGTTGATGGTTCCTGCTAGAGAGAGACAGTTCTTAAGGGTTTTAGCTAGCAAGTGAATCCTCCAGTTTGAAATAACTTTTGTTCACAACCAGTGGAACATAGGCAAATACATGCCTCCAACTCAATTCTAAAGAGTCTAAACTCATCACAACCTGGAAAATAGGCACTGGACTTGAAATAAGTGATGAATATATGTCAATGACTGTGGTGCACCTCTTTGGTACATATTTAATGAATACCAGCATTTAACAATCTGATTTCCTTAGTGCCTCTGAGGGTAGTTAGGTGTTCAGCCTGTGTACTTGTAGGGAGACAAGCCACTGTCTTCTTCAACTCCAGCAGCATTTATTGAGATCTTGAAGAAAAGAATGATTTCAAATCATTGCTTGCAGTGTTTTTTTTTAATCAACAAATTTATTATTTTTATTTTATGTGTATGAGTGTACTGCCTGCATGTCTGTGAGCACACCCATGTCGTGCAGTCCGCAGAGGTCAGAAGAGGGCTTCGGATTCCCCTGGACCTGGAGTTAAGGATGGTTTGTAGCCACCCTGTGGGTGCTGGGACTCGAACCTGGGTCCTCTAAAGAGCAGTCAGTGCTCTTAACTGCTGAGCCATCTCTCCAGCCCTAGTTTGCTGTGTTTTAAATATGAGTGTTGATGCCTGAAAACAATCATTTTATTTGGTTTGAGTAAACTAATTTTTTGTTGTTGTTGCTGTTGTGTAGCCTTTTTCTTAGCAAGCTTTTTAAAAAGGGACATTTGGCATTTTATTAACTTTATTTGCGATGTCTCTGGAATTGTTCAAAACGTTGGTCAAATGTCTAGCTTTTACTGTAGTCCTCAGCATCTCAAGAAAAAATAACCTTTGGTGTAGTAACATACTATCTATCTTAGATAATATGTAATAGGTAACATAGATAATACAAGCTATATATTATTTATAATATGATATACAATATATACATATAATTAGAAAATAAGGAATATGGATACTAACATATCTTGGTCTGGGTGGGACTGTTTCTCAGTTATTCTCTGATTTGAATCAGTTGTATCACATGCAGGTAGTTATGTGCTATGAAGTTAACAGCATGTCAGATCCTTTTATCCATTTGATACCACTAGGAATTTACAGCTTATAGTATACCAAGTTGAAGGTGTTTATTATTATTATTTATTTATTATTATTAAGGTGTTTATTGCCAGCCTTTCTAGCACATTAACTACATTGGACCTTTAAAGGTACTGATGAGGGGTACCGATACTTAGTCTGACTTAATGGCTAATGGGTGTTTTAAAAGTTCCCTACATCATTATAATATCCAGTAACAAAATTTGGGACCCATTGCCCTTGTGTGTTGGAAAAATAGGGTTCACATTTGTTGCTGTTAGTGTTGCTAGTCTCCTTCCACATGGGGATCTTTTCTTTTTAACTTCTTTTCTTAAAAAATAATCCAACTTAAACAAGACAGAAGTTTTGAAGAAGATAGCACAATGTTCTTTTCCTTCCTTCTATAACAGATGACCTATCATAGTTTAGCCCTAATGCCA
Organism: Nannospalax galili; assembly: GCF_000622305.1. Classification (NCBI taxonomy): domain Eukaryota; kingdom Metazoa; phylum Chordata; class Mammalia; order Rodentia; family Spalacidae; genus Nannospalax; species Nannospalax galili. Next base: position 428,099 of record NW_008354016.1, read on the forward strand.
GTTGGAAGCAGTCAGTTAACCAGTATTTATTGAACAATCTCAAGGTGCACATAGCCTTTCCCCAGGCCTTAGAATACATATTAAAAGTTGGTTCCATATAAACCTTGATCCAGTAATAGTAGGCAGAGCAAAAAGATTTGTAAGCAATTGAATTATTCCAGGTGATAAAATAAAAATATGGCAAGTTTTCACAGATTAAGAGAATCTGAGTACACATTGATGGATTGGAAAAGACTCAGTGTTAATTGAGGACTCTGATTTAGGAGTGAACTTCTTTAGATTTAAAGGTAGGGAAAAATTATAGCTTGACATTCAGAGAAACTTCAGCTAAGATGTAGAGACAGAATGTAGCTGAGACAAGCCAGGTTTGATTGAAAAGGAAGCACAAAGGAATAGTAAGAGCACTACCTCAGCCTTTGTACTTAATGCTGGAAGTGCTGGGTCAGTGCTAGAGGGTGCTAAAGAGCAGAGTTGCAGGCTTTACAAAGTTAGTGTGAAAACTAGTAACCTTGTGTGGAATGCACAGCTTGTGCATGGGGAGGGGTGCTCTCTAAGTAAGGTGACTGAGTAATACAGTCGATTAGACGGTGCAGATAGTGGAGCCACCTGAATGGTATTTCTGGAGTCATGCTGGCCAGTTAGTGTTTGGTTATACATGGAGGCTTCTGTAAGGAAAGTTTGGATAAGTAACTAGAACACCTGTGCTTCAGTCCCACCTACTTACTGTTTCTATGTGACAGCTATGGTACAGCTATGTGACAGCTACCTGTGGTAGATTGTCCCTTTGTGGAAGGGGATCCTAGGCCATTTTATATAAGCTTTCATCCACTGTCTTGACCTCCCTGAAAATGAACCTTACTGTGCAGGTGTAGTGTGGCTGGAATGGTGGGCTGCTTGGCTTGCATTTCTGGGGAAAGAAATGCAAGCATTTTCTTTAGCTCCTTTGATGCATCTTGATTCAGGGCTGCCTGGAGGATCCATTTAATTTTTTCTTTATTTTTTTTAAAAATTTATTTATTATTTTTATTTTATGTGTATGCATGTATTGCCTGCATGTAGGTAAGGGCACCTGTGTTGTGTAATGCCCGCACTGGTCAGAAGAGGCTGTCGGATCCCCTGGGACTGGAGTTATGGACAGTTGTTAGCTGCCACGTGGGTGCTGGGATTTGAACCTGGGTCTTCTGAAAGAACAACCAGTGTTCTTAACCACTGAGCCATCTCTCCAGCCCCTTATTTTTTTCTTTAAATAAATGAAAAGATGTATTTTGGCTTTCAGATTTGCAATTAACAGGCTATAATCAGTTGTTCTGGCGTCTTTGCCCTGTGACGAGACAGAGCATCATGGAAAGAGTGCACAGTGAAGTAAAACCATTCACCATGTGGCCAGATTGCAAAGAGAACCAGGAGGGGCTGGATTCTCTTTTAGGCCATACTTGGAATGACCTAAGGACCTCCTGGTAGACCTCTTGTTTCCACAGCCTTTTTTGACATTAAATTTCCATACTTTGGGCATTTGGGCCTTTGGAAGTCACTTAAGATCCATACTGTAGCATTCTACTTCTGGCCTCCCAAGGTTCATGTTTATCCCACTATGCAAAATGCATTTAGTCCACAAGTCTTAAGTCTTGTAGCATTGCTCAGAAACCTAAGTCAATAGTTCCTTTTTCCAACTCAAAAGCTTCTCATGGCCAGGAGGCAAAAGGGCAGACCCTACCCCTAAGCTGAATTCTTCAGGGAAAGGGGAATGGTCCAGGTTCCTATTTATATGGATTATCAGGAGGAAGGAATTTTGGCCTTGAACAGAGCCAAAGTAAAGGTGTTGATGTTGGAAAGAATGTGATGCTTCTGGAATCTAAGTCATTATGTTTGATTGGAAAGGCAGGAGAGGAGTGAGGTGGAGGAGGCACTTACCTTGCCTTTGGGTGGCAGGAAGTTAGGAGGTTTAAGTGTGGCACTACATGATACTTTGGAAGGATTCTTAACTTTTATGAAAAAATGTAGCTAGTTCATATGCATGATCTTCACAACCTATGTTTGTAGAGATGAAAAGCTAGTTTTTGTATATAGGCGATATTCTTTGTGTTTATCTTAATTTTTCTCGTTTTTCTCTGCATTGTTTCTCTGCATTGTTTTTTACCCTGAAACATTCAAATTTCTCATTTGCTGGTTATATTGCCTGCATATTTATTATTTATGTTTTACTTCTAACAACAATCAGTACCTTGTATATGTAGTAGTAAGCACTTAATAAGAAGTTGCTTTGGCTTGGGAAATTCAGAAATGTAACCAAGATGTCATATTTGCAGTTTGATAAATTATAATTCATAAAATTAATGGAAAAATTTATTTTTCTATTTGTGGTTAGAATTAATTTTTTTTTTTTTTGGGTCTTTGGGTTTCCCTGTAGGCCCAGCTGGGAACTCACTATGTAGACCAGGCTGGCCTCGAACTCACAGAGATCCACCTGCCTCTGCCTCCCAAGTGCTGGAATTAAAGGCGTGCACGACCATGCCCAGCTATAATTAATATTTTCTGTTAGGGTCCGTGACTTGGTGGGTCTCTTTTGGAGAACAAATGCACGAGTGTGGAGATGCAAAGATCAAGCCGTGACTTGTCTTTTGGAGAACAAATGCACGAGTGTGGAGATGCAAAGATCAAGCAGAGTCTTATTAAACCAGCTAACTGGGGCCGACCGTCCTTCCAGGACACGCAGGTCTGGTTAGAGCGATCGACCATCGACCCTTTTTAGGTAAAGATTATATAGGCTCCCACAACCGTTACACAAAAGCCCGTGTTTATACAGCCAATAGTTTCAAAGCAAGCATTTCACAAACCAATAACTTTAAAACAAGAAAAATGTTACAACTCCCTTCAGGTGTCTCAATCAGGGAGAGATGCTTGGTATATGCCTGGCATGGCTCTTTCCTGTTATCTTGTGTAAGCAGACATGTCTACATGACATGACACAGAACAGGTCAGGCTCCGGGGGCTGTAGCACTTGCCTCTATCTCCGGATGCCTGTGTCTCCAGTTGAGTTAATTGGTTACAAGCAGTAAATTTAAACAAGTAAATTCAAGCAGTAAATTCAGACAAGCAGTATATTCAAACAAGCAGTAAATTCCTGTTTCC
>NW_008354016.1:431812-434000 GCF_000622305.1 Nannospalax galili
TCCCAGTAAGTGGGATGAGAGCTGTTGAGAGTGTAAGAGCCATTCATCCCGATTGCTTCATAGAAAGGTGGGGCTCCAGGGTAGCATAACCAACATGGGTCTTCAAGGGAGGGACTGGTGTGATTTAGGGTCTCTACCACTGCTTGTATCATTTCCCACATGGGATTCTTGAAAGGAGGTGGGTTTCCCATAGTTGGGGTAGCAGATGTAGTAGGCTGGGGAATGAGCCTCGGTGTAGGATGTCGGGGCTCTGGGCGGGGAGGTTTCAGCACTGGATTGGGCCCTATTGCCAATTCGACTACTGCCTTGACCTTGAGGAAGATCTGAAACATAACCCCTATAGTCGGTGGCCATGAGTTAGGTCTCAGGCCCCATGTCAGCCCACTTGTCCACCTCCTATCTTGTTTTCCTTTTGAGGTAAAGGTGATTTTTATCTTATTAGCTTCAAGAGATACTTTTTGCCTGTCGTATGGATTGATAAATCTCATGTCAATTAAATCAGGGGAAGCTTTCCTTCTCTCCTGTCCATTGCTAGTCTCTACGCAATCCCATTCAGCACAATAAAAACTTTCAGCACCCCCACAATGTTGCTTCCACCATCCTGTCTGGAAACTAGGGCAAGCATAGAACCCATTGCTACGAGTAGTTTGGCGGCTCTTCCAGACACGCCAGGGTGGGTTCTGGGGGAGGGATTCCCTCAATACAAGTTCTAAGTTTACATACAGGTACGGCCACCATATCCATTGTGGGGAAATGCGAGAGATTTGGCCCTATTACTCATGAGTGTCGCCATTTCGCAGGATCCACGTCTGGCACACCGGTTGGTGGGGGTTGGTGCTTCGGGCTTCCATCAACTCTGCTGTCCTCGGGATAGTCCATAATAGGGAGCTTATCAGCAGGAATCCTCTCATGTCCAGCTCAGCTGTAACTTCAAAGGATTAGCAGGATTTGGGCCCATGTCCACAGTGGGGCAATGAGAGAGATTTGGCCCCATTCCTCATGAGTGTTGCCATTTCGCAGGATCCACGTCTGGCGCACCGGTTGGTGGGGGTTGGTGCCTTGGGCTTCCATCAACTCTGCTGTCCTTGGGATAGTCCGTAATAGGGAGCTTATCAGCAGGAATCCTCTCATGTCTGGCTCAGCTGTAACTTCAAAGGATTAGCAGGATTTGGCCGCACCTCCATTTCTTACACCAAATTCCGAGTCTTCAAGGGGCAAGGCCTTCTGAATGTGGGTGTGGTGGACCCAGGGAGCAATGCTGGCAACCTTTAGGGCAGCGGGGGTGGTAAACAGTACAACATAAGGTCCCTTCCATCTGGGTTCGAGAGTTTTTACTTTGTGTCTTTTGACCCAGACCATGTCCCCTGGGACTACACCATGCTCCACAATTGGGGTTCTTTCCCCTTCATAGTATGCTTTGATTAGGGGCCAAATTTCCTGCTGTACTTTGGCAAGGGATTGCAACACATTTAAATAGTCGGGGACTGACTTCTCATCCCCTGGGGGCTGCGCTCGCCGGGTTATTGGCGGAGGGGCCTCATACATTATTTCAAAGGGAGTTAGACCATGCACATAGGGGGAGTTTGGAACCCAGAATATGGCCAAGGGGAGGAGGGCCACCCAGTCACCATCAGTCTCAATTACTAACTTAGAAAGGGTCTCCTTTAATGTCTGATTCATTCTTTCTACCTCCCCAGAGCTTTGTGGGTTATAGGCACAATGTAACTTCCAATCCATCCCCAAAGCCTGGGCTAGTCCCTGTAGGACTACTAACGAAAGCCGGGCCATTATCAGAACCTATAGCCTCAGGGATCCCATATCCCATATGGGGATCCTATATCCCCATATAATAGAGGACTATCCCCTCTATTAATTTCTTTGCCACCATCTGGCTAGTTTCATGTTTAGTTGGAAAAGCCTCTACCCATCCTGAAAAGATATCCACCATGACTAGTAAATACTTGTACCCATACTTTCCTGGCTTTACCTCGGTGAAGTCTATCTCCCAACTTCTTCCTGGGGCCCTCCCCCTCTCCCGGATACCTGTCGGGTGGAGCCCCTTTGGGGCTGGTCTTAGCTTTGCACAGCTCTCACATCCCCCAGTGATCTGACGCGCGGACTCGTTCTGAGATGGAAATACCAACTGCGTGTGCTGAAAAAGACTGGGCAACTTCTTCCAGCCTAGATG
>NW_008354016.1:434745-436706 GCF_000622305.1 Nannospalax galili
GGTTGACAGGTCTGGGTTTGGCAGGAGAATGGCAGGATTCAGGGTCACTGGGGCCGAGAAGGTGATTCGAGGAGAGTCCAGCAGGAGCCCTTGGTAGTGGGTGAGCCTGGCATTTGTCATCCATTTCCGTGGAGAGTGCCTGAGAATCCCCTCCACAGTATATGGTGCTGTCACCCTCAGGTCCTGGCCAAAGGTCAGCTTGTCAGCTTCCTTTACTAGTAGGGTGATGGCTGCCAAGATGCGCAGGCAAGATGGCCATCCTGAGGCCACTGGGTCCAGCCGCTTGGACAAGTAAGCCACCGGTCTCTTCCACGGGCCTAGTTGCTGGACCAGGACTCCTTTGGCCACTCCCTTCTTTTCATCTATAAAGAAAATGAAGGGTTTTTCTGGGTCTGGCAGAGACAAGGCGGGGGCCTGGAGAAGAGCTTCCTTTAATCTGTCAAATGCTTCTTGTTGTTCCTGACTCCACCTCCAATCCGGTCCTTCTTTGGTGGCTTCATACAGTGGATGGGCTATCTCTGCATACCCTGGGATCCAGAGTCTGCAAAACCCAGCTGAGCCAAGGAATTCCCTCACTCCCCGGGGAGAGGAGGGCTCAGGAATGGTCAGGATAGTCTGTTTTATGGCCTGTGTCAGCCATCTGGCCCCTTCCGCTATCTTGTACCCCAAGTAAACCACTGACCTCTGGCAGATGTGCGCCTTTTTGGCATTGGCCCGATATCCCAGGCTGCCCAGTTCGGCCAACAAGCTCTTCGTAGCTTCCATGCACTCTTCATGAGTTGCTGTAGCCAGCAGCAGGTCATCCACATACTGCAGCAGAGTCACATGGGGGTGCCTTTTGCGGAAGGGCTCCAGATCTTGGCTTAGTGCCTCATTGTGGCAGTCTGGTCCAGGTGAGCTGCCCTGTCTTCCCCCCTCCTGGTTCTTGCCACTCAAAGGCAAACAAGGGCTGACTGACTTCAGCGAGAGGGATGCTGAAGAAAGCATCCTTCAAGTCTAGGGTGGTATACCACACATGGGACCATGGCAGGTGGCTAAGTAGGGTGTATGGATTGGGTGCCGTGGGGTGAATGTCCTCCACTCTTTCATTTACCCTTCGCAAATCCTGCACCGGTCTGTAATCTCCACTGCCAGGCTTTCTCACAGGAAGCAGGGGTGTATTCCATGCTGACTGACAAGGTTTAAGGATTTTTACTTCTAGCAGTCTATGGATGTGAGGCGCTATTCCCTTCCTAGCCTCTTCTGGCATCGGGTACTGCCAGACCCGAACGGGCAGGGCTGTGGCTTTGAGTTGGACCACAACCGGGGGTAGGTGCTTAGCGAGGCCGATTCCTCCGGTTTCGGCCCAGGCAGAAGGGAACTGCTGCAACCAGGAGTTCATGTCTTCCTGGCCCCCTTTTTCTAGAGCTGCCAGGAATAGGCGATATTCATCAGCCAGAGATAGAGACAACACATGTACTGGCTGCAGGGGCTGTCCGTCTGAGTCCATGACTTTTACCCCTTTAGGCTCAAAATGGATACGTGCCCCAATTTTGGTGAGTAAGTCTCTACCTAGCAATGGTGCGGGACTCTCAGGCACAACTAGGAAGGAGTGGGAAACCTGATGCCTTCCCAAGTCCACTTTCCTGTTGGTGGTCCAGGCACACCTCTTAGTCCCTGTTGCTCCCTGGACTATGCTTGTGCGTCCTGGGTTTAGAGGACCGTGAGCTTGATTGAGAACTGAATATTGTGCCCCAGTATCTACCATGAACCCAATGTGAGTCCCCTCCACGCACAGAGTTACCCAAGACTCGGGGAGGGGTGCCGAGCCTCGTCCCTGTCAGTTTCCTTCTCCTAGGTGTAGGGTCCTGACAGGGCTCCCTCCTCCTTGTCTTCTTCTTTGTGGGCACTCTTTCTTCCAGTGCCCATATCTTTTACACAGGGCACACTGTTCCCGCCCCAGTCTGGGTTGGTGGGGTCCT
>NW_008354016.1:437722-449195 GCF_000622305.1 Nannospalax galili
GGGGAGAACTGGCGGAGCACTAGGATCCCTGCCTCTGTGACTGGAGGACTTCAAACCTTCCTGGGTGACCATGATGGAGACTTTTGGTGGGCAAGCATGAGGCTTTCTCACCAAGAGGGGCCTTAACCAGGATGGGGGATCCTCTGCCAGGTTCTCCCACAGAAGGATATAGGGGAGTTGATCTCGGGGTCCTTCTGAGTCAGGCCAGGTAATGACAGCCTTGTCCTTGCCGATGGTGTCCAGGGAAACGGACCCCTGGGTCGGACAACCTACTCCAAAGGTGGGCTATTCAGTTGAGCAGAAAGTGCCAAACTTACCCTTCCTGATGCTAGGGCCCAATTTCAAAGCCCGTTCCTTCACCTCTGAGAAGTGAGAGAGGATTAAACTTTTGGGAGTGGCCTGAGTCTGGCCCATGGTGGAGGTCACAGAAGAGAGAGAGAGAGCGAGAGCGAGAGAGAGAGAGAGAGAGAGAGAGAGAGAGAGATGAAAAGGGAGAAGTAAAGATGCCACTCTAAACAATGATGGCCAGTGGGTGTGCTTGTGGACAGGTGTCTGGGATTCACGCCTAGGACCCCCTTATCCTCTCACGGGAGTCTTTCAGCGGCGAGCGCCCTGTGGCTCTTACTAGCTTGACCTGTGCCCACGGGGCTTTCTCAGTGGCCGGAGAGAGGGATGGAGAGGTGTGGGAGATACAGAGAATAAATAGAAGGAAAAGGAGGAAAGGAAGGTTTTAAAATAGAGAGTGTAGAGAAAAATACAAAACCAGACCCCCCCCAGTAAGACAGTTAGCACAACCATCAAGCACGCGCACCCCATCTCATTGCATTCACTCGGACCGGTCCTTCTTTCACTCAGACGCACTGCACTCACCACTCTCACTTTCAGGATCCCCGAGACTTCTCGTGATTCTCCCAAATGGTGTCCACTCAGGCTGCCTCAGAGTGACCAACTCGATTTTTCCCTCCTCAGGTGCCAGATTTGGTAGGTCCATTCGGACTGCCTCAAGGTAACGAGCTCGACCTCCTCTTCCTTTGGCACCAGGTTTCTGCCGATCGGGCTTCCTCCCCAGGGCCGAGACACTCGGACCCTAGGTGCCAGGACTCGAACCCGGACTTCCCTGCTCGGGACTCAAACCCGAGACCAGACACGGGATGGCGATTCCCGCCTTATTCTGGATTTTACAGACACGAGGGAGCCACCCTTGATTTACACTGCCCTGTCCGGAGAAAAGAAACTCGGCCCCCGTTCATCCTTTGATCCCCAGAAGCCCCCCACGAATCCTGGGACGAGCACCCAAAATGTTAGGGTCCGTGACTCAGTGGGTCTCTTTTGGAGAACAAATGCACGAGTGTGGAGATGCAAAGATCAAGCAGAGTCTTATTAAACCAGCTAGCTGGGGCCGACCATCCTTTGAGGACATGCAGGTCTGGTTAGAGCGATCTACCCTGAGGCAATTTTAGGTAAAGATTATATAGGCTCCCACAACCGTTACACAAAAGCCCGTGTTTATACAGCCAATAGTTTCAAAGCAAGCATTTCACAAACCAATAACTTTAAAACAAGAAAAATGTTACAGCTCCCTTCAGGTGTCTCAATCGGGGAGGGATGGGTGGTATGTGCCTGGCACGACTCTTCCCTGTTATCTTGTGTAAGCAGACATGTCTTCATGACGTGACACAGAACAGGTCAGGCTCTGGGGACTGTAGCACTTGCCTGTATCTCCGGATGCCTGTGTCTCCAGTTGAGTTAATTGGTTATAAGCAGTAAATTTAAACAAGTAAATTCAAGCAGTAAATTCAAACAAGCAGTAAATTCCTCTTTCCCTAACATTTCCATGTAGCATATATAGGATTTTTTTTTGGTTTGTTATGAATTTATGTCAGTATCTTTCTGAATTATAGGTAATACATTGGACGTAGAAAGGTAGATCGTGTTGCATATGGAAAAGACTTATGGTTTCAGAGCTTTAAGTATAATTACATAATTTTCTCAAATAACTCCCTTAAAAATGAGCCATGTCTGGTGCATGTGTTTTTCTGGATGAACCTTCAGGGCACCTAATTTTGAGGTATATGCACTATAAAGTAAGCAGAACTGCTAAGATTTTTTTTTTTTTTTGGATTTAAACATCTTAGTTGCTATTTTTAAAATAGTCATTATGAGTTAAAACTAAATTTGCATGTCACTTTTGTTTATGAAGTTCCTCTTAAAAATCTTCCATATGTGCATAATTTGAATATTCACTTTAATTTTCTGGAGCATGGAATTAAAATATTGGTCTAAGCAAGCTGTCAGTTGTCAAATTCAGCATTGTAACAAGCTGTGAATCCATGAGATAGAAGTAGGAAGCCACATATAAGATGTGACAGGCCTTGATTTGTCACATGTAAAAGTTTTTTCTCATGCTTTCAGTAGCAAAGTTTGAGTTTTTGGAGAGTTTTCCTGATGTTGGCTTGAGGATTGTGCTGCTTTCAGTGAGCTTCAGCCTGGTGTTGGGGCTCAAGATGGACTTTGACAGAAGATGATAATCTATCATTTCAGTATTAATCTTTGGGAGGTGTGGGTGGGAAGATACCCAGGTGAACTGGCAGCATATTTTACCATGATTGCACATTAATCTCAAATTGTCAAGGGAAAATTCCATGTAAAGATGAAGAAAATAAAGAACAGCTGTCCTCAGAAAATTTACACAAGTAAACTGACTTTTTCTCACTTGCTGTCTTTTTTTTAATCAGAATGGGTGTGAGGTGAGTGTGGGTGGAAACTGAGGACAGTCCATGTGGGAGGGAGCTGAAGAGTCTTGTGGTGTCTGCAAAAATACAAATGCAAAATTGAAATACTTAGTCCAGGCAAGTTAGGGCTGAATATTCATTTTCTCATTTAGCTGTCTTAATCACTTTAAGAAAACTCACTCTGAAAAGTTATTGGCTTTCAAATGAATGGTTGAGCTGGGCTAATAGGGATAAACATTTCCTCTCAGATGGACTGGCCTGGCCCATGTCCTTGCTTACCTCCTGTCCCTGTAGTGGAGGTTGGGGTAGGGCTGCTACTCTCCTCTGCTCAGTAGCTCTTTTATTGACCGTGAATTCTTGAGCTTTCTTTCTCTTTCCATTTTCTATGGTTTTGTTCACATTCCTCTTCTTTAACACTTAAATCCATGAAGTAAGAGTGATGGAAAATCATATAATTTTTGACTAGTAATTACATAAATGATTTGGATTCTGTGTGCATTTGGGGCTGGAGGTTGCGTAGGGTCAAGGTAATAATGACATATTTTTCAAGTAATGCTGGATGTGTGTTTAGACAGAACTTGCTCAACTTGGTAAAGTTCTCTTGGTAAATTTCTGTTGCTACAGATTGGTAGACTTGGTTTTGTATGTTTACATCAAATTCTGCTAAGTTCTATGATGTTTTATTCTAATGTCCTTTTTCATTCTTAGCACAGTAGAAGGTCATGGACTCAAAAGCCGGTCCTGATTGGCATCTCAGGTTGAGCATGATCGATGCTCCAGCTGAACACTCACTTCCTAAGGGCCTTTGTTTTGTCACCTGTGAAGGAGGGTGTTTTCTGTGTCTCCTTCCTAGTGTGGTAATAATGGTGCATGCTAAGTGCTCCCTGAGTGTGAGTTAGAGGTGAATGTGGTAATTAAGGCCATTGATATTTAAAAAGTTCTTGATAATCTACAATGCAACCCCTACCCTAAGCCTCAGGGATCATCTTGGAAGAGGGGATAGAAGGATTTAAGAGCCAGAGGACCAGGATTGCTCCTAGATAGTGCCTTCTAGACATGATGAGAAGTCACACCCATGAAATCTTAACAATAAGGTTTCCTCGTTTACTAGACCTGCACAATGATAGCACATGTTGACATGCCTACATGGATGGAGGAACTCTCACAAGGTCCACTTCTAGATGAAGAGCTCTAGGCAATCAATGGCTGCTGAGAGAAGGAGAATAAGTTTTCTCCAGGCCTGAGCTCCCTGGTAGGTTATCCAATCCCAAATGCTCAGCCCTAAACATGTGTACATATGAGCACCACTAAATGGACCTAGTAGAAAGAGGTCATGAAATTGGGAGGGAATGAGGTGAGCAGTGTGGAAGAGGTAAAGATGGTGAAGTGGTAAAGAGGTAAAGTGGTGAAAAGGTAGGGGTATAAATAATGTAACTCTAGTACTTGTGTAGGAGATTCTCAAATAATAGTAAAAAGAAGTCCTGTTATTGATTCAAGACTTCAGGAGCACCCATGAAATTCTAGGGCAACCCTGTTCCCCTGCCTCCTGCCATGGCGGTTTACCAAGGGGAACAGTTCCAAGTTCAGTTGATTTAGTAATTTTGTGTGGCTTTTCTAACAAGCATCAGAAATAACTGATATGGATTCTACCCTCCTATTCCTCAGTATCATGTGTTCATTTGAGCAGAAGATTGTCTTGAGCAATAAAAAGGATAGGTAGCAAAAAGTGGGAAGAGCTCAGAGGAACCTCAGCTTCCACATTCTATCACACTCCCTGAAAAATTCACAGAAGGGAAAATGAGGATGAAACTAGTGTTTTGTTGCCTGGACTTGATCAGTACCTGATTCAGTGGTTTCTCTGAGCTGGAGGGACAGATGGCAGCATCAAGACTCTGCCGGGACTTTTCTAATGCTTTCGTCTGCATAGTGAAGAAATGAAAAAAAAGTCTTCCAAAAAGCAAGAACCAGCTTTGCCTTGTGCCTGAGACTCATTTCTAATTTATGCTAGCAAAATTTTCCATTCCTTAAATTTGAGCTGTGTACATCAGGGAAGAGTTTGAAATACATTCTTGTTATTTGGCTGCCCCGTACGTCTCAGCTTACTTCAATACTTCATTTTTCGGACCACCCATATTTACAGGACTTTACGTAGTCCTTCTTGGATTTTTTTCCTACAGGAAAGCTACGAGGATAAAGTGATAGATGGTTCCATAGATGAGCTCCAATCTAATTATAAGACATTAATAGTATCTTAATTTCCTTTCCTGTTGCTGTATAAAATATCCTCCAAAAGTAACTGAAGGAAGGAAGGGCTTATTTTGGCTCACAGTTCAAGCTATCATGGTGGGAAAGTCAAGATATCAGGATCTTGAAGCAGCTGTCACATGACATTCATAATCAGGAAACAGAAATAAAAATGAATGCTTGTGCTCACCCAGCTTTCTCCTTTTCGTGCATTTGGGGACCAAAGCTCATGGAACAGTGTGCCCACATTAGGGTGGGTCTGCCCATTTGAGTTCACCTAATCAAGAAAATCCCTCAGACTATGCCAGGCCTAACCTAACCTAGAGATTCTTTCACAGGTATGACGAGAGGTTTGACTGTTGGGTGATTCCAGATCCTGTCCAGTTGAGAATCAATATTAACTATCACAGATATCCCTGAGAGGTTATGCCACATTCCTGTTAAGACCAGTCCTGTGCAGTTTCTTGGAGACTGGTAGAAGAAAGACGATTCCTAGAGCAGAGATGGTTGTCCACGTGGTTCTCTCAGTAGCTAAAATACTGCTGAGTATATGAAGCATTTTGTCTGCTTTCTTCACCCTCAGTTATGAAGAGCACTGAAAAGAGGGGCAGAAGTTGCTTGCTTGTAAGAGAAAACGTATAAGTTTAGGAACTCAGATCTTTTATAATAGCAAGCCCTTTCCTCTTCATAAGAGGAAGGAGACACTATCTCTGTTTTCAAGGCTGTAAGTAACCTGTTTTTTGTTCCAGAAGGGCACGCTGGAGCTGAATGTCCCAGGGCAGGATTGCATGGGGTGTTGGTGGGTGGTGTGTATGAGAAGATGCTGGGAGTAGTTGACTCAGTGTGGGAGAACTCAGCTGCTGTGCTGCACTGCTGATTGATTCCACAGGCTAGAGTGAACTACTGACAAGTTTGAATAGCAATGTGTTGGGAGTAGACTGGGAATAGAATTGATGAGGCTGGAAGCCAGGATGGCTGCTTAGATTTTGGACATAATTTACATAAGAGATGATGGAGATTTAAGCTAGAGTATGCGCAGTGTGGAGGCTCCTCCAAAAATTGAAATATGTTATGGGATCAAGGGGTCACACTCTTGAGTATATATAGCCAATGGAAATAAAGCCAGCATATCAAGTAGACAACTGTACTCCTTGTTAATTGTACCATTATGCACAGTAGCCAACAAACAATGTAAGCGTTCAGTTGATAGATGGATAAAAAGTATAGTGTACATGTATACAGAGTACTATTCAACTACAACATAAACAGAAACCTGTCATTTGCAGAAACATGGATGTCATTAGAGATTACTAGGTTAACTGAAATAAGCTTGGCACAGGAAGGCAGACATTAGACAGCCACTGTATGATTTCATGAACATGTGGAGTCTGAAACAGTTGCTGTCATTGAAGCTGATAGTAGAAGAGTTACCATGGGCCAGGGAGAGAGCGGAGGGTGGAAGATGGAGAGATGTTGCTCAGTGGGCACTGAGTTACAGTTGAATAGGAAGAAGAGCTTCTGGAGTGCTGCTCATGTATTGTAGGGGGATAACAGAAAACAGTAATGACATGTACATTTCAGAAAGCCAGAAAAAAAGAATTCAAATGTTTTCACCATTAGAAGTCTTTCCGCAGGCTGGAGAGGTGGCTCAGTGGTTAAGGGCACTGGCTGTTCTTATAGAGGTCCCAGGTTTGGTTCCCAGCACCAACATGGTGGGTAACAGCCATGTGTAACTCCAGTTCCAAGAGATCGGCCTCTGTAGGCATTTGCACATGTACTTACAAACATGCAGGTAAAGTACTCATACACATAAAATAAAAATAAATAAAGTAAAAAAGAAGTGTTTCCAGGAGATAAATATGTTTAACCTGATCAAAACATATACTTTATATATGTATTGGTATGCTGTAAACAGTGTACCATTTTATGTGTTTTAAAATAATTATTATTTATTTTTAACTTTTCAGACTGTGATTTTATCTCTAGAAGTTCAGTTAGGTGCTTTACATTGTCTGTAGGGCACAGGTGAAGGTGCACTGGGGCTGTAGAAGAGTAATAGATAACCAATGGACAATTTCTTGGTGCCTAGGAATAGGAAAGCTCCAATGTCAAGGCCTGGGTGCCTGGCACCATGTATGGAGTCAAGACCATAGCTGGCCATCAAGGTACGAAGTTCATTCTTGAGAATCAGTCCTCCCAAGACTAGATACTGCAAATGCCAGAAACCTCCCCTGGCCCTAGCATAAGTGCAACACAGGTAACCTGGGACCTCGGGGGAAGGGGTTGTCGGGAATTCAGCCACTCAGAGAAGGCTGGAACTGTTGCCCAACATTGGGAGGTCCTCCATCCTCCAGTCTGCTCCATCATTAGCCCACCATCAGAAGAATGTGGGACAGTTAGGGACCTCAGCTCCAGCTCACAGGAGGGAACCACAACTTCAGGTTCATAGGAAGGGACCACAGTTCCAGCTCACATGAGAATTTTTATGTTTTTTAATGTATCACTTAAAACTTAATATTGACAGAAGAAAAGGGAAAGATGGGCTGGGCAAGAAGAGAGACTTGACCTGAAAATAGACTCTGATGGCCTGGTGGCTACAAGAAGTAAAGGAAAGGGAAAAGTAGAGAACTAAACTTCCCAAGCCAAGGTACATTTGGTACAGTCAGAGGATGCAAGACGGTCAGTAGGTTTGATAGCAATATAGTTTGGCCTTAGAGTTTCTGAATTTAGGGTAGCTGTGATACATCTCTAAGAAAGGGATTGAAGGTGAGAGGAGAGCAGCAGCGCTTTGCATAGAGGAAGTTTGAAGGGTCAAGGAAACCCATATCAGAGACCCAATGAAGTCATGCATAAAATCCTTGTGGGCCTCAATGTTGAGGAAATGACTGGGAGAATAATAATGAAGGAGCCGTAGATGGTCAGAGGCAGGGTCAGGGTATAGCTGAGTGGTAGAATGCTTGCTTAGCATGCACAAGTCCTTTGGTTTAATCCCCAGCACTGCCCCCTACCCCTCAAATGGTGCCATGCTAAAGGGAGATCATGGGAGTATGGTATGAAGGAATCCATGTGAAATAGCCCATGACAAACTAGGTCACTCTAGGAAACTTAAGTAGAAGATAAGCAACCATGTCCTACCTGCAGTCAAGAAGTGGACAGGAGGCTAAATAGATTATACCTATTTATTTTAGGGCTTATTTTTCTCACGAGTGCTATGTGATAACTGGTGCCATCCCACAAGGAACTCCGAGGTGGAAAGCTAGACTGTGACTCAGATCTAAGTAAACTGCTTAACTCTATGCTCTTAACCGTAATGACCACAAAGAGGAAATGGAGGCTCTCCAGGCCTATCTGAGGATGTTGGGGATGAAGGAAAAGCTAAGGAGTCAGATTTTGAAGAACTGAGTTGGAAGCTGTGGACACGAGGGAGAGGAAGGAGAAAGGGAAAATGTAAGTATCTCTGTGCTGGGTATAAACTAGACCAGCACCCTCTGGACATGCCCATGTACTTTTGCTTTATTTCATTCTAAAGTTGCTCTTGCCTTCCCATACATATTCCTGCATGGACCTGTGCAGAAGCACATACCAGCAGCTGAGGGAGGATTTGTCCCGTAGCTTTCTATGTCTGAAACACCATGGGAGGTCCATTGGACCCTTGGTGGCAGGTAAATCATCACTGTGGGATGTGCCTTGTACACTAAAATTCTTACAGATAGCATTTTTAGAATGCTATAGGTATTCTCTCCAGTCTCTAGAAAACTCAGTAGGAAGCCAAGCAAATACATTATTCTCTAGGCCTGGGTACATTTGGTTCAGAACAAATTAGAGAAATCCTGTTACAGGTTACACAGCTGGGACTGGGAACATGTCTGTGACATGCTGCTTTTGCCAGGAATCACCCTGTGAGGAAAGACTGAAGGGCACATGGAATGAGTTGTTGCTGGGGACTTTGAGATGCTGGGGCTGATAGGCACCGAGTCTGAGAGACGTTGGACCCCTGCCAGGCCCTTTCCTGTTCTGCAATTTTGCTCTGGTCTCCATCTCCATCTCACCTGTTGGCTTGGACGGTTGTATAAGGTCTTAGCAGTGAGTTCGGGCCTGTCTGCTTTGGAACAAGGACCTTTTCTCTGTTGGGTGCACACAGGAAGTGAGGCTAATCATATGTAGTATGCAGTCCATTTGACCCTGCTACATAAATCTAGCTGCCTATTGTATTTGAGACTTGGATTAGAGAGGATGAGATTTAACAAGCTAGACATGTCTTTGGAGTCCTGAGCTTTTCAGTACACAGAAAAATACTGGCTTAGATGTGGAATGAAGTATTTGCCTTGTGTCTTTTCCATCTTAGGTTGGGTCTCAAAGCAGGTGGAGTATAATGGCCAGCCCCAGTGTGCACAGTCACCCTCTCATGCCTAGCTGCTTCTTTCCTGTGTTCAGTTGCTGGTTTATTTGAGGGGGGAAGACCATGGTGGAGCCCCTAAGGGCCTCCTGGTGGGAAGGGCATCTTGCACAGACATGCATGGGTTTGTACAAGAAAAGCATGTGCCCCACAGCCATGTCCAGAGGCAGCACAAACTGGACTCGGTGGATTACTAAAAAAGAATAAAGGGGCATGAAGATGGGAGGGGAGTAAGTGGTTGGTGGGTGGATCCAGGAGGAGTGCGGGGAAAGAGTGGGAAGTTGATAGGATTAAAACACATTTTATGTGCGTATGAAATTCTCAAAGAATTAATAAAAATAGTATAAAAAAGAACATGTGAAGGCACACATGCAAGTAACCACAAGACTCCACAGGAAGGAAGAAGGAAAAGACATTGCTAGCAGGTATTTTTGTTTTTATGTGGGTGCTGAGGAATTTTATATTTCTTTAAATTTTTATGTTTTCTTTAAAATTTTTATTTATGTATTTATTGTGTGTATATGTGTGTGTACATACACATGGGTGCATATGTTCCCCTGTGCATGTATGGTAGTCACAGGACAACTTGTGGGAGTCAGTCCTCTTTACGATGTGGGTTCTGGGGATCCAACTCAGGTTGTCAGGCTTAATGGCAAGCACTTTTACCTATTGTACCATCTCACTGGACAGAAATTGTATATTTTTCATGAGTTTCTAATTAAATAAATATTGACTCTCTTCCTAGCATGCACTATATTTTATAAAAGTTTGCTATGGATAAAATGCCTTGGTTAGGTGGACTTTCATATGTATGGCATGAAATCAATTTTGAAAGTAGGTTTAAAATGTTTAAATTTGAATAGAGTTAAAACGTAATGAATGCTTGACTTTCTTTTTTAGTGTATTTTAATTATACACAGTAAGGGGATTCATTGTGATATTTTCATACAAGCATATGATGTAATTGGAACATTTTCACCCCGTCTTTTACTTTGCTTGTCCCTTCTCCATTTCCCCTTCCACATCCCTAATAGTCCTCTGTTATTTATTTTAAAAGCATATTTTTTTGAGACAAGGTCTCCCTGTAGCCCCAGCTGTCTTGGAACTCCCTGTGTAGACCAGGCTTGTACGAATCTCACTGAGATTCACCTGCCACTGCTTCTGCCTCCCAATGCCACCATTGGGTACATGCCCCTCCCATATTTATTATTTGTTTGTTTGCTTTTGTTTTGAGACAGGGTCTCACAGTGTAGCCCAGGCTGGCCTCTGCCTCCTGTGCTGGACTCAAAGGCATATACCACTGCTCCTGGTGCATTTATTTTTTTTAATCTTTTTTCTCTTGTGCTTCCTTTCCCAATTGAACATATGAGAGAAAACAGATATTAGGTACTTGTATTTCTGAGTCTGGCTTATTTCTTTTGGCATGATCTCTAGTTCTAGTCATTTTTCCTGCAAATAACATAATTTCACTCTTTATTGAGTAGAATTCTACATATGAGGCTCATGCCCATGCTTTACTGAGTATTGTCTCTTTTAATTTCCACACTAATAAAATCCCACCATTAACCCCATTTTTAGATGAAAAGGGCTGGGGTACAAAGAGATGGAACAACTTGCCAAGTCACACAGTTAGGAGGCAGCAGAATGGAAAATTTTCAGGATATTGGAGTTAGCCTTAACAAAATAATTATACATAATAATCGTAGCAAGTTTGTATTTCCATGATACTTATTTTAAAAATTATTTATTTAATAACCATATAATTAAAAGAAGCATTTCATGACAACAGCATTGACATATTCAATAACAATTTCCAGAGCTAAGATACATCTCTTTCAAAATTGGCTGTAAATTTTTAGGTTTACACTTGAATTAATACAGTTATACAATATTATACTCTGTCTAAACCCTATAAGACATAAAATTAAATGAGGTTTTAAACTTTAAAAAGATCTCCATTTCATTATTAAAATACAGTTTCATACAGAACAATCCATTTTTAATACAGTTGACACTACGATGCACATGTGTTTCTAATCTCTATATATCTGAATATTACTAGTCACAGTTGGTTACTTTCGGAGCTCGTTGGCATCTGAGC
>NW_008354016.1:449643-450238 GCF_000622305.1 Nannospalax galili
ATTTAATCTTTGTTTATACATTCCTTTTGGATGTTTAAGGCCATACAGTTGGTCCAGATAAACCGATTTATTTTTACTCTTCAGGTTGTTTGAGGATCTGTTCCTCAGGGGTCACATGGGCTAGGGAGGAGCCCCTGGCTCCTTTCTTTTACCAGTTCCACCTGTGTGAAGGTAAGTCAAAAGTCCTACTCGACCATGGTTGGCTTCACTTGGAAGCATGGAGGAAATGATTCCTCTGAGTTGACCTTCCTTGCTATAGACTGGACATTGGTTCAAGTCCATCTGGTGGGGTCTCCTTAGCCTCCTTGATCAAGAGGACAGGTGACCCATCACCATTATAGGACATTTTGAGAGATGCTCATAGTCCCCTGGAACTAGTTGACCTAGGAAGGCAAAAAGTTTCCTTTATGTCCTGTAGACCAAATTATTATAGACCTCAAAGTATGTCTGTTAAACATCCAAGAAGGTTAGTTCCACCAGTCTGGTGTTTTTAATTACTGTGTGTCATGTAGATGAGTCTTGGGCAAAGACCAGTTGTTCTCAGAATAAACCTTACCTAGACATATATTTCTTGATCTGCTATGTATAATTTGTG
>NW_008354016.1:450325-450623 GCF_000622305.1 Nannospalax galili
TAACCCCTCCATCATGGTTTTCCCACTTAAGGTGCCCCCATTTCCCTCCTTTCTCCCTTAGTAATACCCTTCTCCTATAGTCCTATCTCTCTTGAATTCCTACTTTCCTTTTATCCCCTAAGTTCCTTGTATACCATTCCCTCCCCACCTCCCTTAAACTAACCCAATTTTTATCCATATCTCCCTCATTAAGGTCTGTTACCTACTATTCTTCTCCTTCAGGTTATTTCCTTTCCTTTACCTCACTGTTTCCTACCCCTGTCCTTGGTTCTGGAGTTATTTTCTGTTTCCTTATTTT
>NW_008354016.1:451394-451918 GCF_000622305.1 Nannospalax galili
GTTTCAGGTTTCACACTGAGGTCTTTGATCCATTTGGAGTTGATTTTTGTGCAAGGTTAAAGATAGGGGTTTAGTTTCATTCTACAGGTGGCAATCCAGTTTTGCCAGCACCAATTGCTGAACATGCTGTCTTTACTGCAGTGAATGTTCTTGTCCCATTTGTCAAATATCAGGTGGCTGAAATTGCATGTACTCATATTTGGGTCTTCAATTTTGTCCCATTGGTCTATGGGTCTACTTTTGTGTCAGTACTGTGTTGTTTTTATGAGTATAACTCTGTAATACAGTGTAAAATCTGGTATAGTAATCCCCCCAGCATTGCACTTAGTGCTCAGGGTTGCTTTGGCTATCCGTGGTCTTTTGTGCTTCCATAAGAATCTCAGGATGGTTTTTCCAATTCTGTAAATAATGTCATTGGGATTTTGATTGGCATTGCATTGTTCTATAAATGGCTTTTGGTAGAATGGTCATTTTCACAATATTAATTCTTCCCATCCATGAGCATGGGGGTGGTCCCTGTGTCT
>NW_008354016.1:452149-453978 GCF_000622305.1 Nannospalax galili
ATCATATCATATTGTCTGCAAAAGGGATAATTTGATCTCTTCTTTTCCAGTTATTACTCATTTAATTTCCTTCTCTTATTGCTCTTGCAAGAGTTTCAAGTACTATATAAAAGAGAAGTAGGGATAGTGGACAGCCTTGCCTGGTTCCTGATTTCAATGGGAATGCTTCCAGTTTTCCTTCATTTAGAATGATGTTGGGTGTAGGTTTGTTATATATGGCTTTAATTATGTTGAGGTATGTTCCCTCCAGTCCAATTCACCCTAGGACTTTGAACATAAATGCATGTTGAATTTTGTCAAAGGCCTTCTCTGCATCTATTAAGATGATCATGTGGTTCTTGTCTTTGAGCCCATTTATGTGATTTATGACGTTTATTGGCTTACGTATATTGAACCATCCCTGCATCTCTGAGATAAAGGCAACTTGGTCATGGTGGGTGATCTTTTTGATGTGTGCCTGTATGCGGTTTGCAAGTATCTTGTTGAGATTTTTGTGTCTATGTTCATTAAGGATATGATTCTATAGTTTTCTTTTTTTGGTTGTATCCTTACCTGTCTTTGGTGTTAGAGTGATGCTGGGTTCATAGAAGGAATTTGGACGTTCTCCCTCCATTTCTATATTTTTGAATAAATTAAGTTGTATTGGGTGTAGATCTTCTTTAAATATCTGATAGAATTCTGCTGTAAATCCGTCTGGTCCTGGGCTTTTTCTTGCCAGGAGGTTTTGTATTACTGTTTCAATTTCTTTTTGTGATATGGGTCTGTTTAAGCTGTTGATCTCTTCTTGGTTTAGTTTCGGTGGTTCCCATGCCTTTAGATAGCCATCCACTTTATTTTAGGTTTTCAAATTTAGTAGCACATAGGTTTTTAAAGTATTCCATTATACTGTTCTGTATCTTTCTAATGTCTGTTGTGATGTTTCCCCTTTCATCTCTGATTTTGTTGATTTGGAGGTGCTCTTTCTTTCTTTTGGTTAACTGGGCTAGTGGTCTGTCAAACTTGTTTATCTTTTCAAAGAACCAGCTCTTGGAATTGTTGATTCTTTGCATTGTTTTCTTTCAATTTCATTAATTTCTGCCCTGATTTTTGTTATTTCTTCTTGTCTGCTGGGTTTGGGTTTCATTTGTTGTTGCTTTTCAAGTGTGTTGAATTGCAGTGTTAAATCACTTATTTGTGTTCTTTCCGATTTTTTGATGTAGGCGCTTAGAGTTACAAACTTCCCTCTAAGGACAGCTTTCAGTGTGTCCCAGAGGTTTTGTTGTGTTGTATTGTCCTTTTCATTTAATTCCAGGAATACTTTTATTTCTTTCTTAATTTCTCTTTTGACCCATTCATCATTCAGGAGTGTTTTGTTTAATGTCCATGTGTTCATGTGGTGATTAGGGCTTCTTTGCATGTTGATTGTAAGCTTTATTGCATTGTGGCCTGATAGAATGCATGGAATTATTTCAATCTTTTTGTATTTGTTGAGGTTTGTTTTGTGCCCCAGTATATGGTCGATTTTGGAGAAGGCTCCATGGGGTGCTGAGTAGAAAGTATATCCTTTGGTGCTTGGGTGGAATACTCGGTAGATATCTGTTAAGTTGATATATGGTATTGTTTAATTCAGATGTCTCTCTGTTAAGTCTCTACCCTGCTGACGTATGTAATGGAGATGGTGGGGTATTGAAGTCACCTACTATTAATGCGTTAGGATTAATCTGGGTCTTAAAGTCCTGTAGTATTGTTTTTATGAAGTTGGGTGCACCAGAGTTTGGTGAAAATATGTTCACGATTGTAATATCTTCTTGTTTCATTGTTCCTTTGATCAATGATCTTTGTCTCTTCTG
>NW_008354016.1:454420-496263 GCF_000622305.1 Nannospalax galili
CTCTGAAGGGCTGGTTTTGTGGACATGAATTCCTTTAGCCTATTTATGTCATGGAAGATTTTTCTTTCCCCTTCCAGTGTAATAGACATTTTGCTGGGTGTAGTAGTCTGTGTTGGTATCTGTGGTCATTTAAAACTTGGAATACTTTGGTCTAGGCTCTTCTGGCTTTCATAGCTTGCACTGAAATGTCCACTGTAATCCTAATGGGTTTTCCTTATATGTGACTTGTTGTTTCTCTTTTGCAGCTTTCAGAATTGTCTCTTTGTTTTGTACGTGTAGTGTTTTTACTATGATGTGCCGTGGAGAGTTTCTGTTCTGGTCCTGTCTGTTTGGTGTTCTGTATGCTTCTTGTATTTGTATGGGCATGTCTTTCTTTAATTTTGGGAAATTTTCTTCCACGATTCTGTTGAAGATCTGGTCCATGCCATTGTCTTGGGATTCTTCTTCTTCCTATATGCCTTTGATTTGTAAGTTTGGTCTTTTTATAGTGTCACACAATTCCTGCATATTCCATTCTTGAGATTTCTTAAATTTTTCATACTCTTTGCTTGAGTGGTCTAATTCGTACTCTTTATCTTCCAGTCTTGATACTTTGTTTTCCATTTTATTCATCCTGTTGGTGAGGCTTTTTCCCGTCATTTCTAATTGGCTTACTGAATGTTTCAATTCCTTCTTCTTTTCAGCCTGAGTATTCTTCAATATTTCTAACTCTTTTCTGAATTCATTCAGAAGTTTATCCCTATCTTCCTTCAGCTCTTTGATTTGTTTGTGTGTTCTTTTAAATCACTGAGTTCTTTTATCATGTTTATAATTGCTCTTTGGAGTTCCATGTCCTGCATTATCTCTAGGGGGTTCTCATTGTACTCCTCTAGATGACTATTGGTATTTGGTGGGGATATGTTATTTTGGTTTTTCATGTTATTATTTTTTCTGTGTTATTTTGACATGTGCATTTGTTTTATAGTTTCTGATTCTTGTGTGAGACTCAAGGCTTCAAGTTTAGATCTGCTTCTTTTTTTGAACTTTATGTGCCTTTGTGGTTTACTTTTTGGGCTTTAAAAGCTGGTTCTCTCTTTTGATTTTTATATTGGAGTGTCTGGATTGCTTTTATCTTCAGGAGTTCCCATGGACACCCAATTCAGGTGAGGATCAGATGTTTTCAGGCTTTCTCCTAAGGTCTGGATCCCTCCAGGAACAATTTTGGCCTCAGGAATTTGGGTATTGGACTGGCCTGGGAGCCTGACCCTGGAAAAATGCTGGTCTAGGGTAGCTGGTGGCCTTGCCACCCAGAGATGCAAATGCAGATGGGGCGGGAAGAGGCCCCAAGGACTCCTGTTGACTGCACTGAGGATCTGGGTTGGTCTGGATGCAAAGGATAAGGAAGAGGAAAGGTCAGACCCAGTGTCCCAGAAAGAGGCTGGAGGGTGGTACAGGCCCAGGGAAGCAAAGGGAGGTGAAGACGGGGTGAGGCCCAGAATCAGTGCTCCTGGGGCCCAGAGAAGGCACTAGGTTGGTGTGCATGAAAAGGATCAGGGGGCAGTATTGGTTCCCCAGGTGTCAGGGGCCCAAGACCAGGAATTGGGCAGGGCCCAAACTCTGAGTAGAGAATGGTCGTGGAGATGGGAGGGTGAATGAGTCTGGGGGAGTCAAGGCCCGGAGGGTGTGATGGTCTTACCCCGGAAAGAGGCCTGCTGGTAGGAGAGAGCCCTGGGGTGGTTCTCCATGATACTTTTTTAATGAGGCTGCCAAGGTCTAGAATGGTTGAAGGGTTATCAAGTACTAAATTGAGTTTCACCTTATATTATAGCTATAGATAATCTTCTGTTTCAGTGCTTAGCAGTTGTCTCTTACTGTGTTCTTTGCAGTATTTAATTAATACATGCTTAATATTAAAAATAACTCACTCTGCTTCTAAAGTCTTAGAATTAACGTAGTACCTTAAGTTTCCAATAATGAATATATCTCTTTTAAAATAGCAAATCTTGTTTTGTTTTGTCTGCTTATATATAAAATGAAGCTGATGTTAATATATATTTGTCAGAACCTGAAATTTTTATGTATTGGTGAGTATCCTGAAGTGGTACCTTTGTATATAGGCCTGTTCATTTTTCTATAACCAGGGAAAGTGGTAGCTGGGAAGAGTCTACTGTATGTACACATGCATTTACTGATGATAAGTGTATGTAGAGAACATATTTTCACAGTTTTGTAGTCTATAGCATGAAACAGTACTCATGAGTTTCTTCATCAGTTACCTGCATAGCATGCCAGTCTTGGCCACGCTGCTATGAATAGGTGGACAGAGTTTGCTGTAGCTTGCATGTAGAGTGCCTGCCTGTTTTGCTTTCATTTTCGAGTCTTTTAACATTAGTAAATGCTTATGATTACATATGAAACATAAATATGTAATTGTAATAGAACATACTTAAAGTAATGATTCATAATTACATGAAATTGTATGCCTTTTCATCATAGAACCCATGGGGGAATTTTGTTTCCACAGTATTGACTGTATATGTAGGTTGTATTTGTGTTTGTGCATGCACAGGCACAGGCACAGGCACACATGTGTCTCATTAAAAATGAAATGTTGTGGACTTCTGATGTAAATCCTGTAAATGTGAATATGAACATTAATGACCTTTTACCCTGTTGTCCTCACACACAAGTACAAATAAATGGCTCAGTCGTTCCACAAATTTTAAGTACGTTGTTCCATGCCTTATTTCTGTAGAATCATGCAGCTATAAATCTTTGTAAATAATTTTGTGCTTGTTACCATTAAGAGTGTTTATGTTCACTTTGACCCATTCTCCTTTCTCTTCTCACACTTGTTACACACACACACACACACACACACACACACACACACACACAAACATGAGACTCTATCTCTTGCATATCCATTTTACTAATCATCAGGTTCTTGCTTCAATATACAGTTCATTCTTTAACTCCATTTATTTGTTAAATGCAGAGCAATTGAGGTGATGGAGACAGAATTACTAAATATGGAATCTGCTCCTGAAGCCAACAAGAAAAATGAGGGCACAGCCTCACTGGCCTCAACTTGCTTTCCTTCCATTTTACATTGGTCAAGTTTATCCCATACCTTCATTTTATTCTAACTCTGTGCCTAAAATATAATCAACACTCAACCTCAGGAATTCTCAGGAACTTAGATATTTTGTGCTTTGCGGCCTGTTGGCTTGTCGTCATTTCAAGTTTCTCTTTCTTTTTCTTTACTATTCTCCATGTTTATCTCTCCTCTTTTCCGATTCTTTACTCTGAAAGCCAGTCCCCCCCCCCCACAGTCTTCTTATTTAGTACCTTTACTTGTCAGTTGCAGCCTTTGGTGGTTTGAATTTGATCCTCCAAAGTTCGTGTGTTAGAAACTTATCCCCAAAGCAGAAGAGTCATGAAGGCAGAGACCTCATGAATGAATTAATGCCTTTATCTGTGTAGTGGATCAGTTCCATTCATCTGTTCTCTTACCCCACCTTCCTTTTCCCCCTTTCTCCATCTCTTCTCACACTCTTGCCCTTGTGCCATGGGATGACAGTAGGAAGGCCTTTTCCAGACAGAATTCCTGATCTTGGGCTTCCAGGCTTGAAGAATTGAAGCCAAATGCATTTTGTCTTGTATCAGTTATGCAGTCTAAGACACAGCCACTCTAGCCTTTGCTAAATATCCATCTAAGTGAATTGATCAAACTTTTTCATACAGTATTTTCTTCTTTGATCCAGTCATTTTATTGCCCCAGGCTGCCTTCCTTTCCTTCCTCTTCTTTACTTCACCTGCATGAACGTTGGGTTCTGTAACTTCAAGATGTTCCCTGGAACCAAATGGACTCTGGCTAGCATGACTTCTTTTGGGTACTGTGAGGGAAACAACTGGGCAGCAATGATGGTGCAGTGTGACTTGTTCTTGTTAGGGAGTCCTTGCCTTATGGAAAATGTGGGTCCCACCATATGATAGCACTGGCAGATTAGAAGAGACAGGCAGAACGAATTAGACACATTTGATTTCACCTTGCCCATTTTCCTTGGGGGTTGATATCATCAACCACTCCTTAGGGCCATGGAAGTGAACCCACACTTACTACCCTTTAAAACTGTTCTCATTGATGAAGATGGAAAAAAAAAAACCTTTGTGTCTGCAAAGACTGAGCAGATTGTGAATTTTTGTTAAAAGCCATAAAGTCACTATTTTAATATCTACTGTAAGCTTTTACCCTGAAAAAGGTGCAATAATTTGGATATTTTAACTTTTTCCGGTCAGAATTCTATTTTGCTCTATTCTTCCTAGATGTAAAATTAATTTCAAGGCATACCTATTTTATACCCAGTGACCCATGTACAAGGCCATACTATCTACAGAGCAAAAGACTAGGTTGAGCTAATTATTTACCAGGTAGTCTGTTTCCTCAGGGAGAGAGGTGAAATACAGCTCTACATTTGTCTGTTTACAAATTCTAAGGCTGGATATGCTTTGGAATTTACATTTCTTAAAATTAAAAAGTAATGTGGAACACATACTGTATAGTAGATGCTTCTCTTGGTAGGCAAGGTGCTGAAATTACTTTTAATATGGTGGAAATGAATATCCGTAGTTAACGGGGAAAAGTAAGGAATTACCCTGAAGTCAGGCTGGGTGTTTAGGTGTTTAGCTTTAGCAATTGTGACTAACAGAATATGGACTTGTTTAAAATATGAATAAACAGTAAATAAGAAGGAATTAAATATATTAATTAATTTTGAGTTATATTTCCGAAAGGAAGATTTCTTTGTGATAGTGTGAGAAAAGTTGGGTTTTCTCTGGGTTTGGACATTTGAATGAGACTTTATTTTACTCAATCCCAAGTTTTGGGCAGCTGATAAGTAAATATATGGCAGATGAGCTGCGTATGTGAGGATGAGGGTAAAGCATGAGATGTCAGTCTGAATATAGGTGTGAACTTAGTTTTTTGTGAGTGACAGTCAGTAGTCTGTTCTGATTGTTACAAATACAGATAGATGAGATGTGGCTTGTTATTATGGGGAGGACCTTAGATAATAAAGGTTGTGTGAATAGTAAAAAAGATGGGAAAAGATGTGTTTGGAATGGATTATGGTTGTATGTGTTTCTTTGGGGGGGTCTCTTAGTAAGTGGGTGTATCCAGTGTGTTTATAGAGGTAGTGATTTGTCTGCCTGCTAAAGGAAGAGTGGACCCTGACCTGTTGAATTTAGAAAATGCTAAGAAAGAAGCCAGTTAAAGGGCTACAGGGAGACCCTGTCTCAGAAAGATCCCCCCCCCCCAAATTCTAACTCTTGATGGCTAGAATAGTGATCCCTTTGGCTGAAAGCTGGAATTTTGGAAGAGAAGCTGGAAAGGCTGGGATAAACCCATTAATAGTTTGGCATATTGGTTGGTCTACCTTCTTCACCTATCTATAATTGATAATGTTGCTATGGACATGTATGTGTTCCTAAATAAAATGGATGTTCTGTTTTTTATTACTTTAGTACATGGTCTTTAAGAACAGCATAACAAGAAACACAAAATCCTGTAAGACTTGATTATTTAGTGCACCATTTCCAACCTGCTTTTATATAAGACTTATGTAAATTTCATTAAAAGAGGAAAAACTGTAGCTTTAATTCCCCTTTGCACCTTTCATTATGTATTAGCAATTAACTCTCATTCTTTCAGGTTGATGAATTTGAACTTGATCAGTTATTTGATAGTAATTATAAGCACAGAGTGATTATTATTGCTGAAATAACATTCTTATTTCATCTCTTTTTGTATTTCTGTATGAGTACATGCGTTTGACTGTGGACTGTGACTTGCTGTTCAGATTTCTGACACCGAGGTCAAACCATCCTAGGTTTCTTAAATAGAGAGTGCAGAACAAAACCCTCCCCTGTTTTAAACCATCAAGACATGCCTTCTGGCAGCTAGGGGAAGGAAAGAGGGGCCTCAATCTCCTCTCCTGTTGTAGGCTTGAAAGTTCTGAGTGCTGTTAATTGGCAGTTTCCTTTGCTTTTTTCTCTAACCTTTGACAGGCTATCCTTTCTCCTAGGTTGTAGCCACCCTCTTACAGGAAGGGAATTCTCTGCTGCTAGCTTTCAGCAGTCTGATAGATGTGCATAGTCTGTGGGCTAGCTTTGCCCTACTGGCTCTTTGAGCTTCAGTAAGGCATTGAGAGAGAAAGCTGTCACAGCATAGGATCACACACCGTGAGATTTATACACAGAGTTGCACCCCACCCCATCCCTGGTTGCTGCAAGTCCAGTATGAAGCTACTGGCAAGGTTGGTTTCTTTTGAGGCTTCTTGGCTTGCCTGTAAGTGACTTACTTCTTCATGTGTCTTCCCTGTGGCCCTGTAGTGTCTAGTTAACTTCCTTCTAAGAATGTAAGCCATATTGGACTAGGTCCATCCAATGAAATGATTTTAAATTAATACCTCCTTTAAAGACCTTCTATCTAAATACAGTTAGGAGCTAGAATTTTAGCATATAAATCTGTATGTATGTCACAATTTGATCCATAACCACAAGAAAAATTAGACATTTAAGAAGCTTGAAAAATCAATGTGGGAGGGCTGGGACTGTTGCTTAGTGGTAAGAGCACTTGCCTAGCATGCTTGAGGCTCTAGTTCAATTCTCAGTATTGCCAAAAAGAAAAAACAGAAAAAGAAGGAAGCCATTGAGTTTGGGAGATAGATCAGTGGTTAAAATGCTTGTTGTGCAAGCCTGAGGACCTGAGTTCTGACCCCTGTACCTACACCCACTTAAAAGCTGGGAATACAGAGCAGTGGCATGTGCCTGGATGAATATCACACATGCACGCACACACACACACACACACACACACACACACACACTGAATACCAGGAATAAATGGCAAAAAGAAGAAAATAAACACTGATTTTTAGGTAGATATGATGAAAGTTTGTGTGTGTGCAGCATGCTTTAATTTGCACAACATGTGTTCACGTTATCTCTTCACTCCCAGCAAAACAGGGATGTTCAGACAGAGCATCCAAACCCAGAGAAGTTTTCTGACTTGCCTATAAGTATCTGACATCAGTTTGAACCCAGACCTTTATACTTTGTAGTGTTCTTACCATCTGCCCATGAAGGGAAGGGGAGAGAGAAACTCCTGTAGGTAAATCTCGTGGTCTACAGGTGATTGGGTTAGTGTGCTCTGGAGACATTAGGGATTGGAGATATTTTTTTGGCAACCAGTATGTTCTTCTTAACTTTAACAGTTGCAGTGCAGAAAAGAAACACACAATCAGAAAGTAGTAGCACTTTGAAAATAATGACAAAAAAAACCACATTCTTGAGAAGTCCTTATTTATTATGAAACATTTCTTTTTTAAAAATATTTTCTATATGGGGGCTGGAGAGATGGCTCAGTGGTTAAGAGCACTGACTGCTTTTGCAGAGAACCTGGGTTCAATTCCCATCACCCACATGGTGGCTATGAACCATCCTTAACTCCAGTTCCAGGGGAATTCAATGCCCTCTTTTGACCTCCATGGCATTGAACAACATGGGTGCACTCATATACATGCAGGCAATATACTCATACACATAAAATAAAAATAATAAATAAAATATTAAAAAAATAAAATATTAAAAATATCTATATTTTATTTGTTATTTTATGTTATGTATATGAGTATTATGCTTCTATGTATGTAAGCGCACCTGTGTCATGCAATGCCTGCAGAGGTCTGAAGAGGGCATTGGATCCCCTAGAACTGGAGTTAGGACAGTTGTTAGCCACCATATGGGTGTTGGGAGTCAAACCCGGATCTTCTGCAAAAGCAGTCAGTGCTCTTAACCACTGAGCCACCTCTCCATCCCCTATTATGAAACATTTCAAGCATTAAAAGTAGAAAGGTTGATAAGTGAATTCCCAATTCCTTTGTTCTTACCACTTAGGTTCAGCAGTTATAGAGGTTTTACAATAGTTGCTTCATCTGTCCCCACCTTCCTCTTAAAGCAAATTTGACATAAATTACTCCTACCACTTAAGTTTTGCAGCTCTGAAATACAGAAGGTTTCTTACCTACCCTGAATGTGCATCGGAGCTTCCTGATTGTTTCCAAAGTGTCATTTGCAATTGGTTTATGTAGATGAGACTGCAATGAGGGCATTTGTTCACCTCATGAAGCTGGGCTTCATAGTACGCCTTTTCTGCTCTTGTCTGTTGTGCTGAAGGACACATGATTTTCAGGTTTCTACTGAGGACAATGCAATAAGTTTAATTCTTTTGTTGTGTATTTGGTACGGATTTTAATTTGGATGGAGTCTATAACAAGTCTTTTTTTTTAATACAAATTCAGGGCATGGTCTTCAAGAATCACCCCAATTTTTTTTTAATCTATGTGATAATCACCATATTTATAAAAGGGATGAAACTTGTCAAGAAAAATATAAGCAAGTGTACATGTAATTGACCAAAACGTTTATGTGCACCTGTTCAAGTTGGGTAAGTTTAGGGTCTTTGACCCTCGCCTTTTCCTTAACATGGACTTAAGACAGTTCTATCCACATGGAACATTGCTTTATGAAGTTATTTTCCCATCACAACTCACAAATACAAAGCTGATATGACAAGTTGATAAACACTTGCATTTGTCAAATGTTATTTTTACAGTCAGCAGGAGTGCTGCTAATGTGAGTTCGCAAAGATTCTGAATGCAGCTGCCTGACAGCTTTTAAAATATGATAGTCTTGTATTTTGCTAACATTTTGTTTCTCTCAATAGGTATAAATGACCAAGGATTGTACAGAGTTGTGGGGGTGAGTTCAAAGGTCCAGAGACTTCTGAGTATGTTGATGGGTATGCCTCTTTAATCATTTTTCCTTGCATTAATTGTTTATGCTCATTGACTTCACAGCTTAATATTTCATACTTACATAGTATGCTTAGGAATACATTCTTTTCTTGTACTGCTTAGAGAGATGAGTTTTTTTCCTGAGCAGAGGCAATTACTCAGAAAAGAGTATTAGTATTTGCATCAGCTTAGATTATCTATTTCCACTTTACTTACTAAGCAACAAAGGAAAACATTACAACTTGCCTATCAGAGCAGAGTGGTATCAGGCCTCTATGATTTGCATGACTTCCAAATTGCCTGTCCAGAGTCTTGACAGTACATTTGGTTAGACAAGACTGCTGGGACGTGCTCATTTTTATAGAGCTTCCAAAACTATCATTTACAGGGAGGGCCTGAGTCTCAGGATTCATTGGTATGCACAGTGGCTTGTTTGTAGTTTGCACCAGGCTCCTTTCCAGAACCATGTATGCTTCATCTGTGCTGATAACACAGTGTTCCTTGGCATTGCACACTAGAGGAAGCCAGAAAGTGAATTCATTTCATCACCCCAGACATTCTGTGAATGACAAAGCGCTTTTGCATTACATGCTGCTGTCAGTTCAGTGCCACCTATAAGATGCTCCACTTCCCCCGTGCCCTAGAGCAGGCTGCCCCTTGAGGACTGATCAGAACCCAGGAGCCCAGAAGGCCTGGCTATCAAACCACTTTGTCATTTTGACCTTGCTACATGCTAATTTATTTGATACCTTCCTTTAATTAGTCAATATTAACAATTCCTTCAGGTATGCTGGGAATTCATTTAAACCAGCCTGCACCATAAACCCGCTCACTTTCAGAAAGCATAAACTAAGATGAACAGAATCAACTGACAAGTTACAGATAATGCTGATTGTTTGGCTGTGTTTGAATTAAGGATTTCATAAGCAAACGTCTTTTTTTTTTTTTTTTTTTAAAGCTATGAACCACAGGAAAAATTGCCCACCATCACTTGGGAATCTTGTTAGAACACAGTTACTTTCGTGAGCTGTTTTCCTTTTCTGCCTTTCTGGTTTAACTTGGGTATGCAGTTCTAGCAGGCATACCTTCCTCTTTACCATTAGTGGACTCCAAATCAAATAATCAGGTTGCCAGTGGTGCAGCAACAGCAGGAAGCGTTTAATGGGATGACAGCATCTGCTTTTACTTAATTTTAAAATTAGAAACACTTATTTCATTTCTGATGTGTTATTATAATGATTATGACTGGAAGATTTTGTTGGTATCAGATTTAGGCCAAAAGAATCCTTGCCTTATTTTGATGACTTTCCTGTTCATATTCAAGGAAATTTGAACAAGGGTATTTCTGTGGTCACTCCAAAATGTTAAGCTGTCTTGAAATTTGTTCTTAATCTCACAAAATCCTATAGGCACAGCATTGCAAACTCATGGTAGTTTTGTATGCTCATGGCAAAAATCCCAAGACAGCTCTTGACTTACAAGATTTTAAATAGCTAAGTCCTGAAAAAATCATGACCTAGAGTGGCCTGAGGGGATAGTTCAGTGGGTAAAGTGCTTGCTGTGCAAGCATGAAGACCTGAGTTCAGATCCCTAGCAGTTATATAAAAACTGGGGGAACACAGGGCGTGGTGGTGCACACCTTTATTCCTAGTACTTGGGAGGCAGAGGCAGGCAGCTCTGTGAGTTCAAGACCAGCCTGGTCTACATAATGAGTTCCAGGCCAAACAAACAAACACCCAGGAATGGTGGTATGTACTTGTTACCCTGGTGCTGGAGAAGTCAGAGATGAAGGATCCTGGGGCTTGCTGGCTAGCCCATCTAGCCAAAACAGTGAGCTCCAGGTTCCATGAGAGACCTTGTTGTTGTTGTTGTTGTTAAATATTTTATTTGTTATTTTTATTTTATATGCATGAATGTATTGCCTGCACGTATGTGAGTCACCCGTGTCATGCAGTGCCGTGGAGGTCAGAAGAAGGCTTCTGATTCCCCTGGAACTGGAGCTAAGGATGGTTCGTAGCCACCATGTGGATACTGGGAATCGAACCTGGGTCCTCTGCAAGAGCAGTCAGTGCTCTTTAACCGCTGAGCCATCTCTCCAGTCATGTTGTTGTTGTTTATAATAAAAAGAATAATAAAGGAAGACATTGAGCATTACTAACCTCTGGCCTCCATACATGTATGAATGGACAAGTACATGTGCCTGCCCACGCACACAAACACACACACACACACACACTCACACTCACACTCACACTCATGGCCTAGAGAGCTGTCTTTATTTTCTGTATCAGAGCAGAGAAGTCCAGACACAAGTGTGTCACAACTTCATTCAATCGCTGGCAAGGGACATGCTGTATTTTCAGTAATATTCTATAAATAGAGGAAGTTAGAGAATTGGCATGAAAGACACTTGTTATTTGCTCATTAAATAATTCATTTTAGAGGGCTGTACATTGTAGTTTGTTTGTATTAATGGATAACTCATAATATGACTCTAAGATTGTCTATCAAAACTAGATTTGCACTAGCATTAATACCTTTTTTGCTAATTTGTTACTAATATAAAACCTTAGTTCTTGACAAAATAGATGTTTTCAATTTCTGATCAATTTACTATTTCCTTAAGATTTCTTTTCATCCTGATTAAGCATTCAAAATGAAATAATTTAATACTATTTTTAAAAAAGTTTTAGAATTTAAGTAATCATGTATACACAGTCCAACAGCTGTTCTAATTTTCTCTTCATATAAAGGTGTAATATGAGCCTGCCAAATGGTTAACTTGCTTTTTAAAACCAATCAGTGTCTTCTGCTATTCTTGAAAGTAATATATTCACATCAAATTTGAAAATTTTCTTTTTTTTTTAACTTTTACAAAAACCTTATTGAGAATTTCATACATGCATATAAGATGTTTTGATCAAATCCATGCTCATTCCCTCCACTCCAACATTCCCCCCTCTGAAGAGGTAACTGTAAAATATTTTAAGGATTAGGTACAAGCTCCCAAACACTTTTGACATTTTGACATTTTTTGCCTTTGGAACAGAGTGCGTTGTTAACAAGCCCAAGGACATTTTGACTTTTATCCAGAAAGTGGCTACATTTCTTTGGGGTCTTTTTACCTTAACTGCCTAGCCAATTCCTACCTCCTATTCTTATCACATTTTATTGGAAATGCAATTTCCTTTATAAAAATGAAAATAATTTAATTTTAAGTGTCTTGGGAAAAAATTCCAAGCATTTTGTGTGTTTCCTTGAATCTGTTTAGTTCTTGAGACCTGTTTACTTAAGATTAAAAAACAAAAAAGACTCATCTTTCCTTAAAATGTTTTACGTTCTCCATTTAAAATGTTTTAGTGCTTGTCCTAGTTACTTTCTGTTGCTGAGATAAAACACTCTGACCAAAATCAACTTGGGGAGGAGAGGGTTTATTTCAACTTATAACTACTAGGTCATAGTCCAATATTGAAGGAAGTCAGGCAGGAACCTGGAGGCAGGAACTGAAGCAGAGACCATGGAGGAACACTGCTTGCTGATTGGCTTGTTTCCCCTGGCTTGCTCAGTTGCTTTTCTTATGCAGCCCCCCCCCGCCCCCCGTGCCCTGTCCTGCATCAGTTAGCAATTAAGAAAATGCCTCCTAGACATGGCCACGGGCTGACTGATAGAGGAAGTTCCTCTACTGAGGTTACTTTTTGCAGGTGTTTCTGTTTCTGGCAAGTCGACAAAAACTAATCAGAATATATATTTTTAAATACACAAATGGAAATTTGTGGTAATTCGTAAAACATGAGCAGATACTTCACTTCTTGCATATTCTCCTCACTTTTTCCCTTTCTGGGGTGTTTTTCAGGTGTAAGATTAAAATGTCAGGCCCTCTCCCCCCAGCCTCTTCCTCATCCCCCCTTCCCAGTTGTTCTCTTTGCAGCATTCCTCCTCTCTCTCCTGCCAACAGGAAATGACAGCTGACCGTAGCAATTTCTTGGACCATGTACTCCTTAGGTCAGGTGAAGGAGAAGGCTGCGGCTTTCCTTCTGGGGTTGAGGGTTGTTTGCATCTTCCTTGTCCCTTGCCCTGGGAACAGCAGGTGGTGTCTGCTGAGTTGCCAGCTTTCCCTGAGCTTTACCACTGGACCAGGACCAGGCCTTTGAAGTTCCCAATGGAGAGATTGCTTTCCTTTGTGTAGAAGCCATTTTCCTTTCCTGCCCCTTGGCCATCTTTAGGTCAGAGCACACACAATCTGGTAGAAAGGGGTTCTTCTTTTTTCTTTTTAAAAAAATAATAAAATCATGTAGCTAGCTGATGAGGAAAGCAGTGAGAAATTCCAGAGGAAGTGTCCTGGGGAATTCTCCAGGATGAGAATGTAAAGACAAGTTAAAATAGTTAGGGGTGGCTAGAACTGGTGTGATTTGGAATTTCCCATTAGTCTTTCTTCTTTCCACATTAAAATTAAAGCAGAGCAGAGTGGGAGAGATTCTGGGAGGATGTGGTCACAATATATGTGACCTGGTAGATTTTCTTGTTATTTCTAAATTTAATTTATAAACAAGGCTGGATGAATTTTTGCTTTCAGATATAGATCCATAGAAAACCCAAAAAACAAAAAAAAAGTTTAATTTACAATATTTCCTTTTCTTTAGGACAGTTTTATCACATAGATTGGGGGCAAATGAGCTTAATAGCCGGAAAACTGCTTTGGGGGATAAAGCATATTTACGAAGCACATGTGCTCTTTGTGCTTCTTGAAGTTTAAAATCGGCCCATGTCCATGTTGAGTAGGGTGCCAACTCCTGCATAAATGGCACTTTGCAGTGAGGGTAGGGTGCAAATTTCCACTTGCAAACAAATGACCAGTGGTTATGCAAGAAGGAAGCATTCATACAGTAATAAAAAGCTAGCTCTTTGGCTCTGTGCTTGTTAGCTTACATTTGTAACTAATCACGAGTTCTGTTGTTCTTTGGTCAGAAAGGAAACAGTTTTCCACTCACTTATGGTAGAACATGTATTCTGAATAAATACCCAAACATATTTTTAGGTGTGAATCCTAAATAAATTATTAACAAATTTTACCTAGCCCCAGTGTATGCACTGATTGCAAAGGACTGCCAGGGATGATTGAGTTATTTGAAAACAGTGAAAACTT
Organism: Nannospalax galili; assembly: GCF_000622305.1. Classification (NCBI taxonomy): domain Eukaryota; kingdom Metazoa; phylum Chordata; class Mammalia; order Rodentia; family Spalacidae; genus Nannospalax; species Nannospalax galili. Next base: position 468,401 of record NW_008354016.1, read on the forward strand.
AATAGATGATTAATAACATAGACATATAGTCATTAGCTTCTGATGTGACAGCTGCTTTCATCTCATGAATTTAGAAGGGTGGCGTATTTTTCCACAGGAAGAATATGAATCTCAAAATATATAACAATAATTTGGTTAAAAGTTGGAAATAAAAGAGTTCCTTTAGAAGCCACTGGGATTTTAAAATGGTAGGATTTTAAAATGCTGGTAGCAAGTTGATTGAAAATGTTATCTGACTTGTATGTTAAAATGAGATTCAAATAATTGATTTAATGAGAGACAGAATATTCAGTTATAGAAATAATTGGTTGGCAAAGCTCTTAGAACAGAATTATTTAGTCCTAGTTATAAAGGCATCTTTAATCAGGGTGCTTAATTTGATTCCTTGAATGTATCTGTGGCTTGTCTGACAAGCTCAGTAACAAATGAATTCTGAATTGTAAGCACTGATCAAAATGTAATCAGTGTCAGTTGCCATTGTTGTAGTTTATTGCATATTGCTGTCAGTTGCTGTAATCAAGAAATGCTGGAGTGCCTAAAAAGTCTCCAGACCCCTGAGTAATTGACTTCATGTGTATGATGTTCCGACTGTAAGATAACCATCACTTCCCATTTTATTTTCAGAAAGTTTGAGTCCATCCTTAATCATGGCCAAGTCTAAAATTTTTTTAGGCAGTGTGCATGACTTAATGTGGTGGCTCCATTTTGACAGCCTTTTCCTTTTGGTGCTTTCAAAAAGGATAACAATATAGTTTCTTCCTTGTAAGGGAGGAGAAAAATCTGGAAACAAACAAGTTTTTTGGTTTTAGTTGAGGCATTATTCTTGAGGGAGAAAGAGTCTGTTCCGTAAGTTACTTAATTTCTCCTCCTCACTGTAGTATAGAAAGCCAGGCAAGTTTATAGTGATGACTTGACACTCTTCTTTATAACTTTTTTTGCCTCCTTCCTTTGGGAGAGTACCAATGCTGAACATCCTTGCTTCTGGTGACTTGGCAGTGGCAGTCACCTGCTGTGTTTAATAATTCATGGATTCTGTCCATGCTGCTTTTGTTTTTAAATTTTATTTGTTTTATTGTATGTGTAGGAATGTTTTGCCTGCATGTATGTAAGTGTTCCACATATATACCCTGTCCACACTGTGCCTGCAGAAGCCAGAAGAAGGAGTCAGATCCCCTGGAACTGCAGTTATGGATAGTTGTTAGCTACCATGTGGGTATTGGGGACCAAACCCCCGGTCCTGTAGAAGAACAGCAAGTGCTCTTAACTGCTGAGCCATTTCTCCAGCCCCCATGCTCTTGATTCGTTCTGATGCTTATACGAGTTTTATAGGAACATTTTCCATGCTGTGGTCTCCATGATGTAGATGATGGATTTGGGACTCCCTTGCTTGGAGTGGCTTGCCGTCCCAGGCTGGTGCAGGCGTTGTAGCCCCCCTGGCTGTCAGCCGTGCTGTAGAGTGTTTGCCTTTCCCACTGTGCTGCCATTTTATTTCAACTGAGATTTACTTTTTGCTTTGCTTTCTCTCTTGTACTCCATGCTTTTTCTTTAGAAGAATTTCAAAGAATTCTTTTAAAGAACTCTTTAGAATTTACTACCTGTTTAAAAAAAAAAAGCATTTGGAAGGAACATACCAGTTTCACACTTTTAGGACAAAGAAAGCTACTTTAGTTTTGTGAATGCCAGAGGTGTCATAATGAGGTGTCCAGTGTTGTGGCTGGATATATAGATTATAGTGTTGGAATGAGTAAGTACCCATAAATGATCCTTTCCCTTAAACAGATTTTGTTTTGTACTTTCATTTCTTAATTTTAACTATTTATTACTGATACAAAGAAATAAAACGGGTAACATGATGTTCTGATGCCTATTTACACTGTATAATAATATTAAATTAAACCATAAGTAGCATTTGAGTATATTGTCATATTTCTGCTTTGAGTTCATCGTGAATCTTCAGAAAGTAATGTCATGAATACAAATGTTGGAATGTGGGACCAAAACCAGTTACTTCTCCCCCAACATGTTGCCATTCTGCTCATCGTTTTGCATTTTCCATTGTTTTCCATGTAATAACACTGGACAGCAGTAGCGCCACCTGAGATTACTCATAGTCATTCAACCAAAAATGCCACATACTCTAAACTGTGGCTATTGAGTAACACCTTTAATGGTGAATGTGACGTTAGCTTTACAGGAGCTGTGCTCACAGATGTTGAAGTGCCGCACCATGCCTTCTTCTTACCCCTAGTCCACATCTTACATCCTTTTGCTTTCATCTCTCCCATTGACTTTCTGAAGTGCTAGAAATATCTAGTAATAGAGTGTAGCTCATGCTATGCTAAAAATGTTGAATATAATGCTCCAGGATTATTTGTCGTTTGGCCACTTAAAAATGGAAGCTTTTTTTTTAGCTAATCAGGAGGTCCCTTGAATGGCCAAGGTTTTAACTAATTTTTCTTTCTTGCTTGTTCACTAGATGTAAAAACATGCAATGAGCTGGACCTGGAGAATTCTGTAGATTGGGAAGTGAAGACAATAACAAGTGCCCTGAAACAGTATTTGAGGTGAGCTCCTGCCCGTGACAGGACAGAGGAGTGGGTATGGGATATAAGACAGATGTCTACTCTGTGGAGAAATGCCAGTAGTTAAGTTGAACTTTACTGACAAGGAGAAAGTCTGTGAGGGATCATAGACTTTCTGAGAAGGTTCCAGAAACCAAGGCGAGTAGTAGATGATCGCCATTGTCAAGTAAGGGTGGAGTTAGAATGGCCTTGAATCTTGAAATAGATGTGAATTTTTGGATTAAAAACTATGAAACAATAAGGATGAATTGAATTCATTGGATCTTTAATTTATGTTTTACCCTAAAATGAAGACTTTATTTTGAGCAGAATTGTATAACAAATATAACAAATGGCATTATCATATAAAATTATATGATAACAAAACTATTTGAATAGTTTACTTGGTGGGGTTTTAAGAAATTAAAATTTTCTATGTATTATAGAAAAAAATGTAGCGCTGGAATTAAAAAGGGTTCAGCATTTTGATTAGTTACTACCATTTACTAAAGGAGTTTGCTGATTGAAAAGAAAAAAGCTTGCCGGGTGTGGTGGTGCACACCTTTAATCCCAGCACTTGGGAGGCAGAGGTAGGCAGATCTCTGTGAGTTCAAGGTCAGTGTGGTCTACATAGTGGGTTCCAGGTCAGCTAGGGCTGCAGGGAGACCCTGTCCCAAAAGACAAAAAAAAAACCAAAACAAAACAACAAAAAAAAACAAATTTAAGAGCAAGTATAGAATGTACGAAAAAGAACCAAGTCAAAGAGTGGGAAAGTAATTGCAACTGGAATTATAGTTACCTCATCCTGTGGTTCTTTGGGGCTTAGATTTTTATATACCGAAAACCCTAATCTTGCCCAAATGAGTTTATTTTAGGACGATATGTCATGTAAAAATTACATTGGTTCCCAGGAATATATCAGAATCCATGTTTCACTTTGTATTTTTAAAAATGACGAGAAATTTCGCATATGTGGGAGCAGAGAGGGGAGTGCACAGAGTCCTCATGATCCTTGTCGTGTTGCTTGAGGTACCAGCATCCTGCCTTCTTTGTCCACCCTTCACTCTGCCTGCCATGTTTTTTTTGTTTTGATACTTAAAAGCCTTCTCCAAACATCATATTTCTCTATTGATAAATATATATGCATTTAAATAGATAGAGGCTTTCAAAAAAAGTATATAGCTATTATGCTCAACAAAACTGATGTCATCCAGGTCTCTTTAACCCATGCTCACAGAATTTATGTGATAATTGACATTTCATACAGTTGGCATGCTTTAGTAAGTCTCATTTAATGTTTAAATCTTTTCCTCCCTCCTACCACTGACATTTATTAGAACCTAAGTTGGCCTTTACATAGAATCTGTATATTTTGCATATGGCTGATTATGTCTGTTGTGTTGTCTAGCATGTTTCTCTAACCTTTGTATTTCCCGCAGAATGGTTAACTCTAACCCTTTGTTAGGCTCGGTCCTATTTCAGTCTTTATCAGAGTTGTGCCATTTTCTTCCTCTTGTGTCAGGTCACCTGGGTTATCTGCATGTCCTACTTTTGGGCTTAGGTGTGCATTACCAAATTTTGAGCATTTCACTTAAAGACATATTTCATGACTACTGACATGTTATTTTTGATGATTTTTTATTGAATTTTTACCAATTTCATTTTTTGACCATATTTAAACCTCCACTTCTATATCAATCCCTTTTTTAACCCCCTGCCATATTTTATGTACTCTGTCACATATATTAAGGCCCATTGAGTCAAGTTTGTGTCCCCAGACGTCCTTTGATATGTGCCCATCCACTGGAGCCTGGTTTTATCAAGAACACCCTCTACCCCCCAGCAGTTATTGATTACCAATAGTTCTTCAGCTAAGGTTGGGGCTTCTTACCTGCTTCCCCTCTTCTGTGGTGAAATTTTTGTCTGTCTTGAGCCTGCATGGGTCTTGTGCATCATGCTGTTACCGTGGTTGTAAGTTCATATGAGTAACTTCCGGCTTTCTGGAAAACTGTTTTCTTATGGTCATCTACTACCTCTGACTCTTGTAATATTTCCACCCCCTCTTCTGCAATGATCCCTGAGCCTTGGGGGGCAGAGGCTTAATATCAGTGTCCTTTTCAGGGATAAGCACTTGATAGTCTCTTATTCGCTGCACTTTGCCAATTGAGGCTTCCCGATTAATCACCATCTGTTACATGAAGAAACTTCTCTGGTGAGAGTTGAGAGACATTAATGTTCTTTCCACCTCCCTGTTCTCTGGGCCTTAGATGTAGGGGTTGCATTGTAGATGTGTCACTTACAACTGGGCACCTCACAGACCCATATTTTCTATATTTGATCAGTTGTGGAACTTTCTAATAGTCTCCATTCTTTTGCAAAAAAGAAGCTCTTCTGATGAGTGGTGAGAGGTATACCTGTCTATAAATATAAGGGTACACATTTAGAGCACAATAAAAAAATTGTGTTGGTCGCAACACAATTGGTGTGACAAAAGTAGGTTTTTCTCTAAGATCTATGACCTCTTCAGCTATGTGTATTTGACTGTGTTTACAGTACCACACCTAAGTTCCCTCCCCGTGAGCAAGCATTAAGTTCAACTAGACAGTTGTTGATTACCCCATAGATAAAAGTGCCACTACTGCACCAGTAAAGATAATTTGTTGAGCCAGTTATTGTGTGGTTCGTAGACTTTAAAGCTGGGTGGGATCATTGATTATTTTTATTTCTTGGCAGTTTGCATAGTACCTTCAGATAAATAAGAGCTAGTCTTCAGGGAAGAGACTTCCAGATAGTTTCAGCTTGACTGCTCCAGTCCTGTGTCTGAAGTATGTCGTGTCTTACCTTCAAGTTCTGGGAGGCAATCAAGGGCTGTGGTACTAGCTTGTGTTATTTGGGAATCTCTTGGACTACCATGACCAGCAACTCAAAGGGAGTTTCCTCTGCCTGGCACTGTGTTTTTTGTTATGTAGCTTTCAGCTATACATATGCACTTATAAATACACCACACACACACACACACACACACACACACACACACACACACACACACACGAGTATGTCTGGTTTTTCACATCACCTAAGTGTTATTTATCACTTTTCTCCCTCCCACTGTATAGCCTTCCCCATTCCCTCCCCAGTTAATGTACCGCCCATTTTCCCCATTGCCCCCATGATAACACCTCTCTCCTTTTATCCCCTCTCTTGAGTTCCTTCTTCCCCTTTATCCCCATGGTTCCTTTCCATTTTCCTGGCTCCTGTGGTTACATCAGGATATACACTCACATCTAAGGATTTGAAGCTAAGATCCACAAATGAGAGAGAACATATGTCGTTTATTTTTCTGAGTCTGTGTGACTTCACTTAGTGTAACAGTTTCTAGTTCCATCCTTTTACCTGTAAATTTACTGATTTTGTTTTTCTTTACCTCTGAGTAGAATTCTGTTGTGTAAATGTACCACATTTTCATTATCCAATGATCAGTTGAGGGACATTAGGTCGTGTCATTTACTAGCTATTGTCCAAAGAGGAACAACAAACATGGGTAAAAGTTTCTCTCTAGTAGAATATCAAGCCCTTTGGGTATAATGCCAAGGAGTGGTAAAACTGGATTATATGGTAGATTTATTTTTAGCTTTAAAAATTATTGTATGCATTGTTGTTACCTTTAGTTGAGGTAAAACTAAGGCTCAACACTTGTCCTTAGTATCTGCATTGCCATTGCTAGTGACTGTTTAGATGAGGATTAGGATGAATCATCAGCCCTGCTGTAAGATCAGAATGCAAGGTCTGTGGAGACGGGCATCCTATGTTTGCTGTTCATTGGAGTACCCAGCAACTGGAGTTGTGCCTGTCACTGAGTATCAAGCAGGGGCTCCCAACTTGGATAGATTTGGCCATCTAGCAGATACTTGTCAATGTCTGCATACATTTTTGGTCTTCACAGATACTAGAGGGAGTATTACTTGTATCTGTTGGTAGAGGTTGAGGTTTTGCTGTTAAATGTCTTACACTGCATAAGACAGCCCTGCCTTCTCCAAAGAATTATTTGATCCAAAATACCAGTAATGCTGAAGTACAGAAAAGCCTATATTAGAGGGATAATGGAAGCATAAATGAGAATAAAAATATAATGAATTGTATGGTGTGCGCAGTCCCGTGCCGCGTCTCCGTGTCTGTGTGGGTCTCTGCTACCGAAGTGTGTCCGTCGGTACCGCCTTAATTTTCCCCCGTGCGCTTTCCTCTTGTTGCGAGATCCACTGGCCACTGGATCACGCGGGAGAGCGAGAGGTGGCTGAAGCTGGGGCTTCTTGAGTCGGTGACGGAGGAATGCTGCCCCCGGAGAGGCTGGATCAGTAGTAAGACCGCAGGACTCTGCTTAGTCCGTGTTAGAGCTTTATTAAGTGTTCAGCTCCTAGCTCCTAGTGATCCAGCTCTCTATCATTGAGAGAAGACTGGGATATTTTATACCATGGGGGTAGTGGTAAAAGCTTTAGCTGATAGGTATTTTGGGGATGCCTCATTTGCGTGTGGAAATGGGCCCCCGCCAGGCTGCTAGACTGTCAGACTGCTTGAAAAATCACACAGGAAAGCATGGTATTCCCAGAGCCATAGGCCTTGGTCTCTATGGAGGCTACTTTAAATGAGAGTTAGGAAGATGCCAGGTACTCTGCTGAAAGGAGTCATCTGCATATGAAACCGAGCCCGTGGGCCACCCGGACATGGAGAGACTATGACTTCACAGCAGGGATCCCCAACAGAATTGCCTATGCTAACTTGAGCAAGAGACAGTTCTGTCACTCTGCCAGCTGGCTTTGGATTTGTTTACTGTTTGGTAAGCTTATAGCTAGTGAAGGTGAAGGAACTGACCAAAATGACAGTTACAGACGGAAAACTAAGAGTCAACACTGAATTTCTTGGTAGTAAATTATGCACCTTCTGCTTCTTATTTCATACAGTTCTTTTCTTCCCCCCTGTGAGGAATTAACTTGGTAAACTAGAGGCTTTTGGTTCAGCCCGTGCCTTTGTGTTTGGATCTTGATATTCTCTGAAGCTCCTCTGTTTCTTATCGCTGCTGGTCTGGTGTTGCTTTTTCTGCCTTTTTCTCTTGTTGGATTACTTCATCCTATTGAATTCCACTTTAAATCAAACATTGCCTACAGCAACGCATTATGAGATGCTGTTATTATATAACTTCATCCTAACAATACACACATTCTCCCTGAATGTGATGCAGTGATTACCATAAGATGGCAGATGCCTTGGGAGATTTGCAAGTTAGGTTGCTGTCCTTTTCCCCTGTGCTGTTTAGCAACTGTTAAGTGCAGTAATTAGGATTTAGTTGATTCTTGCTCTGGTTGATGGACTAAGTGGGAGAAAAGAGTTTGAATGCCTCCATCCATGTTGCCTATATGGTTCTGACTGAAGCAAGTGTATTTCTTCTGCCCCAAGACATGGTGCTATGGGATGGGTGAGGACATGAGGTCTGAGCCAGTCTGCTGGCCAGGGTTGGACTCTCAGCTCTGTCATTCACAACACCAGGGCATGGCACTGAACCACTGAGTTTCTCTCCCTAAACCTTTTGCCCTTGAATTCTCGTGGCAAATTCTGTCACTGTATTGAATGCACAGATGCTGTGGAGGAGGGAAACAATCAAAACACCAGTCCAAAACAGGAAGCAGTCCCTGTTAATCTTGGAGAAGGAAGAAGATGACTAGTGGACCTCCACATGACACCTCCCTTTTTCTTAACTGACCTTGAGCAATTTTTTACTTCTGGTGTGTCTGAGGCCTGACTCAGCCTCAGGAATGCCTTCTTATCTAGACAGACTATAATTTTGATTTCCAGCTATGTGTTTATCCCAACACTTTCCCATTGTGAAGCAACAGATAAACTGTGATTTTCTTTCTTTTTTTTTAAATTGGTCATTTTGACAAAGGGTCTTCTTATAGCTCCAGCTGGCCTGGAACTCACTATGTAGACCAGGCTGACCTTGAACTCACATAGATCCGCCTGGAGTGCTGGGATGTGCCACCACACCCAGCCATATGTGATGTTTCTTGTAAAATAATTCTACCTGTAGGAAACTTCTTTTAAGTCTAGAAGTTGGTTACACCAGCTTGAGTAAATATTATGATTTACATCTTCCAATGAATTCCAATGGGTGGCAGAGAGAGGTGGCTTAAATACACATTGGGTGCAAGGCTGAGAGATGCAGTGACTCAGTATAATAAATTTTGGGTGGAGAACTTGTCATTTTTATTACTGCTTCCCTAACATTAACGATATTTATTTTTATGCAGTATTGCCAGCTAGACATATGCCAATTTTATATGTAGCTGGTAGAAGATACTTAGACACAAATTCAGTTTTATTGCTGAAAGAGGATTCTCTGAGGTGTCTCTAAGTGTTCTTATATTCCCTCTTTGATTCAGCACCCCTGACTTTCCCTTTGTGAAAACAGATAACCATTTTCCTCTTTTGCTGGTTTCTGGTTGTCTACACAAAACCTCTGTAGACTCACTTTTCAGTGGTCTTTCTCCTCATTTAGACTGTGATGTCATTGACTTTTTTCTTTAATTGGGAATTAAGAGAAAGAAGAGGGAGGAGAGGAAATAACAGTTTTAGTTGATGACAGTGTCATTTTTTGTTTGTTTAAGTCTTTTTGAGATAGGGTCTCCCTGTAGCCCCAGCTGTCCTGGAACTCACTATGTAGACCAGGCTGGCCTTGAACTCACAGAGATATGCTGGCTTCTGCCTCCCAAGTGCTGAGATTAAAGGTATGCACCACCACGCCCAGTGACAGTGTCATTTTGTATATGCATATTCTATATAGCATTATGAGTTACATGTAAGAAACATGGCTGTAAACATCTTAAAATAAAACTTTTAAAAAAGATTTTATTTTTATTTTATGTGTATGAGTGTTTTGCCTGCATGTGTGCAAGTGCACCACATGCATGCCTGGTGCCTGCGGAAGCCAGAATATCCCTGGAACTTGAGTTAAGGATGGGTATTAGCTGCCATGTGGGTGCTGGGAACTGAAACCAGGTCTTCTGAAAGAGCAGTAAGTGCTCTAAACTATTGAGCCATCTCTCCAGCCCCATCAAGCGTTGTTTTTCCTCCCATGAATTCCACAAGTGTCTTTTCTTCTTTTATAAGTAGAAGCATTCTGGTGGTGCGTACCTTAAATAACTTTGAAGTGTGATTGAGCGCCACATACTTATACTGTATATTCTACTAAGCTTAATTTTTTTTTTTTTTTTGGCCTTCTTGAGACAAGGTCTCCCTGTAGCCCCAGCTGGCCTGGAACTCACTATGTAGACCAGGCTGGCCTCGAACTCACAGAGATCCGCCTGCCTCTGCCTCCCAAGTGCTGGGATTAAAGGCATGCGCCACCACGCCCGGCTCTAAGCTTGATATTTTTATGCACCTGTGTACATGCCATAATCAAGGTAGTGAGCCTGTCCAATACCCTCCTAAACTTCCTCCTGCTCTCCTTTACATTCCTCTCTTACTATAGCTAATTCTGCTTTCTGTCATTATATGTTGATTTGAATTATTATCATCTTTATAAATGGAATTGCTCAGTATGTACTTTTAAAAAATCCAAATTCTCTGACTTAGAATAATTAGAATAGTTGTTGTGGCATGTTTAAATGCACTAATCTAATGATATATATTTGGGTGTCTTGTAGGTCTTGGCTATTGACCATAAGGCTGCTAAGATATCTGTGTATAAATCTTTGACTAGACATAGACTTTCATTTCTTTAGGATAAATCATATTAATAAAAGAGCTAGACTGTGTGGGAGATGTATACATAACTTTTTGGGACAGTGACCAACTTTTTCCAGTGTGGCATACTTCCTTATATCCTCCCAGTGGTGAACAAGGGTCCCTCTTCCCCCACGTCCTTGCCAGCTCTGCGTATGGTCTGTCTTTCTGAATTTAGTCATTCTGAGTTTGTATTGGCACCTCATTGTTCTTTCAATGTCAGCTTCCTTAGCATTTAATAATGTCACATTTTTATTTTCATGAGCTTATTTACCACTTCCCCATGTTCTTGGTGAAGTATCTGCCATGCCTTTTGCCCAATTAAAAAAAATAGATTGCCTTATTATTGCATTTTTAAGTTATTCATACATTTTTGAAATAAATCCTTTTTCAAGTATGTTCTTTACAGATGTTTCAATGTGAAGTTTGTCTTTTCATTATCTTAATAGTGTCTTTCAAAGGGAAAATTTTAATTGTTGGTGAAGTCTTAAATAATCATATTTGCGTGCGTGTGTATGTTGTGAATGTGTGTAGGTCTGAAGTCAAATTTGGGTGTCTTCCTTGATTGCTAACCACTTTATTTTTTGAGACAGTGTCTCTCACTGAACCTGGACCTCACTGATTGGCTAACTTGGCTGTCCAGCACGCCATAGGGATTTTCTTGTCCTGCCTCCCGGAGCTGGCATTGTAGGTGTGTGCCACCACACTCAGCTTTTGACATGGCTGCTGGGAATCCACATTCAGTCTCCCATGCTTGTGTGGCAAGCATTTGACCCACTGAAGCATCTCCTTACCCCCTCAATTTTTATTGTAATCAAAAAAGGTACTTTATATGACTGGGACCATTTTATATTGACAGAGATTTGCTTTGTAGCCCAGAATATAGTTTCTCATGGAAAATAAATGGCCCATGTACCCTGAATGGATGCATCCTGCTTTCTGGTAGATTGTCATTTAGTTGAAGGACATGTCAATTACATGAAGGTGTTTGGGTAGTTTTGTTGAAATCTTTTGTGTCCTACCTGATTTTCTGTCTACTTTTTCTATTGATTAGGAAGACAGAGATATTTAAACTTTGACTGTAGTTGCGGATTCATCAACTCCTGGCAGTACTGTCAGTTTTTTTTAAATACTTTATATTATTTTTATTTTATGTGTATGTGTTTATTGCCTGCATGTATGTAAGTGCACCCATGTTGTGCAATGCCCCCAGAGGAAGAATAAGGTATCAGATCCCCTGGGGCTGGAGTTATGGACAGTTGTTAGCTGCCATGTGAGTGCTGAGATTCAAACTCGGGTCTTCTGCAAGAACAGCCAGTGTTCCTAACTGCTGAGCCAGCTCTCCAGCCCCTACTGTCGTTTTTTATATCATGTATTTGAAGCTTTGTTGTTAGATCTATGAATGAACATTTGCTTTGTTCTCTATGAGTTGACTCTTCTTTCAGCATGGAATGACCTTCTTTACCTCCACTATTTTAAGCTTTTGCACGTTTAAATTTGTGTGTGTGTGTGCATGCATGCATGTATGTGCATGCACACATGGCTTTTTTTTTTTTTTAAGCATTTGAATAGGAATTTTGGGTTACAGGTTTACAGCCTTTCAGAAGTTCTTAAGATTTTTTTTTTCTTTTGCCTTGCCAAGTTTCCCTCCAGAAAAGCTTTGCAAGTTGATACTTGTCTAAGTGTCCTTTAAGTATTTATAAAGTTAAAAAATCTGGTCTGGTAAAACTTAAGATTGACTAAAGTTTAGCATTCTGTTGCTCAGGGGATAAAATTCATTAGTATTTACATCATTCAGTTTGCAAGAAGTAAATATTGTACATAATTTTTAAATTGTCTTCAATTTATCTTATTGTTTTATAGATTACAAAATCTTCAATTTTTTTTCTTTGTCTTTTTGAGAGAGGATCTCCCTGTAGCACCAGCTGGCCTAGAACTCACAAGACATCTGCCTGCCTCTGCCTCCTATGTGTTGGGTTTAAAGGTGTGTGCCACCACACCTGTCCTAAAATCTTCAATTTTTTTTCTTTCTTTTTTATTTTTTGTTTTTGAGACAGGGTTTCACTCTGTAGTCCTTGCTGCCTTGCTGGTCTGGAACTTGTTATGTAGACCAGGCTGGCCTTGAACTCAAAGGGATCTACCTGCTTCTGCCTCTCCAGTGCTGGGATTAAAGGTGTGTGCTACCATACTTGGCTTCATGTTTCACTGTTAAGGCATACATATAAAATATTACTTTAATAGAAATGTCAGGAGGAGACGATTTGGTATGTTTGTTTAATATTTTTTATGTAGTTTTTGGCCATCATGAATATCTTGAAAATGTTTGAATTGAAATACATTAGTGCATGTAATTCTTATTTGGAAAGCCAGATGTTCATAAGGGTACTTTCCAAGATTATATATGAGACACTGTGTGCTTAGATCTGATAAGAATTTGTGGTTAAGTTTTGATAGTGTCTGGTACAAATGGCAGTGAACAAAGCAAATGTGATTCTTGTATCTTTTGATATATAAAGGTATTTGCTAGGGAAGTTTTGCAGATTGACTCAGAAATGACCAAGACCAGTTTAACACAGTTATATGTGTGTGTGTGTGTGTGTGTGTGTGTGTGTGTGTGTGTGTGTGTGTATGTATGTATGTTCAAGTGACTTGTTTGGATTCATTTAGTGATTCTGAGCTGTGATTTTTGTGCAGGAGTCTTCCAGAGCCTCTCATGACTTATGAGCTACATGGAGACTTCATTGTTCCAGCCAGTAAGTATTATATGGAAGTGCATGAACTCAAATTTGTGGTGAATAGTGTGTACACACTAAAAATTTACACATGAAAAATTTAACATTAACTATCTGTGTTACAAAGAGAAATCACTTTAGAGGATGGACTTTATCCTCTGTTTAGAAAGTGAACAGAGGGACTGGAGAGATGGCTCAGCGTTTAAGAGCACTGACTGCTCTTGCAGAGGACCTGGGTTCAATTCCCATCACCCACATGGTGGCTAACAACCGTCTGTAGTTCCAGTTCTGGGGGAATCCGAGGTCTTCTTCTGACCTCCATGGTCATTGCATGACACAGGGTGCACTTACACACATGCAGACAAATAATTCATACACCTAAAATAAAAATAATTAAAAAAAGAAAGTGAACAGAAAGGGGCATGGACATCATTCATGAGGACAGTAAAGATGTTATTCATGAACACTAAACCTGTTGTTCTTTGTAATTGGTTGATACTGGGTCTGTCAAGCCACAACAGTATTCTTGACTGCAGGAGCCAATTTTCTAGGCATCAGGGCACACATACCTCTCATTATACTGTAGATATATTAGTGACGTGAACAGAAGGCTACAGAACAAAGCTGTATTTAACTTGCAGGAGGTTGGAGAGGTTAGCGGGTTGGAGATGTTTTCACTTAAAAGGGCATTGAGATGGGAAGTACAGACAGAAGGAATGTTATAAGATAATACCAGAAGCCAAACAATATTTAATAGTGCATTACATGCAATACAATGTTAGATGAAAAAGGCCAGGCCAGTAGTTGGTTGATTTTAATTTGTGATTAGGTGGTTTTCTGACTCATACCTGCACGAGGCTTTTGTGTGTGTGTGTTATACAGTTCAGGTTTTATCTTCAACACATGCTGCTTAGTTATCCTTCTGAAGGATAACTAAGTTATCCGGTGTTGATAATTAATAATTAAAGAAATTGAGGTTGAGACATGTTAAGTGACTTGCCAGATTTTAGAGAACCATGTTTAAAATGGAAAACCCAGCTTCACAGGCTGGACCCTGCAGTATTGCTTTTCCAGGTGCACTGACAGTAGCTGAAATGGTGTTTTCATTTCCTTTCATACCTGTCCCCCAAGATATAGTCCATACTTTAATCTGCTGAAAAACTTGGAGCAGTCCCTTTGGGTCCTATGTTACCGCTGCCTGAACATGGCTTTAAATGTTACCTTCTTGTGAAGTCTCAGCCCCAGCCAGTGTAAGATTCCTAATACAATGCAGAAAGAAGTGTATTACACTTTACATATGAAACAGATTTTCAGAAAAGGCCAAGGTACAGTTCTATTCAGCTTTGTTTTCACATGGAAGAGTTATTCCAAAAAAATAGAATTTGTATGATCAAGGAAGTGGGAAGTTTTATTGGCAAAAACTCAAGTAAATGCTTAGTTGTTTTGATTTCTTCCTTGTGGCATTTTTGGCAAATGAGAGAAAGAGAAATTGAACTTAGTTGGAGGACAGTTGTTTCATGTTGTTCATCTCAGGGACTGAAAAAAGCCAGAGTGCCAACTTACATCTAGAATCCTGAGTACTGGAGAAAACTGGAGTGATTTAGGAGTAAGATTTTAAATTACCAGGACTTAGTGTCATGAGCATTCTTCCCAACAGCAGAGTGTTCAAACTTTGTCAGTGTCTGTTACCAGATGGGGAAGTTACCCCCTTAAGAGGTAATGAAGCCCATGATGATGAAATGTGTTGATGGTGTATTGGAACTGTGTAGTGCAAAGGAATGAGTCGATGTGACAGGTACCATCACCTGTTGCATCACTATCTTGTGTTTGCCTGACCTTGTGGCCATGCTGCAATAGAGTCTTTATGATGCTTTGAATAACAGGACTGTTCTAAAGGAATAGTCGCTACTGTAATTACTGACAAGGATTTGCACCTAAATGCAGTTAAGTTGGAATGGTGCCTGCAGTAACCATGTTTAATGAGAAGAACTATGTGTGCTAAGTGAGCTTATTCTGGGGTCTGGTGTTTTTAGGGCAGAGCTTGACTTATGTTTTCATCCCTTGTGAATACCCTCCTCTGTACTTGCTGCCTCTTGGGAGAGAGTGTGGAAACAGATCATTTAATATTTTATATATGTATTTCTGAGTATTGAATACAGCCACTGAAATCACATGGTCAAAATTAGTCTCCTCTTTTGAATATTGGAGAATTGGGACTGTGGTTATACTATCATTCTCCATTGAAAACAGCACACCTTACCTTGTTTTGCTGCATGCCTGCTAGCTGAGCTGACTGCTAAAATTAACCATCATCGCCGGCCTTTGTTGCTGCTTCTCACACCAGTATGGAGATTAATTTTTGATTCTCTTCCATTGTCTGGTGGTTTCCATCTGTTCTGTGATGTTGGGATTGTGTCTTCTCCCCTTCCGCTGAAAAGTCTGAAGACTTCTGGTCTCTTTCATTGGTTTATTTCTTACAGTTTTCTGTTAAGAATCCGACTTAGTTTCTCAAGTTTATGGCACAAAAAATGAATTTGCTTCTGTGATGCTACTACATAATGCACATCTTTTGTTTCTTGTAGTTAAAAAGAAAACTCAACTTACTGTTAAACATTGAAAACATAGGAAACTTTTTTTTTTTATTTCAGAGATTTGAAAGAGACAGTGTTAACTGAGTTTGTTAAAGCTACTAAAAAGAACAAAAAGCACTTGGGGGTAGGAATCCACAAGACAAAAATATGTTTACATCATCCAGGAATGTGAAAGATTATGTTCCACTGGTTAAGACTGGTAGTATCCACCTGGAAGCTTTCTTTATGAAGATTTCCTTTGAGAATCATATTGTCCACACTCTATAGGCTCAGATTCCTTAACATGCCTTGGTGAGCCCTGACCTATTCTGCTAGGTCAGACTCACATTGCATTCAGTGTGAGAATGACAACTTCAACCTAGTTGCCTGGTTAGATTTTTAGAAGTAGCTCTTAACTGTCACTCAAACAAGAATATTTGCCTTTCTGTGTTGTATGTTTGTATTTTCTTTCTGTAGTCAGGTTACCTGGGCAGCATACTGCATAACCACAGCCATTTCTGATGAGAAACAGCTATCATAGGATCCAGTGCATGGTGTTTGTATAGCCAGAGCGTTCCTTGTGTTAGACATGCACAAGGGAAGACAACCACATGTTTCTTGGTGAGGAGGATGCAGAACTTTGGGACTCACAGGAATTGAATGTGTAATGGTACCTGCTTCCCTTAGCCAGGTGTGTTCATCTCACTGGAGATGGGAACTTAACAGAACTGCAGTATTCCATGTGTGTTGACTGAGCTGGTATGAGTCCTGGGAAGTGCTTGGAAGATTACTGCTTATGACTTCCTTCATTTAAAGTATATTGACACGTGCCATTTAAATATTAAAATAATTTAACACTGCCTGTATAACACTGCTTGTCTCCGATAAGCTCCAGTATGCTTGGTGGTAACTCCAGCCCTGTTGTTATGACATCATAAGCAAATAGACTTTGGAGTATGATGGATGATCTGTAACTTCATAATTATGTTTTTTCTGTTACAACAAAATCTTGGTTCTCTGGCACATTTCAGGAATTTGATGTATGATTAATTAATTCATTGCCCTGGGTAGGGGAAAAAAAAAGGATTTTTCATTCTTTATCCACTGAAACTACACCAAAGTGCATATAACTTAAGTAACTGAAAATAACCTATATAAAAAACTTTTATTGACTGGCAGGGGAGAAGGACTCAGTTACCTTATGAAAATGCCTGTGAATAGGAAGCTTTGATGTCAAATAAAAACAAAATAGAGAACAAAGTAGCTTTATTTTAAAATAAACCTTGTTGAAAAATATATTTTCTTGAATAGATAAAAAGCAGACATGGGAATGTATATTTGTGATTTCTTGAGTTTGGGATGGCCGATAGAAGAGGGACTTGAGGGAGATTGGCAAGTTCTGCCCTTTTTCCCAGAGTGCTTTCAGCCACTCTTATCACTATCACTAGAGGGTGGGAGACTTACTTCTCTAGCTTGTATTTCTGAGTAAGTCATGAATCCTGAAATGTCAACTTAGGTTTTTATTGGAAAAAGATGATTATGAATGCCAGGGTAGATGCTTGCGTTTTTCATTACAAAGTTTTCAAAGTTCAAATTTTTTGAACACCAAATTGTTACCCTTTGTGATTACCCTTTATTTCCTCGGAGTCTTTCTCTACCAATTTCATTTTCTGCTTTCATTTTGTTTTTTAAAAAGTCAAAGCAGTGACTTGAAATTTGGTTTTTATTAATACTAATCTTCTCCAATATTGTGAAGTCATTCTAATTGACAGCAGCAGACTTAGCATATGAAACCGCTGCTTAAGCTTGGCATTTGCTTCTGATATTTTGATTTGTGGGCTTCACTGGTCCTGTAGTACTAGCCAGTTCCTGGTTGTAAACCCTAGTCAGCTTTTCATATACCAGTCATCAGTCCAGAGCCACGTCCTCACTTGTGGGCTTTCTGACTGTAGGCCATTATTCTCCTTATCACCTCAGAGAACTAGGCACAGCTTCCTTGCCGCAGCTCCCACAGAAGTCAGAATACCAACAGTACCGATGGTAGCCTTTCTTGCCCTGCCTCACTGGACCCTTCCAACAGGATCCATTGTTGGGGCTCTTGTCTCATACCTACTTCGTTTGTGCCCTGATCCACCATAACAATTGGTTGAAGGGTCCTGAATGGCTTGTGTGCCTTTTCTTGGTATAGGGCATAGTGAATATATCTTTTCTTCTGTCAGCGTCCACTTAATTCTCATACCTTACCATGTGTGATCAAAATAAAACATGAATGCAGCTGAAAGTAGCAGAGAAGAGCCTGTTGTTGCTGTTGGACTTGTATTTCCTAGTGGGTTTCTGGGCACTGGACAGCATCAGATTGAGCTATGAGCTCACAAGAAGGGTGGTTCATGAACGGGAGAAGCTGTGTGATGTTAACACCAACCAGGGAAACCCCAGCTTTAGGCAAACATTGTAGTTATGTGGAAATTCCTTGACAGACAGTGGATGCATAGTGGTGGGAAAGATGCTCTTCTTTAAAAAGGGCAATATGTAGTTAAACTCATTCTTTTTTCAGATCCTGAACAGAAGAACTATTGTAAGTGTTGGTTTGGGGGTAATGTGTTTGATTCTGAGTATTCTACGAACTTTATTTTTTCTTTTTAAAAAGAAAGTGGCAGCCCTGAATCTCGTGTTAATGCCATCCATTTTTTGGTGCACAAACTGCCAGAGAAAAACAAGGAGATGTTGGACATTTTGGTGAAACATCTAACAAAGTAAGTGTCTTTTTCCTACTTAAGCTCTCCCCTGTGGGTGCTGTGGGTGTTGTGCAGTGTTGTTGTATCTGGGTTGACTGGAGCTGGGGCTATATCCACAGTACCACGGGCCATACCTGAAGGGCAGGCTGGATGTTTGACTCATTCTGTTTGTTTTGGACAAGAGCAGTGGAATAGGATGCCTCTTGAAGCTGTATAATTATTTGCTTAACACCACTGCCAGCAAGTCAGGGTTTGACCTGAAGTGAAAGAAGAGAAGACTGTATATTGCCCCATACCAGATTTGGGAAATATGATTATAAATCTGTTAGCAGATTTGGCTTGGTTTCACACTTAGCTGATGCTGAGTTTGAACATGTTCTTTAAGTTTGTTAATCAAGTAATGGGTGGTTATTTTTGAAGAGGCCAGTCTTGTTTGCTGTCTTTAAAAAATAAGCAAAATATATTAATTCAGAGGAGAAATTGACCCCCTTTTCTCAAATACAAATAGCATCCAAATCATTATACCTTTCCTTTCAGAAAGGAAGGTGAGAAGCTCTGCTCAGAGCCTTTATTTTCTAAAGATGAAGGTGAGACCTAAAGAGTAGTTGGGCTGCCTCAGGATCTTCCTATTGCTCTAGTACTGGTTTGTTTGCTCAAGAAATATGTTTTGAATGCCTTTATAAAGTGCCAGGGGACACTGAGTAGATCAGGATAAATGAGGTCCCTACCTTGTGACATTTATGGAGAAAAAATAACAAAAAGTTGATCTAAACTTTGATCAAAATTTGATCTAAATTATCGATTTCAGTAGCAAAGAACAAAATAGAGTAAGAAAAAAAGAGAATATGTTCACTGTGAGACCTTATTATGGAAGGTCTCTTTGGGGAAGAAACCATTGATTTGAGATCTGAATTAAGTGGTTGGACTGCTGAGAACACCAGTCCCTGGTGTTCCCTGAGCAGTGGAACTGGACTGGAGGAGTGAGTCACAGTGTTCTGATTGAGCAAAGCTAATTGTTCCAAAGTGCATGGCATCTAGTAGTTTTTGGTAGCCAGGGGTGTGATGATCTTGGAAAAGACGGGAAGTTCTAAGCTGCTTCCTTCTGTGTGCATCTGGTACATGATAGACGTGTGTTTGACATGGGAAGACATGCCTGCTAAAATGACAAGTAGCATGACTTGTTCTTATGAAACAAAAATAATTAATTTGGGAAATTCTGTTTTTATTTCCAAGCTTCCTTTGTTCCCAAACAGCTGCACAGTTCTTTACATCTACATCAATCAACTTGGTTATTGAATATTGAACAAATACATGTGGGGAATGATGGCAGGACTGTTCAGTAAATGGCTTCCAAGACTAAACGTGCTTAGAAATGAGCTAACTAGCATGAGGACTCTCCTCAGTGGGAAAAACTTGACAAAACCTTCCTTTTCCTAGGCAGGGTCCCCACCTGTGTTAGGCAGCTTTCCATCCCCGAGACACATACCTGAGAGAAACCAATATAAAGGAACAAAGGTTTATTTTGGCTCAGTATTTCAGAGGTCAACTGACTCCATTCCTTTGGGCATGTAAGGTGACAGGAGGTTGTAGCTAAGGAGACTGCTTACTCCAGGAAGGAGGGAGGGAGAGATGGAGAGAGAAAGAGAAAGAGTGCCAGCCCTACATATAGACTGCTCTCTGGTCCAGGTGTTCCAGGCACAGCTGAGAACGGTTTGAGTCTTTTTTGCCTTTTGTGTATTTTAATGAAATGCAGAGTTACAGAATATTAAGTGTTCTATAATCATTGCCACCCAACTAAGCAGCTCTCTTTTTTCCTTCTCCATCAACATCAGTGTGTCAAATCACTCCAAGCAGAATCTAATGACTGTGGCAAATTTAGGAGTGGTGTTTGGGCCAACTCTGATGAGGCCACAGGAAGAAACTGTCGCTGCCATCATGGATTTGAAGTTTCAGAATATTGTTGTAGAAATCTTAATTGAAAACCACGAAAAGGTACAATTGTTTATTCTTCTTTTCTTGATAGTGCTTGTTATTTGGATGGTTAACATAGTAAGTACACAGTTCTGTTGTTAGCCTGTGTATTTCTGTCTTGTCTTTGTGATGGATTTATTCCTGAGAAGCTTTCACTCAGGTTTCATCTTCTGATGGAGTTCCGGGAATCTGATCCTTACCTGGCCTTCACATAACTTGTGGCGTTAGAGAAGAAACATTTCATTGAGGCACAAATCATCAGCAGTGTGAATATGACTGTGGACTATTTAATTTTTTAAATACTTTAATCAGTTTCCTTGGTTTTCTCAAATTTCTTGTGCTAGTAGTATGCTCTATACTGTTTGGTCTTTGTAGCTTAGAAAATAAGAAAATAAACAGTGAGCCAGGAAAGGAAAGCAAAGGAAAGGAGGGTGGGGGGAGCAGAAGGAGAGGGACAGAGAGGGAGGGAAATTTCTGTCATGAGAAGTCCATAGACTTTCACCGTCATGAACCAGCAGCATTGCTCCTCTGGAAGGATAAGCCTCCTCTCCTCTGTAAGAGCTCGAAAGAGCTTGAGCCTGGACCGTGGGAGGAGGCTCCCCTCAGACTCTAGAAGATAATTTTGTTCTGATAGCTAAAGTGACACCCGAGCGTGACTGTGGCAGGGGTGTGGTCTGCTCCACGGCAGTGTGTGTTTGGATACGACATATGAAGGAGTCACTGTCCGTTCCAGGAGTCCAGCTGGCCTTTGTAGGAGTCACTAGGCGCAGAGAGTGGGTTTGTGGATGATGTGTGGCAGAGTGGTTTTCAGGTTTTCAGATGTTCAGTGTTGGCTCTGCTTACCTCTTCCATTTATTCAAACAAAGTTTCTTCCTGTTAAGAAAATGAAAGATATGGACTCAGGATTGAAAGGGGCACACTTACTAAGAAGAATTGCTTAAAAATAATAATAACAACATTTTTGTTCATTGGGGCAAGTCTTCTTAGTCTTTTTGGGGTCACAGACCTCTACCAGATAAAAGCACATAGTTCTGCCCTTCTCCAGTCATCCTGAAAATTTTAGCTTTTTGCCTGCATTGCTGAAACTGTGGGCTCTCAGGCCTTTCTGGTTTAAAATGAATTGTCTCTTAAAAGACCCATTTTGTTGCTCATTACCCTGTAGCCTAGGTAAAAGATAATTTTTAGAAATGCCTTAAATTCTCTCAAAAACTCCTAGATTTTTTCCCCTCATTCTGCTAACCATCGTTCATCACCTTGCTAATAACTCCTTTCCGCTGCCTCTAGGATAGGGTATTTGAAAACCCCTGAGACACTTGGCTCTTATTTGTGTGTTAAAAGAGTTTTAAAAATTGAGATTGTGTTATATACTAAGACCATCCCACCTGCTGGGGCATGGAGGTGAATGTGACAGGCCTGGTTGGAAGGCAGGTGACCATCCAGGTGAGAACCGTGTTTGGCACTTCTTGAGACTTGTATCCCATAACTCTTATCCCTGTCTCTGTTTTCTTTGGTATTATCTATCTCTCCCTAATACAGTGCTGAGGGCGACGATGTTTTTATACACTTCAAATAATATTTGTTCTCTATTAGGTACACAGTGATAATGATTGAATGACTTAATGCATCCAGTACATTTTGAAGCAGTTGGAACCAGAAAGAGATAGGCAAACAGAGATCGAGTCCCTTTGAACTGAGGGCTGTGACAGCTCTTCTTGGGTCCTAGTTGCGTTGACTATTTGCTGGAGCAGTTCTAGCTTATGTGAATGTAGATTTATTCTGATAAGTTAAACTTGACTTCTGGTCTGGCAGTTTTCCTTACAGTGTGGTAAAGGCAGCTTGTTTAGATGAGCAACTTGATGTTGTTTTGGTAGACTGTGCTGGTGAATTTATGCTTCTGTTTGTGGTCCTGTCAGGTTGTTAAGCCTCATTCAGGGTGTACTGAACCACCCAGACAGTGCATGTGAAGATGGATACTGCTGATTCTTAGAAAAAAAATCATTAGACTACCAGATTAAAACAATGTGACAGTATTGTAACTATCATTTGATTAAATCTTATTTAGGGAACTCTGGTGCAATGCATTTATGAGAACCAGCTCCAGGTCTTGGTCTCGGGTAAGAAGGGCTCTGAGCCCTGTGTTGGTTTGATTTTCTTCCATTTGGAAGGTGAGCATGTGCTGTTTCTGCAGGGAAGTAGTGCTGCCCTTCCCATGTTAATAGATCATTTGGGGATTTCCGAGTTACTCTGGTGAGCCAGTCTTCCTGTCCTAGCAGAAGAACACAAAGTGGACCAAGCTCTGCTTTCAGAGCTCTTAGAGATGCAGCCTTTTAGAGCTAAGCAGAGGGTTTGAAGGACCTTCGCTGCCTTTCTGTGGCTGGACACGACTGTGAATGCACAACCTACATGAAGGAAAGTACTGAGATTCCCTGTTGAGCAGGAAGGTAGCAGCTGGAAGAGCAGGGTTGTGTGGCTGAGGTGGAGCAAGAAGGGAGGGTTGGCAGCTTAGGCTAACTAGCTACTTACTCCTTACTGTCTCCACCATCACTCCTTTGTCTCTCATTCCCCTTGTGCATCTGTAGCTCTTTGGACTTGCACAACTAGGCTTCTTGTCAAGAGACCAGGCCCTTCTTTGAGGAAGAATATTCCTGCTGGCAGAGATGGTTGTGGAAATTTCATATGGATACCTATGTGCATATTAGCTATGTGTTACCCTGATAACTAACTCACAGATACACCCAAGGGAGTCTACTGACTAGGGAAGTGGTGAGGGAGGGATGGTCTTCTGGTAGATGTTTACGAATAAGCAAGAGAGAGAGTAAGGAAAGGAGAGATTAAAACATCCTGTGAGAAGACTAGAGAGATGGGTCAGCAGTTAAGAGCACTGTCTGTTTTTGCAGAAGCCCTGGGTTTGTATCCCAGCACCCACGTGACAGCTAACAACAGCCTGTAACTCCAGTTCCAGGGGATCCAATGCCCTCTTCTGGCTTCTGGAGGGCACTGCACAACATGGGTGTACTTACACACACGCAGGTATAACACTCATACACATAAAAAATAAATAAATAAAATAACAAAAATGTCTTGTGAGGAGAGAAAATATTATAGGAGTGTATGAAGGACCCAAACACAAAGGGACTGTGGAGAGGAAAGTAGTGTGTTCTGTGGTGTCCTTGGCAGAGTGGGCAGTGGGAAGAAGCCTTGAAGGAGGACTTCTCTTTTCCCCCATCACTTATTCTCCCTCCCCAGGATTGTGAAACACATTGACTCTAGGAAAGTCAGTAAAGCAAGGAGGAAATGCCATGTTGTTAAAGGAGAATAGCTCCAATGGCATTTCCAAGTTAGAAAGAGACTCTTAGTTAATCTGCTTTGGAGATCACAATTTCTCTCAGCCCCTTCGCTGGCTCTTATAAAATCCATATGCACTTCATAGGAAACTCATTCCATATGTTTTGCTTCATTTGCACATGATACATTAAGATGTTGTTTTAAAAGGAGTGTTCCTGGGCCAAAATTATCAAGGTTTTTGTGTGTTTTTCTTGCCTTGCAAGCTAGAAAATTGTGTTTTTTAAGTAGAAATGAGTTTTCTGGACTTCCCAATGATTTTCAGACTGGTGTTGTAGCTGTGAATTTGTGACTTTTAATGTGTTCATTGACATTGATTCAGAGCATTGTTTCCTGAGTGCCTGCTGTGAGTTAGATGTGTATGATTTGGGGAAAATAAATCCATGATTCTTCTCATGGGAAAGACGTATTCAGACGAGATCGGGCACTTTCAGGGTGGTATGGCCATAGATCAAAGATACAGGGCATACTAAGTACTGTTGGAGACAGGAAAAGCTGACAACTTCAGGGGATAGTTTATGTCTAGCTGGGTGGGGAAGCAGATCTGGGAAGTATCTCTGAGAGGCTAGCTTGAATACGTTGTGGACTGGGGATTGAACACGTGGTACATGAATAGCACACCTCAGGTATGAGAGATGCTATAACCAGAGAAGCACAGAGAGAAGGTGTGTGTTCAGGGAATGCAGCTTTTGTTGGATCATGGATGAATTGTGTAAGATGAGGGAGGAAGAAACTAGAGCTAGGTGTGGGCAGGGTGAGGGTACCACTGGAGAGCTTTCATACTTATTCTTTATAGGTATCAGGATAATGCAGAGATTTCATGTAGACCTGCTTCAGGCAACTTAATTGATGGCAGGGTTTGCAACAGCAGGTAGAGGCATGAAAGACCAGAACGGGTCTTGGGAAGGATGAGGGGTGTGATCAAGAGGATGGGGAATTCCAGGCGAGGAACATGAGGCAGCAGAACCCAGTGTCTGATTTGCAGGGATCTCAGAGGAAAGTCAGTAAGAATTCAGTCCTGGGAGAATATTGGTTTTGTTAATAAGGGGGAGGGACTTGTTTGGAGCAGGATTAAGATGAGTTAGGTTATAGCCTGCTGCAGTTTGTCATTGGGGCCTCCAGCAAGAAGAGCTCTATAAACAGTTAGAGACACGCTCTAACCTGAGGGAAATCTAGAGGTAGGGAGCTTTTCCACTTGGCTTTGGTTTACTGCAATACAATATTTGCCTCTTAAAAGCCTAGTGGGGTTGGAGGCTTTTGTGTTTGCATACTTTTAAGATATATGTTAAAAACATAAAAGTGGGGTTGTGGTGCATGCCAGTAGCCCATAGCCACTTAGGAGGTGGAGGCAGGAGGATGTCAAGTTCAAGGCCAGTCAATCTGGACCGTTTGGCATGGCCAACTCAGTGATGGAATATTTATTTTCCTAGCATGTATGAAACCCAAACTGTGTGGGTGTGAGCATGCATGCATGCATGTACACATGCTCACATGCCCAATTCACTATATGTGATAGCTGTGCACAGGGACAGAATTCTTACATATAACACCCCTCGTGTGTACAGGAGAGATGAGCTCATTAGTGGGCACACAGTAAAATGAGGGTCCTTGGGCTTGGACTGAGAGTGTTCAATGCCTAATGCTTTGTTTTTCATTGCTATAAAGAGAGTATCCTTGAAAAAAAATGCCTAAGTTTATTAGTAGTAATAAAAGAGGAATCATAAGAGATCCTGTGTTATGTCAGTGTTGCCTTAGCTGAGGGTGCCAAGGGTGCCTGAGTTGGGAGACCATGGGAAATAGCAGGGGCATTAGATCCTGCAAGACTGATCTTTCTGTTGGAAGTAAGGGTGGAATTCAACTCTTGCGGTGTTATGATTGTTCAGCAATAAGTGATAGTATAGATTTCCTTAATGTTTTTCTCACGTTGCCATAAAATACTGCCAGAATAAAAACCAGAGCACACATAGAAGGGAGGGTCCTGGCAGGAATATGGTTGTATCTGAGGGGTGTGCACCTCACTGGTCCTTCCCATGGTCTGACCACCAGTCAGTTCAAATGTGGGAGTGGGGAGCTCTTTAAGGAAAGTAGTTCAGCAGGTAATGAGCCTTTTCAGCAGTTATAATGTCTGTGCACATTGAGCCTATTCTCATATTCTGTACATTTTAAGGTACTAAAGTTTGCAATGTGACCATCCATCCAGAGATCTTAAAAGATTCTAAAAAGTCTTTGAGGAAACAAAAGAGAACTGATGAGTATCAGATTCGTTTTGGGATTATGTTAGTACTGAAAAAAATGGTAACGCCCATGAAATAAGGCAAACTGCTGTTCTCAGTGACCTCACAAACTAAATGGATTGTAATCCAGATTATATTTATCTTGTTGAGTGTTTTAATTGGCTCTTCAGTGTGATGTGTAAAATGGAGTGGTTTGGGTTGACCTTTGCCTCATGTGGTATTTTGGTCTGATATTTCAGACCAAAGCTAGGAGGTCATAGTTTGTCCTAGGACTAAACTTTGTGTACTGCAGTTTCTCTGGGCTCTCAAGTACCCAGAGACAATTACAGTTGTTCACATAAAACTTTTACTTAATGAAGATTCTCTTATAACTTTTAGCTTTTAGAATGAGGATTATGGGAAGCGGTATTAGGTTTTTCTTGGTGTGAAAATGGAGATAATTTATGATAATTGTGCTCTGTGCAGAAGTCTGGTGCCCACGTCCTTTCCAGCACTACATTTTGATTTTTTGCTATTGGCAATATGTATCATGAAGTCTTCGATCAGGCAATATCCCCCAGTCACAAAGAACAGGAGATAGGAAGGGAGAAGAAAGGTGTACGTACAGTCAGCTTTTTGTATACACAGATACTGCTCGTGTCCTGGGAGTTAACCAACACTGATGAAAACAACTAGAGAAAAATGCATGTCTATACACTGAATGTGTACAGCCCTGTTCTTATACCAAAGTAATATTGTATAACAACTATTTAGGTAGCATGTGCATTGTCTTAAGTATTATGGGTAATCTTGCCACAACTTAAAGTCTAGGGAGAGTGTGCTCATGCCAAATACAAGCACTATGCCATTTTATTTTAAGCACTTGAGCACCCTCACATTTTAATATCCATAGTCTCTGAAACCACACTCCGCATATACCACAGAAAACTCGTCTAGCACCATCACCAGAATATTAAACTATGCACACATAGATTTGTATCAAACTACATCACAATATTCTTGTTAACCTTGTACTCACCTTCTAGTATGTGTCTGCCTGTCTTTGCCAAAGGCCAAAAGAGTGAGCCTGGCTCATAGGGGAGGTGGTAGAGTGGATTCCCCATTCAGTCCCTGGCTTGTCCCAGCACCAACAAGCCTAGCCCTCTCTCTTCCCTGCAGCGCTTTTGAGAAAAAAATATTATTATTTTTATTTATTTTTATTTTTCATTTTTTTGGTCTTTTTGAAACAGGGTCTCCCTGTAGCCCCAGCTGTCTGAGGTCTTTTGTGCTTCCATATGAATCTTAGGATGGTTTTTTCCAATTCTGTAAAGAATATCATTGGGATTTTGATTGGCATTACATTGAATCTACAAATGGCTTTTGCTAGGATGGCCATTTTCACAATATTAATTCTTCTAATCCAGGAGCATGGGAGGCCCCTCCATCTTCTGATGCCTTCCTCAATCTCTTTCTTTAAAGATTTAAAAATTTCATTGTAGAGCTCTTTAATGTCTTTGGTCAGGTTTATTCCAAGATATTTTATTTTTTTGCAGCTATTGTGAAAGGGAGAGTTTCCATGAACTCTGTTTCTGATTGCTTGTTACTGGTATATAGAAAGGCTATAGACTTTTGTAGATTAATTGTAGCCTGTCACTTTACTGAAAGTGTTAGTCATTTCTAGGAGTTTTCTGGTGGAATTTTTGGCATCTCAGATATAGTATCATATTGTCTGCAAAAAGGGATAATTTGATCTCTTCTTTTTCCTATTTTTACTCCTTTAATTTCCTTCTCTTGTCTTATTGCTCTTGAAAGAGTTTCAAGCACTAGGTTAAAAAGGAGTGGAGATAGTGGACAGCCTTGTCTGGTTTCTGGTTTTAATGGGAATGTGTCCAGTTTTTCTCCATTTAGAATGATGTCGGCTGTGAGTTTGTTGCTTGTAGCTTTTATTTTTTTTAAGTTTATTGTA
>NW_008354016.1:496539-498448 GCF_000622305.1 Nannospalax galili
ACTTAAGTAGTATTGGATGTAGATCCTCTTTAAATGTCTGGTAGAATTCTGCTGTAAATCCATCTGGTCCTGGGCTTTTTTTCAGTCGGGAGGTTTTGTATTACTGTTTCAGTTTTCTTATATGTTATGGGTCTAAAGCTGTTGATCTCTTCTTGGTTTAGTTTTGGTGATGCCCATGCTTTTCAGATTTGGTAGCATATAGGTTTTTAAAGTATTCCCTTATATTGTTCTGGATCTTTTTGGTTCTGTTGTGATGTTTCCCCTTTCATCTCTGATTTTATTGATTTGGAGGTGTTCTTTCTTTTGTTTAACTGGGCTAATGGTCTATCTTGTTTATCTTTTCAAAGAACCAGAGTTTGCAGATTGCTGGTCCATGAACAGGACTCCACCCACCCAGGGCTTAGGGACCTTCATAAAATAGGGGGAAGAAAAATTGTAAGAGCCTGGGAGGGGGTGCACGACCATATGGAAACAGAGTCCCACAAGCTCCTGGGAACCTGCTCATATGATTCTATGGCAATGGTGCCAGGATACACAAGTCCCATGCAAACTCAGGCAGACAAAAATCCAGCATAGAACTGGGAAAATAATCTGCAGAGCCCAATCTTATCTGAAGAAATATTGGCAACTTATTCCTGCTAGGTGAAGAAGAGCTGATCTTCCTAAAACAAGGGACTCTAGATAAGCTGACTAGACCCCAGAGGATGGACTTGCACTGGGGAGCATTTGGGGACACTTTACTAAGATGCATATGCATCTCTAATCTCTATATATCTGATTATTACTAGTCACAGTCAGTTACTTTCTGAGCTCCTTGGCATCTGAGAATGGATATAAAGTCATCAGGTAGATTTCAATGGTAATGATTTTCACATCTACTAATTATTGTTTTTTAATCATTATTTTTTAAATTTTTTTTTCATACAGAAGAATTAATTCCAAAGCAGTTGACATTGAGATGTTTTCACATGCATTTCCAATCTCTATTTACATGACTATCACTGGTCACAGTCGCCCACCCTCTGAGCTCCTCGGCATCAACTCATCAGGTAGACAGCCTTCTTCTCCCAGAGCTTTTAGTCCTTTTTTAAAAACAGAAAGTGTGAGTGTGTTGCCTGCATGTATGTTATATGGTGCCCTACAGAGGCTAGAGGCTAGAAAAGAGAGGGCACTGGATCTTCTGGAACCGGAGTTAAAGATTGCAGTTATTCTCTGCCTTGTGGGTACTGAGAACCAAATCTGTGTTCTCTGCAAGAGCAGTAACTGCTCTTAACCACTGAGCCATCTTTTCAGGCCTGTTTTTAGTCCTTTGAAAGCCATTCATTGCCCATTCCTATATCCTTGTTTTCACTCCTGAGGTCGTTAGAGGATCTGTTCCTCAGGGGTCCCATGGGGTTGGGAGGAGCCCCTGGCTCCTTTCCTTTACCAGCTCCATCCATGCAAGGACAAGTCAAAGGTCCTGCTTGACCATTGTTGGCTTCTCCTGGAAGCATGGAGGAAATGATTCCTCCGTGTTGACCCTCCTCTTTATAGACTGGACACTGGCTCAAGTCCATCTGGTGGGGTCTCCTCGGCCTCCCCAATCAAGAGGCCAGATGACCCACCACCATCACAGGACATCCTGCGGGATGCTCATAGTCCCTGTGAACCAATCGACCGAGGAGGGCAAGGAGCAAAAAGTGTCCCTTGAATCCCTCTGACCCAATTAGTATAGATCTCAAGGTATGCCCGTCAAACATCCAAGATGGTTAGTTCCACCATTCTGGCATTTTTAATGACTGTGTGTCTTGCAGATAAATCTTGGGTAATGACCAGTTGGTCTCAAATAAACCTTATCTAGAGATATTTTTCTTGATCTATTATGTATAATTTGTCAGTAGATTGTAGGAATAATATGGTTCCCTCTGGT
>NW_008354016.1:503137-534146 GCF_000622305.1 Nannospalax galili
GGCGAGGGGGAGGGATGGAAGGGTGAATGAGGCTTAGGGAGTCCCAGTGTGGAGAGCTGAGCTATAGACTTACCCCAAGAGGCCTGAGGATAGTAGTGCAGGCTAGGAGAGTTAGCCGGTGGTGCAGGCCCAGGGAAGCAGAGAGAGGTGAGGGCGGGGCCAGGACCAGAAGTGGTGCTCCTGGAGCCCAAGAAAGGGACTGGGTTGCTCTGGGTGAGAAGGGTCAGGAAGCAGTATTGGTTCCCCAGGTGTCTGGGGCCCCAAGACTAGGAATGGTGCAGGGCTCAAACTAGGAGTATAGAACGGCGAGGGGGGGGGGGATGGAAGGGTGAATATGGCTTAGGGAGTCCCAGCGCGGAGAGCTGCGCTATAGACTTACCCCAAGAGGCCTGAGGATAGTATTCTTGTTTATCTTTTTAAAGAACCAGCTCTTGGATTCTTTGATTGTTTGTATTGTTTTCTTTGTTTCTATTTCACTTAATTTCTGCTCTGATTTTTGTTATTTCTTCTTGTCTGCTGGGTTTGGGTTTCATCTGTTGTTGCTTTTCAAGTGTCTCGAGTTGCAACGTTAAGTCATTTATTTGTCTTCTTTCTGATTTTTTCAATGAAGGCACTTAGAATCATAAACTTCCCTCTAAGGACTGCTTTCAACGTGTCCCAGAGGTTTTGTTGTGTTGAATTGTCCTTTTCATTTAGTTCCGGGAGTACTTTTATTTCTTTCTTGATTTCTCCTTTTACCCATTTATCATTCAGGAGTGTGTTGTTTAATCTCCATGTGTTCATGTAGTTACTAAGGTTTCTTCCAGTGTTGATTTTAAGCTTTATTGCATTATGGTCTGATAGAATGTATGGAATTATTTCTCTTAATTTCTCCTTTGACCCATTTATCATTCAGGAGTGTGTTGTTTAATCTCCATGTGTTCATGTAGTTACTAAGGTTTCTTCCGGTGTTGTTGATTTTAAGCTTTATTGCATTGTGGTCTGATAGAATGCATGAAATTATTTCAATCTTTTTGTATTTGTTGAGGCTTGTTTTGCCCCAGTATGTGGTTGATTTTGGAGAAAGTTCTCTGAAGCACTGAATAGAAAGTATATTCTTTGGTGCTTGGGTAGAATACTCGGTAGATGTTTGTTATGCCCATTTGACATATGGTATTGTTTAATTCAGATGTCTCTCTGTTAATTCTCTGTCCCATTGACCTATCTAATGGAGACAATGGGGTATTGAAGTCCTCCACTATTAATGAGTTGGGATTAATCTGGTTCTTAAAGTCCTGTAGTACTGTTTTTATGAAGTAGAGTGCACCAGAGTTTGGTGAATATTTGTTCATGATTACAATATCTTCTTGGTCAATTGTTCCTTTGATCAGAGTGAAGTGGCCCTCTTTATCTCTTCTGGTTTTAGTTTAAAGTATTTTGTTAGATATTAGCATTGCAGCACCTGCTTTTTTCTTAGTACCATTTGCTTGGAATATTTTTTTTCCATCCTTTCACCTTAAGGTAGTGCCTGTCCTTGAAAGTGAGATGGGTTTCTTGCAGACAACAAAAAGATGGGTTTTGTTTCTTAATCCATTCAGATAGTCTGTATCTTTTGACTGGGGAGTTCAGTCCATTGATATTTAAAGTTATTAATGAAAGGTGTTTTCTGATTCCTGAAGTTTTTATTTCTGTTCACATTCTTTGTGTAGCTGTGCGTTTCCACAGTTATACCTTCATTAAGTTTCTTTCTGTAACCCCTTGGGTATAGTCATTCCTTTATTCAGCTCTTTGTATTGCTTCAAGAACTCTCTGAAGGGCTGTTTTTGTGGACACGAATTCTTTCAGCCTATTTATGTCATGGAAGATTTTTCTTTCTCCTTTAACTGTCGTGGACGTTTTGGCTGGGTAAAGTAATCTGGGTTGGCATCTGTGGTCATTTAGAACTGGGAATACTTTGGTCCGGGCTCTTCTGGCTTTAGTAGTTTGCCTTGAAAAGTCAGCTATAATCCTAATGAGTTTTCCTTTATATATGTCTTGTTGTTTCTCTTTTGTCAGTTTCAGTATTGTCTCTTTGTTTTGTACGTTTAGTGTGTTTATTATGATGTGCTGTGGAGAGTTTCTTTTCTGGTCCTTTCTATTTGGTGTTCTGTATACTTCTTGTATTTGTATGGACACGTCTTTCTTTAATTTTTGGAGATTTTCTTCTACAATCCTGTTGAAGGTCTCGTTCATACCATTGTCTGAGATTCTTCTCCTTCCTGTATGCCTATGATTCATAAGTTTGGTCTTTTTATGGTGTCACACAGTTCCTGCTTATTCCATTCTTGTGTTTTGTTAAATTCTTCATAATCTTTGCTTGAGAGGTCAATTTGTCCACTTTATCTTCCAGTCTTGATACTCTGTTTACCATTTCATTCATCCTATTGGTGAGGCTTTCTCCTGTCGTTTCTAATTAGCATGTTGAGTGTTCACTTCCTTCTTCATTTCAGCCTGATTGTTCTTCAATATTTCTAACTCTTTTCTGACTTCATACAGCGGTTCATCCCTATCTTCTTTTAATTCTTTGATTTCTTTGTGTGTTCTTTAAATACACTGAATTACTTTATCATGTTTATAATTTTTCTTTTGAATTCCATGTCCTGTGTTATCTCTAGGGTGTTCTCATTGTACTCTTTTACAGGAGTGTCAGTACTTGGTGGGGATATGTTATTTGTGTTTTTCATGTTATTATTTTTTCACTGTGACTTTGACATGTAAATTTCTTTTGTAGTTTCTGACTCTTGTGTGAGACTCAAGCCTTCTTCCATTGAGTTTAGATCTGGTTCTTTTTGTAAACTTTGTGAGCCTTTGTGGTTTACTTGTTCAGCGTGGAAAGCTGGTTGGTCTAGGCTTCAGGTTCTCTCTTTCGATTTTATATTGGAGGGACCAAATTGATTTCTTCTTCGTGCTCAAGAGTTCTCACAGAGGCCCCAGTTGGATGAAGAAGATCAGATGTTCTCAGGATTTCTCCTAAGGGCTGGATCTCTTCAGGGAAAATGCTGGCCCCAGGAAGCCAGGGGGCTGGGGTGCTCATAGATGCAAAGGGAGGTGGGGAAGGGAAGAGTCCCTGAGGGCTCTCAGGAACTAGAGGGAGGAATTAGGTTGGTCTGGATGCAAAGTATCAGGAAGCAGTGGGGAGTCTGGGCCAAGATATCAGTCCAGAGGTCTGGGGTGCGAAGACAAGAAATGGGCCAGTGCCCCCGCTAAGAGGAGAGATGGGGTCGGGGAGCTGGGAGGGTGAATGAGCCTGCGCGAGTCAAGGCAGATTGGGTGCCACCAAACTTACCCAGGAAAGCTGCTGGCCCCAGGAAGCTCACCTGCAGCACTTTTTTAGTTGCTTTTCTTTTTCTTGTGACAAAGTATCTGACAAGAAGCAACTTAGGAGAAGATTTATTTTAGTTCACAGTTTCATGGGTGGAGGAGATGCTTTACTGCCTGGTCACATTGTGGTAGCAGATGGGAAGCTGAGACTGCCTGAGCAGATGCAATGGCTGCCTTCTCACAACTGTGCCACCATCTGGGTGTCTTGTGCTGAAATTTGTTAGCCAGTTTGAACATCCCAGGTTCAAATCATATCATCTCTGTCAACCTTTAATGTGAAAGACATTTTAGTGAGCACTGGGAAGCTTCCAGTTAGAGAACATGCCTGTCATTTAATGGGAAGCATTTTTTTTTCTTAAAAAACAAAAATAAAATTCAGGTTTAAAACACTTCTTGATTTAGGTTTGCTGGCACTGGGTTGCTAGGCACCAACAGTTTTCATATGAAAGAAAAAGAAATTATTAAATAACAATAATAAAAGTTCAAAGTTTCTCAAAAGCTTACATCTGTCTAAACGGAATTGTTCAGTGGAAAATTCAGTCTTATATCAGGAGTGTCAGATGCTACCAAGCCCCTGTTTCATGAGTGTTGATGTCTTTGGCATTTCCATGAAAACTTGGCTCTTTTTTCTCTACTGGCTTTGCATTTTCAGAATTGTCTTTAAAAAAAAAAACTTCCAAAGTTCAAAAGTTCCAAAGTTGCCCCCCCCCCACTTCCCTTAAGGAGAAAAGGAAAATAACAGTGATCATATTCTGATTCCTGATTCTGCTTTTCCCTAAAGGTAGGGCCTTGGAAGAGCTTCCCTAAGTACTAGCTGTGAGGGTGGTAGGTGTGGTTTCTTTTCCCAGGGGCCCAGACTGGTTTGATAAGAGAAGATTTGGGAGGAGTTATTCTGCAGTATGTGGCTGCCTGTTGTAGGTAATGCACTGTCACAGGTTCCAGCAAACCGGAGAGCTCTGTAGTATCAAAGAGGGCAAGCCATTCTTTGTTGACTCAGAATGTTTACTCAGTACAAGGGGGGGAGAACTTGCCAGGAGTTGATTCAGCAGAGGCAAGAATGTCTCACATTTTGAATCATGAGAATGTCAGAGGTGTTAGACATCAGACTGGGAGATGAAATGAAGACCCTGAGGTCTTGCCCACCTTGAAATTCTCTGCCAAAGTGTCTGGAGGTGCAGAGTTGCAAAGGCTGATCCTAAGAGCCTCACCAAGCCCTTGCAGCTTGTCTTCAGTAAGCATTACAGAGTGAAAATTGAAGATGAAGACTTGGGCCCTCTCCTCATCTCACCTTTGGGCTGTTAGTATTTCCAGCACCACGAAAAGTGCTTGGAAAGGAAAATAAGAATTAAAAAGTGAGAGGTGTTTGTGGGTGTGGGTGGTGGGAGATGCTGCCAGACACTTGCTGTAGGGAAAAAGTTGGTGTGAGAATGTATGGACTGCACATCCCACTCATAGACGACCCACTGGTAGACCCAGTACTCATTATTCTTTGTAAAGTCAAGCTTTAAAAGCTGAAATTGGGAATAGTAATTTCCAAAGCCCAGTGGCAGATTATTTTTGTGATAGGCCTAGCTCAGCTCCTGCTCTGGAATTTCAGTGAAATATTTTAGACAGTTTGTTATAATGTAGTGTCATACCATCATGGACACTGAAAGAAAATCCCTTGGGTTAGACTCTCTCTTCCCAAGTTGTGGGGCTTTCATGTGATCTCTTCAGCCTGGCTGCCAGTGCCCTCACTGTCAAATGTGAGTGACTGAAGCACATCCTTGAGTGGTAGGTGGGACAAGTTTGGGTAATTCCTGCATCTCCCTGCTGTTTACAAATGAAGCTGACAGAGTTTCATTAACTTGCTCAAGGTCTTAGAACTAGAAAGTGACTGAGCTAGGATTTGAACCCCTTTTGTCCTTTTTAAAAATTATTTTCTATAGAAATTTTTTATGTCCTGATTTTTATGTATATGAATGTTTTGCCTGCATGTATGTAAGTTCATTCATGTTGTGTAATGTCCACAGAGGCCAGAAGAGGCTGTCAGAGCCCCGTGGACTTCAAGATACAGACAGTTGTTAGCTGTCATGTGGGTTCCCTTGTAAGAGCAGCCAATGCTCTTAACTGCTGAGCCTTCTCTCCGGCCCCATTTAGTCCTTCTTTAAAGCCTGTCCCTTAACTCCTTCAGTGAACAATCATATTTTAAATTAAATGACTATAGTCATTGGTTTGTGTTTGGAGAGGGTTTAAGTGATGTTTACAACTAGTGGGTAATTGAGGAAAGGAACTCCTCAATGGACCACTTTCTCTCACTTTCTTTGTCATTTGCTGTCTCAAGTGTGATAGACACCCCATACTTGGGATGCAGCCTCTTCTAGGGTCCATAAGAAGTGTTGTCTGCTCAGCTTCGCCTTTTGGCTAGCTCTGGTTCCCATCTTTCACCTCATCTTCCTCATCATCACCAGCATAGCTAATACCTAAGAACAGCGTGCCTAACATTTTCTAAATGCACCCCATTCTGTTAGGTGGTTGACATTATGAGCTCAGGTACTGTCCTGCTCAGTAACTCTATGAGGTGAATATTATATTGTCCTCATTTACAAGTGAGGAAATGGGGTTTGGATTAAGAATTTGCTAAAGGTCACATAGTTGTTAAGTGCCACTGCTGCAATCCAAACCCAGGGCAATGTGGTTTCTGAGGTGACTGACACCCCCTTCTGTTCATCACGGCTTTCAGAGGAAGGCTTTTTCCTTCATTGCTTAATAGTTGGATCACCCTAAGATGATTGTTAGTAGTAGATATGGAGCAGTTATGGATCGCACTAAATCACCTACATGATTTCTCAGGACATTTTTAGAAATCTAATACTACACTAGATATTATACATGGGTAAAGATAAACATGAAATACCACTTCAATAATATGTAATAAACTGAATTTTTTGAACTATAAGCATGTCTCTTGACAATAGTTACATACTCTTATCAAACATTTAGGAATTAATAGTAAAAAGTTACATTAATATACAGATTGACTAACCCTTACCCAGGGTGCTTTGGACCAGAAGTGGTTTATATTGCTGAATTTTCTAGATTTTGAAGTATGTGTATAGGTTCTACCAGTTGACTCTCTAATCTGAAAGTTCAAAAATGTCTGATTTGAGAGATTTTAAGTGTCATGCTGGTGTGTGGTAGAGCATTTTACAGTTAAGATGTTTGGTGGAGAGATGTTTACCCTGTAGTATGCATACCATCTGTAAACATAGCCATTTGTACCAGACCAGGAGATTTGCAGAAGAAAGTGCCTTCCTGTCCCTTACAGGATTCCTTGCTACTTACAAGCAGAGCTTCCAGAACACTGAACTCATAACCACTTCTTCTTTTACCCCTGGACCCTCCCCTCATCTGTAGTGTCTTATAGTAGTTTGGTACATATATATGTTTCATAATACATACATACATACATACATACATACATACATACATACATACATTTTACTGTGCTTTAGCCCAGTCCCTTCGAGGACTGCCCATTGTGGACACGAGCTTCTCCATTTGGAAGGCTTGATCCTGTATTTTCTAGGTCTGCTAACAGCCACTGAGCTAAACACAGTTCTAGTCCACCTGGAATCTGGACTGAGTCAGTCTTTCTCCTAGAGTCTAGCTATGTAAAAAGAGACTAGTTAATGTGAGATTGCTGCTGGGTACCTCCATGGTGGATCAAGTATAGGCAGAATGGGAAGGCAGGGAGCCAAGGCTCTGATAGCTTCTCTGACTAGGGGTGCAGAGGTTATAAGTGGAAAGCCTCATCATCCTTGACTCTTGATGACCTCCGGGTACTAATCAAGGCAACCTTGAGTTCCTGCTGATTCATTTTAATAAATCCCTTTTTATTTGCTTTGATTTGGCAAGGATTTCCTTAAAAGCCCATCATCTTTCAGACTGTGAAACTGTGCAGACACACCTGTAGTCTAGTTCATTCTCATATGTAGCCTACTCAGTGATTTGGATTTAGCTCAGTTGTTTATATTGCTATTGCTTTGGTTGTTTCCCATGTGACATTGAGGGTCTGGTCAGCACAGTTGCATGTGGGAACTGGTCCTTTGAAGCCACCCAAACCTGAACCTGTTGTCCTAGTGCCACAATTTTTTGGTTAGATCTGATTGCTGGCTTTCCTTCACTCCTAATCGTCTCAGCCTGAAGCTTAAACTATGAATTTCAACCTCATATAATTTTCTTCACTTTGTTCTTTCCCCTTTTCCTTTACCTTCCTCCCTCTCCTCCCCCTTTCTCCTCAGGCAAGTGCTCTACTGCTGAGCCACTTCTCTAGCCCACATGTAACTCCTTTTTACTTCGGTGACTGTTTTCTAGGTCTTGAGCTTGTTCTATTGCCCCTGCTCTCTTCCACATTACTTCCTGGCTGGTTGGTCCTCTGGTCTGGCATTCATTTAGCCAGTGAGCACTGGAGTCCATTCCTATACCTGACATCATTTTCCTCTGTTTCCTAAAACTTTATTATATAAATAGCCACTTTGAAAATTTAATGATAGCTTTGGGTTCTGTTCTCAAAAAATTATCTGTTGTGTGTACACATACAAGGATTGTGTATATTATTTCAGGAATCTTAGGCAATTCCAGGGTAGGAACCTAGACTCAGGAAGAAACCAGAGATTTGAAATTCAGGAGAAGTTGGGCTTGTGGACATTCTTCCTGCTCAGCCTTTGTTGTCCTTTGCTGTTATTTGCCATGCTGCCTCCCAGGATCAGAAAGGGAAAGATGTGGATGCCACTGGTCTGATTCCTAACTCCCTTTACCAGGAACCTTGTGGCATTCTTCTTTCCAGCCTGGAATCAGCCACTGGAAATCTTTCATCACAACAATAAACCTTCATTTTGGTCATAGAAGATATAAACCCACACTGAAATAGGCCAATAATCATTCAAAAGTCATTTTAGGTAACAGTTTAATGAATAACATAATGAAAGATAGCTTGTTATTTTGAGACACCCTGGCATCTGGTCTTCTGGGGATGTGAGAGAGTGGTAGGGAGTACGCTTGAGCAGATTGAAGAAGATGCCTTGGTCCTCAGATGTCTGTGGAAGTCTGTTATCTCCTGTGAGGCCTTCTGGACTATCCCCTAAAGAAACAACCAGTATAACATTTAATTATGGTAACTGATAGCTCAGCAAAGTTTTAGCTCAGTGTTATTGCATCCATTTCTTTAATTTTTTTCTGAGTGTTGAAGAGTTGAACCTAGGGCCTCATGCATGCAAGCACACACTGCACCGAGCCACACCCTGACCTGTGTCTTTAGAAAGGCAAACACTAATGTCCTCAGCTAGTAAATGTTTCCATACAGGGGCTAACCTAAAGATTGATGGCACACCAGGGTAGAATGTTCCAGTTCTGAGTCTTCTAGACTTCTTTTAATCTTCCAGTTTCTGCTGTCACCAAGTCTGCTACCCAATGAAGTGATAAAGGGCAGACTTCTATAGAGGCCTGTCCTTCAAATTGACTTCTTCCCCGGGGGACCTGGTGCCTTCAGTGTGTCAGGGTCTTGAAGATCACACTCATGTTGGGAGACTTTCTGGAAGGCTTCATGGAAGAAACAGATAGTTCAGAAACTCACGGCTCAGTTTACTTGGACACATAGCTAGTTCATAGGGGTAGGTGACACACCCTGGGGAAGCCACTTGCATACTTCATCATGCTGTCCTCTCACTGTAGGGATCACTGAGAACTGTCCATGAAAATACAGGCATGTTTCTGAAATTCTTAAACCTAGGTTTTTGCTGAGAAGTTGTCAGTGAGCATCTGTTGGATAGCATGTGCCAAAACTCCAGCATCTTAGAAGGGTAATCAGGTCTTAGAAGTAACATCTGCATGTTTTTGTATTTCTGAACAAAGTGAACCATCCTAACAACTTAGGGAATGCTTTTATATCACTTTTAAAATGGCTTAGCCACATCGCCAAGTTTCAGGTGGGTCTTCATAAGGACAAGAGAGGCAGGGGCCTCCCATGTTCACTCCTTCCTGCACAGTGGGTATCTGTTAACTGCCACTGTAGGAATTTTCAGGATAGGAGGGAGGATGGTAACAGTCCTGTCTCTTCAGGATGTTCTCTGTCTCTGGGATTTACAACCTTTCCCTTTTGATAGGTACAATGCATGTCAGCTCCTAGCACAGAGATGAGAAATCTTAAGGAGATGGAGGAAATTCTGGGTACTCAGATTTGATCACTGCACACTGTACACAAGTACTGAATTATACACTATACTCATGTGTATGTGCAGTTATGTCAGTAAAAAGAATATACTTTTATTTTATTTTTTATGTGTGAGTATATTGCCTACATGTGTGTGAGTACACCTGTGCCATGCAATGCCCTTGGAGGTCAGAAGAAGGTATTGGATTCCTTGGAACTGGAGTTACAGATGGTTGTTAGCCACCATGTAGCTGCTGGGAAAATCCTGATCTGCAAGAGCAGTCAGTGCTCTTAACCACTGAGCCATCTCCCAATCTCCAGAATATATTTTTAAAAGTTTGGGATCGACTTCACAGAGAAGCATGAGAATCTGGAAGAATATGCTCAGAGCAGGCTATGTAAGTAGCACGTCACATGGTCTTACATCACTGGATTAATTTGGCACTGGATAAAAAAAAAATCACTCAAAAGCATGCCTTGTTTGCAATTGGTTG
This sequence comes from Nannospalax galili, assembly GCF_000622305.1. Lineage (NCBI taxonomy): Eukaryota > Metazoa > Chordata > Mammalia > Rodentia > Spalacidae > Nannospalax > Nannospalax galili. The sequence continues at coordinate 513,161 of NW_008354016.1, forward strand.
ATTCCTTTTGAAGTGACCATGGAGGTCAAAGATCAGTTTGGCTAGCTTGTTTTCTGTTTTCACTCTTAGTTTATAAAGCGGTGACTTTGGATTCCATACTCTCTAAAAAAGGCGCTGCCTTTGTTCCCTGCCCCCTGGCCCTTATCCCAGGTTCATGTGTGTCTGCATCACACTGACCCACCTAGATTCGCTCCCTTCTCTGTTTGTAAAAGGATGTAAGATATGCTTTAGCTTTCTGCAGCATTTAACAGGCTCGTACCGTCTTCCTCCTCTCATAAAGAGTTTTGTGAAAGTAGTGTCTCTTTTTAAAATACCTTAACTAGTCCTACTCAAAGCAGCCCCAAATCCATAAAGATTTGTGGGAAGGATTGAGTTTTTACTTTGATCAGAGATCCTGTCAGCATCAGCACGGGGTCCCTACCAGAAAACAGGGAATTTTGATCATTATGCACTGAGTCCCTTGCTGAGAGCACTTGGTAAGGAGTGGTCCTTGTTCTATACAGATGCAGTCACCTAGAATTTTAGAGTAGAGTCACATATTCACCTGAAGAATACTAAGGATCTTGTCTTAAGTGGAATTTGCTTCAAGGTAATCTTGGGGATGTAATCCAGATGAGTCAAGATTGGTTATGAGTTAGTAATTGATGTAGCTAGGTAATGTGTTCATAGGAGTTGGTCATGTAATTGTTTTTTACCTGTGCCTATACCTGAACTTATTCATGGTAATTGTTGAGCAGTCTGATAGTTGTGTTTGTCATTCTTTCTTCTATGTAGTTATTAAGTCAGTGGACATTTATAAAACTCTCTGCACAATACTTCTAGATGAATAGCCAGAATTAAAATAAAATCATCTCTTTCTAGAAGTGTAGTGTTTTTGAGAAATGTAACATTGCACATATGAGCTCTAACCAACAGTAGAGACATGGCCACATGGCCTGAAGGTTGTGTGTTTGAGTTTGGATCTGTGACTTTTCCATTTTTCTTAATCCAGATCCAGAGTAAGACCCTTTGTGCCCTGGGAAGGCTTGCTGTACTGGGCAGCACTTGTGAGTCAAGTGGCTTGTTTCCTTGCAAGATGTTTACCTGTTGTACTCAGAACCATGTGATCTAGGCCCCTGGGGTGGAGGGTGGGAGGGCAGAACAGATTGGAATAGGCAGGATTCCTTTTTCTCAGATTCTGGCCTGTATAGGGAAGAGGTTAAGCACCAGTGGCTTCCTGGGCACCTGGTGTTCCAGACCCTGGCAAGCTCTAGTTATAAACCATGAACCACTCAGTCCTGGAAGAATTGGTAGTATTGGTTTTGTGCAATTTATAGGTAAATGCAAGAAGCTAAAGCTTGGAGAGCAGAAATGAACTTATCCATGGTCACACAGTTTGCTTTATTCATTTATAGCCTACCTTGTTCCAAAAGGGATTTTAGGCAGTTAAACCACACAGTTAGAAACTTCCTTGTGGTCTTTCTTCTGTCCCAAGAAAAATAAGTCCACACTTTTCTAAGTTTAAATGATGTGTAGTGTTTCAGTCACTATTACTACATGAACAGCTCCAAGTTTAAATTGTACAAAAGTGTGTATGTCTGCTTCTGTTGGAATGTGTGGGAGTCAGAAAGGAAATCCCTGTATTTGGTTTCATAAAGTCACGGGCTTTATATAGCTGCCCAAGCCACACATGCTAGTGCCTGGTGGTGCCTCAAGAAAGTTCAAATTAATCGCTGCACAGCTGTGCCGTGTTTGTCATCGTTATTACTTATTCTTAATTACCGAAAGCACACATGGGCTACAGATTGTAGATGGTGCCAAGCCAAATCTCCAAAGTGATTGCATTAATAGATTGTGAGGAAGATTTATAATCCTTTGTAAATGAGAGTAATTTTGTATATGTTCACAGAAAGAAACAGGACACATTGGAAACACACACTCTGGACTAAAATCTGCAGTATGTTACTCTCATCATTTTACCTCCTGCTGTAATTTGTTGTGAAATCAGTTCTGTTTCATTCATATACTGAAAGGGAATTTATTTATAGGCTATGCCTTTTTTAGGTGATTATCTTTCCTTACCTCAGTAGTAATTAAAGTTGTGGCATTCTTTCTGAATTGCCATTTCTATTTAGGAAATGGGAGAAATGACCACTGAGAGGATTAGGAGTTATTTTAAAAATTAAATGTAGGAATCAGATCATAGGAACTTAATGTGCTAATAAATAAGCACACAAGGAAGCTGTGCTGTTCTGATGGATTGATATGAAAAGGTCTTAAGTGAGGACTGTTGCTTGTGTGTCATCATTTTATTTTGTTGTTTCTGCTGGATTGAGTTTCCAGGGCCACAGACTCATCTACAGTCTGTCTCTTTTGGAAGCCTGCTGTGCTTTTATCCCACTTCCGCATTCCTTAGGAAAACTCCTTTATGTTAGTCTCATGAATTCAAACTGTTAGAATTGTTTCTCCTCTTATCACTTTCCATTATTGGCTGCCTTCCCTCTCATTGCTCTAGGTCAGTGAGTCTTCACCATTGTTTAAGTTTTAACCTGTTGGTAAATTTAAGGAAAGGTCACAGCCCCACTTCCTAAAGGGTTTCCAGTGCATATTCAGCACTCAGTGTGATTTAAGGGCTCTTGGTACCTAGGAAGTCTGCAAATAGACCTTGCCTAGGAAGCATCACTGCCAGTTAAATAAACTAAGGTGACCGTGTGGTCCTGTAACAATTAAAGGGAGATTGCACTCACTCCCTGATCAGTCATAAACCATCACTCCTGCTGATGGGCCTCAGTAGAGCATTGTTAGCCCCTGTTTCAAAACCATGGCTCTGGAACATAGCACCCCCTGCCATATAGTGATTCCCGTTGTGCAAACAAGTCCTTGCGCCTGTATTGGGCCCTTGGCCCTTTACAAAACCATCTTGCATTACATAAACTTGCCTACTGCTTGAATAGTGAGGTTACTGGGCCTATTCCCAGTTGGTCAGCTCCTACCGCTCACTGACTAATAAAGGTCAGTTTGGATTGTTGAGCTTGGTTGCTTTTGCTTTCCATTCCTATTCCTAACCACAATAATTTGTGAGCCATGTGCACAGTGCAGAATAGGATTTCCACATGTCACAGGATCTTTTCACTTATGTATTTCTAAATACTGCTGTTCACTCATTATTAAAGACAGGTATCTTAAAAGATTTCAGAGGGCAGAGTAAAGAACAGATCTCAAAATTTAACCGAATGCAGGTTAAAAAGGGTAAAAAAAGAAAACAAAACAAAATAAAAAAGAGCCCTGATTACAAACAAAGGTAAAGGCTTAGAGACGAGTGAATGGGCTTCCCAACCAGTTGGGTAGTTTCTAATACCTTAAGTCCTAGCCTCTTGAGACTGGCAGGACTGAGAGTTCAAGGACAGCCTGGACTTCATTGTGAGACTGACTCACCCCTTCTCCCTTCAAAGTTTCCCAAACTTTGCATGATCCATCTTGATTTACTCCCAGCTTGACTCTGTACAGAAAGAACAGGAGATGAATGTATGTATAAACTCCTTAAATATCTCTTTTGAACCACTGTCAGAGAAGAAGCTGGAAAAACGAACCCTGAGAGGTGAGAAGATTTACTTCCCAGCTTCACTGTCTCCCAAGTTAAGTGCCAACAATGTCACATCATCTTGTGCCTCTGGAATATTAGGAAGCGGTTAAAAATTGATTTCCTATGTCTGAGACTCCCTGGGAGTGGTTGGGTCAGTTCCTCTGCCAGACTCATGAACAGCCAAGCCAGAAGGAAGGCACAGGGATGCATACTGTAACTTGGCTGCACAGAGAGGCCTAGCTGTGTGTCCTTGTCTAATCCGTGCCAGTTATAGATCGAATTGTTTCCCCTCTGGTTCATTTGTTGAAGCCCTAACCTTAATGTGTATATGAAGTTGAGTTTTAAGGAGATAATTAAGGTTAAATGAGGTCAAAAGTGTGGAGTCCTAATCCAGTAGGGAAGGTATACTATGAAGAAGAGGTACCAAGGTTAACTACATGTAGGGAAAAAGAATAAGTGAGTCAGAAGGTGGTCTTCTGCAAGCCAGAGAGAGGCCTCAAGAGAAGCCAACCCAGCCAGCACTGTGGTTTTGAACTGTGGTTTTGAATGGTGAGGAAATAGATTCTGTTGAACCCCCTTGTGGTGCTCTGTTCCAGCAGGCATAGCCAAGGATACACTTTTCTCTTGGGCAACAGAAGAGGCAAAGCCGTAGTGCAGAGAAGAAAACAGACACCTCAGACATGAGACAGTCAAGGAGATGCCACCCATAGTGAGGCAGTGTGAATGGCAGCAGCAGTTGACAAAGCTGCCCATCAGTATTCTTAGAATGGAAACCACCCCCAGATAGCCAGCATAGAGGTGTGTGCGCTGCAGCAGGAGAGGAGGTCAAAGCTGTAGATCACGAATCTGTTTGGAAGAAGTACTGATATAAAGGGAAGAAGAAATAAGGTCACTAAAATTTACCTCTACATTTAAGAACTAAATATTCTGTAAAATGGAAGTTCACAAATAAAGCGATTAAATGGGAATTTTTTTTTTTCAGAGCTGAGGACCAACCCAGGGCCTTGCGCTTGCTAGGCAACCACTTTACCACTGAGCTAAATCCCCAACCCCAGAATTTTTTTTTTAAAGGAAGCTTGATGACAGACAGATGCCCCCAAAACAACATTTCAAAACACATGAACAAATTAAAAATGGAAATGAATAGCATCAAAAGTTTAAAAACACATTACTGTCATTGATGAAATGCTCACATTTGGTGAAGATAGAAAGAAGAGGTAGATAAGCTGTAGAGGTGTGTTTGGAGGCACAGAGCCAAGGACATAGAAACAACATTAGTGATGCAGAACTTTTCTTCTGAATTGAGGAGAGGACTTAATCTGTTCGAAATTCGGTGACTGTAGGGAAGCAGTCAGTTTTGTACCCTAAGTCATTCAGAATTATCCGTAGCAAAGATTTGGTGTTCTTTAGTTACTGGATTTTGAGGAGAAAGAAGAGTTTATTGAGAGATTATATCTGGTTGCCTCATATTTTTCAACCACAGTTTAGCAGACAGTGGAACAATATTTTGGGCTAAAACCACCAACAACCACACAGAATCCCAAATATCAGAAGGCAAAAATAATCTAGTGCTTCTGACCCATAGTACTCTGCATCTGGATTTTAACAACATTAATGCCAATAAAAGTCAAAAATATTACCCATCATCTTGAAATCTAAAGAGTTATGGTACATGAGTTCAAAGTAGAAATTAAAATAAAACCAAGAATACCTAGGAAAATAAACATTATGAAAACCAGCACGGCAAAACCTAGAGAGGGCCAAAATGGAAGTCTGAGAGAAATTTATTACCCAAAGTACTCCATGAGTTAGCCAGAGAATAAAATAAGCATCCATCCACCCATTCCTTGAATTACCAGAAAATAAACATAAAAGTAGAAAGTAATGATTTTTTAAAAGGAGAAAAAACTGTGTGTATAAATATGTCTTACATTTTGGAGAGGTTAGGCCTCATGAAGTAGAGCCAGACAGAGAAACTGTGGCCTGAGCTAACCAGGAAAAGTACTGATAGAGAAGACTCACAGTGAGACAGACAGAACTGTGGTCATGGGTACACAGTACAGAAATTTGAATAGCTGAACGAAGCTAGTGAAAAATCATGAAAGAAACTGAGAAATTTCCAAGGGCGACCACCCATTTTCCGAAGACACCAGACTCAGATATTTTCCCAGATGAATTATTATTATTTTTTGTTCTTGTTCTTTTGAGGCTGGCCTGCAGCTTAGAATTGTAGTTAAGGCTTATTGAACTCCTGATTCCTCTGCCTCTACCTCCCAAGTCCTGGGATTACATGCCTGACTCACAGGTGAATTCTTTTAATCTTAGAAAAAAACAGTTGGCTATGTTGGTATTTAGTCTGGTTCACAGTTCATGAAAGGAAATTTTGTGATATCAGCACGCACTAATACAAAACCCATGAAAGATAAGGTTATAGACCTTTTTACTTATGAATATTATGTAGAGATAATAACTAATACATCAGTAAATAGCAGCAGTACCTTAACAGTTGGAATATTTCAAGTTCAGTTCATCTGGTCTTAAGCTACAAGGGTGACTCAATATTTGGAAATAACATTGATGTGCCATATTATTAAGAGAAAATCTTTTAGGAGAGTCTTGAAAACATTAGATAAATTTGTATTGATTCCTAACAGTATTTTCATAAATAAATTGTGACTACTTCATATAAATATGTACATTAAACCAACATAATTTCATATTGCTTAATTTCTGAACTCCTTAAAATATTAAAAATTTGACTATTACTAATCAATGATTTTTCTGGAAGTACCAGATAAGAAAATAGAAAGGTGGTATCTAAAATCTGGAGGGAGGAAAGATGATGTACACAGACAGCATGAGAGAATAGTTCGAAAAATCGTTACACTAACAGAATTCTTGAGGCTAGAAGACTGATAATCTTCAAAACTGATGGCTACCTGATGTAGAAAAACCAGAAAGTACAGTGGGATGAGGGTTCCTTTTAACAGTTTCTCCCAAAAAAGTAAGTTGTGTGGCTGTAAGCCTACACCAATGAATGTAGAACACTGTGAAGAGAGTTCCACTAAGAGAACTGTGAGGCCGAAAGAAATGATTCTGTCTATTGCTGGTGAGTGCGAACTTCTATGATCGGTTGGCATTGTCCAGCGCCATTTCTCACACACATGGGCTTCAATGACATGTGCTCTCACTTGTTTCTGGAATGTAAAAAGCCGGTCCTATGGAAGTGGAGAACAGAAGAGTGGTTACCACAGGCTGGGGAAGGTGGTGAGGTAGGTACTGGGCAGCACTTGGTCAAGGTACACAAAATTACAGTTACGTTATGTGGGAGGAATAAGTACAATTGTTCTGTGCAGTTTACACGTCTAGTTCATAATGTGTATCTCAAAATAGAGATGATGTTCTCACTACAAAAAATGGCATGTTTGAAGTGATGGATATCCTGAGTATTCCTATTTGATTATTACAGACAGTATGCGTGAATGTGTGCATGTGTGTGTGTGTGTGTGTGTGTGTGTGTGTGTGTGTGTGTGTTCATCCGGGAGTATGAGCATCTGTGCGTGCATGCATATGTGTGCTGTGGTTAAATACGCTGTGGTTATTAATCCCAGCACTTGGGAGGCAGAGGCAGGCAGATCGTTGTGAGTTCAAGGCCAGCCTGGTCTACATAGTGAGTTCAGGTCAGCTGGGACTACAGGGAGACCCTGTCTCCAAACAAACAAACAAACAAAAAATGCTGTGGTTATAAGCAGAAGAACTTTGTAGCCTATTAAAAGAATGAGGTAGACTTCTAGATACCGTTAATGATCATGGTAGAAAAGGAAGGGTGACCCAGTGATCCAGATCTGGTGGATGGGAGATGCTAACCAGCAGAATATGTCAAGGGAGATGGTATTCTGCAATTTAAGGCTGCCTTAGGAGACTGGAGAATATCTCCTACTGGCCTCAAGAAGCAAGCAGCCATGTGTGAACTGTGAATGGAGAGGCTAGAGGGACTGCAGAGGGACTTTCAGCCCTAGGGCAGAAAAAAGTCTGAACTTGGTGGCACACAGAAAAGACATGGATTCTTCCGACAACCAAAGTAAGGTTGGGAGTACATTCATCCCATTCATCCTAAGGTCAGCCCCTAGAACAAAGCTGACTGACAACCTTGCTTTCAGTCTGATGAGCTAAGGGCCTTCTAAGTGGAGGATCCAGCTAAGCTGTACCTTTCTCCTGATCCCTGAAGCTTTGGTGGTTGATAGTGACCTTATTATATAAAGTAAGAATCAGAAAATACAATATGATAAATGTGTTTATTGCTGAGGAACAAGTTACCATAAATTCATTGACTATAGAGTGTCTTAATAAGTTCTGAGATGGAACTGTCCCTTAGACACTATCACTGTGTCTCCCTTTGAATTAGATTAAAAAAATCTTGTGTCACTCGATAATCCAACTTTGTATTTATACCCTTATGTATTACACCCCAGGTGTACTGGCCTCTGTGGTATTCCTGGATTATTTCTGCCTCTGGGCATTTGCACTTAATCATTTGTTTATTCTGTGTGAACTCTGCATGTGCCATTGTAGGAATTCAGTTAATATTTAAATGGAGAACTAAAAAGTTAGGTTCAGAATAGCTTGTATATTATGATCCTTTGTGTGGTAATGCATATATCTATATCTGTACATATACATACACACATATGTATTTCCAGATGTAGAGTCAACTTATAATTTCTTTTCTTAAACTTGAATTATTAGCAGTTATCTTTTGGGAAGAAGAGACTCAGTGTTTGGGGAAAGAAAGGTTTAAGTAAATGAAATTTCCAACACTCTGTGTGTATCAAAATTAATAGTATTGTTCGAATGTGGAAATGATGGCTCATTTATAGTTTTCTAAATTTAATGACTAGATACTAAATTTATATCACAGAATAAACAGATATTTTGGTTATATATTTGAGTAATATCTGCCAACTTGATAAATCCGTTGGCTAGAAATGAAAGTCACTAAGACACCAGGTCTTAGGTGAAAACACTCAAGAGTGAGTTGATTATTTACTGAGCTCCTTATGTTCCTCGACATCCTACCTTTCTAATAAATCAGGTCCTTGTGTGATTTTTTTTCCGTTAGTGAGGGAAGTTTGGTGTGTATGATCAATTTAAGTCATGTTTATCAGGAAGCTTTTAGGTTAATGTGGAGATGGTTACTTTGTTCATTATCTGGTTGCATATATGGCATTAGATGAACAAATGAAACACATATATCTCATTGTGGTAAAGTAAAGATGGCCACAAATTCTTTCACTTCCCTCCCACAGACAGGAGGGCTGTCCATCGATCTCCTTCTGGTGAACCTGAGTGGACCTTGATTGTTAGACTGTGGCTGAAGTGACTCCTAACTGTAACCCAACAGACCTGCAGCTTCTGCTTTGCTCCTCTTCGGGATATTATTTTTTATTGAGAAAGTTAGCTGTCATGTATGAAATACCAGGAGAGAGAGAGAGAGAGAGAGAGAGAGAGAGAGACAGAGACAGATAGACATAGGTATGTATGTGCATGTGGTAAAATGGTGGTTTATTACCTCCAGGGTTTAGCAAGATCTATTTTTCAGCAATAAATATCAATAATAAAAATATTAATATCAATAAAATAATAAAATAATCATTAATATCAATTAAATATCAATATCTCACTGTCTCAGTGAAAATGCATTTGGGTTTTTCCATTGACTTTCAAAGATACATTCTTTTAGTGGCTCAAAAGACCATTCTTAAAGGTATATATTTAAAGAAGAACAAGCTTGCTAATCTGCTTTTTTTTTTTTACAGTGAAACTTTTGAAAGTGAAAATACAGCTGTGCACCTGAGAGGGCATTATCATCCTCGTTTGGTTCTTGCCATCTGAACACCCTTTACTTACTTTTGGCCACTGGGTGGTGGTCTCCACCTACTATGCATTTCTCTCTCAGCCTTCCCCAGCATGCATACCTCTAATAGATTGAACTTTCTGGCCTTTTCCTGAACTACTCATGTAGTCCTATAGTACTTGATAGAATGTCTTGGTTTATATATTTTGTCATAATGGGATACAGAAAAATAAGATTAAAATGCCTGTAGGTGCTGTGGGATTTTCTAAAACAAAATGATTAATCATTAGGCTATTGATCAAAAATCTCTCTCATGTCTATGGAAAAGGTAGAGGATGGGTTTGAAGGAGAAATAAGAATGGTTTTGTTTATAGTGAGTACGCATATGAAACAGTTTTTGGAAAGAGAAAACTACAGTAAAAAGAAGCATTTTGATGCGATGGGCCACCCTCTGGCATGGGAGCACTGTTGGCCTGAGAGTGTGGCCAGAAGAAGGGTGCTTGGATTCGTTACCCTATGCTGCTGAGAAGGGTGACCAGTCTGCTCCACAGGGTTGCTGGGCTGTGAGAAGAGTGACTCACTGGGCTCAGACGACTTGGTGAGAAAATCTGTTTTCTCGCTCATAGACTGATGGGTTAGCTTGTCTAAGCCCCTTTGGAACACCTGTAGCCTGTCTTGTGAAGTACTGGGGACTCAGTACTCAGTAGCTCCTGAATTAACCTACCTAGGAGTTGTACAGCTTAAACAGTTCGGGGGTTTCCTCCTCCCTCATAATTCAGCTGGTGTATGCCTTCTTGCATTCTCATCCCAAGAGCCCTGGCTTTACTCTCTGGCCTTAATACAGGCCAATTGCTCTCCTGGATTTCTTTCCAATTCTTTTAGTAGTAGGACTTCCTGGTCACACATTTGGAGACTGCTGTTTCTTCGTGGTGGTCTTACTTAAGAGCTGAATGCATTCAACCCCTGTGGTCCTGTTAGTGAGGAGCACAGTTAGGTCAGCATTTCCGTCGTCTGAGGTCTGTCACAGGCTTGTTCCGGTGTCCTGTCTACATTTGACTCTTCTGCTGCTGCTGACTCCATGCTGCTCTTGCGCAGCTGTGTTTGAAAACACTCGTTCATTTTTCTGTAGGGTCCTACATTGCTGATCATGTTTCTAGCAGGGGCACCTTCTCACATCAGTAATTGCTTTTGTCACTCATTTCCCTGTACTTTTTCACCCCCAACTTATTGTTGTAGAGTGGCATTTTCCAGAGATGGGGCAGATTGTAGAAGCAGGTAGATTCTAATGTTTTCCTTTAAGTCAACATGAAAGCGATCACAAAGTATAACGCAATGCCAGTGTTCTCACTAAATTATTTTTATTTTGGAAAAGAGCTGATGTTAATATATAATGACTTTATTTCTAATCACCTACTACATATTTTAAAAGGTTTAAGATTTTATTATTTAATTTAAAACATTGTCAGTATCAGTGGATGTTATCCTCACAAACATTCTTTGGGATCTTCACTAATTTTTAAGAATATAGAGAAATCATGAGACGAAGCCTGGGAAGATCATCTGAACGGGGCTGTATTTCTTAGATCTGGGCTCTATTTCTTTATTTTCCTATGCAAGGTATCATGGATGACAGTTTTATTTATATTTACTTATTTTAAAATAATTTTAAAAATTTTAAATTATTTTATGTGTAAGAGTGTTTTGTCTGCATGTATGTAGGTGCACCGTATGTGTTCAGTGCCCAAGGAGGCCAGAAGAGGGCGTCAGATTCCTTGGAACTGGCGTTACATACAGTTGTGAGTTGTAACTTCAGCTTTGGGGGATCTGATGCCTCTGGCCTCTGTTGGCGCATACACACACATCCACATACCCACACATGGGTACACACATACATACTTTTAATTTAAAAAACGTAGATTAAAGTCTGGAGTGATGGCTCAGCAGTTAAGAGCACTGACTGCTCTTGCAGAGGACCCAGGTTCAAGTCCCAGCACCCACATGGTGGCTACAAACCATCCTTAACTCCAGCTCCAGGGGAATCCGAAGCCCTCTTCTGACCTCCGGAGGCATTGCACGACACGGGTGCACTCACCTACGTGCAGGCAATACACGCACACACGTAAAATAACAATTTATTAATAACAATTTATTTTATGTGTGTGCATGTATTGCCTGCACGTAGGTGAGTGCACCCGTGTCGTGCAATGCCTGCGGAGGACAGGAGATGCTGTCGGATCCCCTGGAACTGGAGTTACGGACATTTGTTAGCCTCCATGTGCGTGCTGGGATTCGAACCCGGGTCTTCTGCAAGAACAGTCAGTGTTCTTAAGTGTTGAGTCATCTCTCCAGCCCCAATAAAATATATTAAAAAAACAGAACTTAGATTAAAAATAAATTAAAACAAGGACAAATTCAGGACATTTGTTTACAGCATTGCTATTAGTACATCATGAGTTCCTCTGTGGCCCATAATCAGCATATTGACATTAACAGCATTTGCTGGAAGTGACACTTACATCGGACTATGTCGGAGAAGTTCTGCTTTAGTGGGTGACCTGTGTTCATGCTTACCTTGTCTCAAATGTCCCTTTGGTCCAGGATTCAGTCTAGGACTATGTGTTGTGCTTAACACTTGTTAGCTCTCCTTAGTTGTCTTCAGTTTTAGTGTATTCATGCGTCCTTGATATGGGCATTTTCATGGTATGCATGAAAATTGTTTCATGAAAACAGTCTTTAATTTTGACTGTTTATGATTAGATTCAGGCTCTGTATTTTATGAAGGTTCATAATTGAGGCCAATTCTTCCATTGAGTCAGTGGCCTGCAGGTTCTTGTGTTAGGAATTTGAAGAATGACATTCAAGGACAACAGGAGGATGGATTTAGAAAGGAGTTTCATTTTAGATTCATAGATAGAGCTTAGAGTGGAGGCAGAGCCTCCTGTGTATCAGGAGTCAATTTCTGAAAATGGATCCATTGAACTGATGGTCTAGGAGCTTTTATAGGACTTAAGACAGAAACTGGAATGAGATGGGGGAGGAGGGTGAGCTGGTTGATCTGGTTGGACCAGCCATATTGTGTCCAGGTGCCTCCTCTCAGTGTTGACCATATCCTCATGTGTAGATTCCTAGCTGAACTGTTCTTTTAGGGGAAGAGAGATAACGAGAAGCCAGGCCTCTTCTGGCACCCCAAAGACATTTTGGCTATACACTTCTGGTGTCTCTGGCCTTTGGAAAGGATATTATTGCCCACAGGGTTAAGGACATTTCCAGCTTTTTCCAAGGGAAAATGTTTTGTTTCCGTTAGGGGCCTGGCTGTTTTTCCTGCTGTTCTCACCAGTGATATTTGGTTATTTATTGTAGGAGTGCCAACCACCCCAAATTTAGTGTTATAAAATAACAAGCCTTGTATTTTCATGATTAAACAGATAATGAAAGGTGAAATTAATTTGTGTCCCTCTGTAATACCCTGGGCTATAGCTAGGATATCTCCAGACCTCTTGAAAGTCTGATGGGGTTAGCTATCTGGAGGCTTCTGTGCTCACATCTGATGCCTGGGCTACGCTGACTCAGAGCCTGGGTTCCCACCTACATGTGGCCTCTGTGGGTAGTGTGGGCTCCCCTACCAACATGGCCACCTCAGAGCTCCAAGGGAGTGTTTTGCAACAAGGTAGAGTCTGTAGGGTCTTCTAGGATCTGGCACCAAATGCCTTATAGCTCTTAGTATATGCTGCTGATTAAAGCAGTCCTGAGCCTCGTTAGATATGGGGAGGAGAGCATTAATGCCTCTCTTGATAGAAAGAGTATCAAGGAAATCGTGGTCATGTGTTAAAATGGCCACAGATGACCCTGGATCAACTGCAACATGCCTGTGGCTGACGTTGTTCACATCCTCATACACCTGCAGCTGCTGTGTGCATGGGACATCATCACAGCCTGGTACCCTCCTGTCCCTGTTTTGTTCCCAAACACCACTGCTCCAAGGCCCATCAGCATCTCTGCAGGTTCCAAGTCTGGGAACTGGAGCCCCTGGAGATTGCAGTCCTCTGTCACCACTTTCTTCTCCCCAGCTTTTCCAGGCTCCTAGACCCATTCAGAGTTTCAGCTTCCCAAGGTTTCAAGACATGATTCCTTCTGGCTACCACTGCCATCTTCTGCCCCTTCTACCAAGGCCAAGCCCAGATAGCCCAGTGTCCAGCCTGGAGAGAGCTCACCCCTCCCCATTTTTGCTGGCCCTTCTGTGAGATTTCCCAAGGCACCTGTAACTTCTCCGAGGAGCAGAGAGGGTGGTTTTTGGGTGCATGTACTGGGCATTGATAAGAAATTTCACATATGCAGTGAAGAGGCTGAAGGAAGAAGCTTCACACTGGTGAAGCAGAGCTTCCTAACAGGTGGAACAACTGTTAAGGTTTCATCACCCAAATGTCATGGACTTTGCTGGCTATTGTGCCAGCAGCTTCTACTGCCTTGTCTACTGCTTCCTCCCCAGTGGTTCCTTGGAGGACCATCTCCACCTTCAGACCCAGGCCTGTCCACCCTGTCATTCCTCCAGACTGAATAGCACAGCCTGGGCTATTCAGTTTTTATATCAGGACAGCCCCAGCCTCATCCACAGACACATCAAAAGTTCTAATGTGCTTCTGGATGCCCAAGCTGGGAAACTTTGGCTGTCTCACTTTAGGTGCTTTATAGGGGTCAGTCCAGGTCAGAGCAATCCCGTGGCCTGAACTTGGCACTGTGCAGGGCACTCTCGCCTACCTGCCTGAGGAGCACATCAAGATGAGCTGGCTAGCTGTGGATACTGATGCCTTCAGCTTTAGGGTGGTAATACTAGAGACCTGGCTGGCCAGGAGCTGTGAGGACACATGGTGCCAAGACCAAGTATATGAAAGGCCTGGTTGAGAGGAGACTGAGGAGGTTGGGCTGGCCCTGAAAAGCACCCAGAGCTCTTTGCTGGGTATGGTGGCAGATGCCTGTGTCCTGCCCGCCCCATTTGTGCCTGGCCCTAGCTCAGCTGGTTTGCTGCTGCTGGTACCACAGGGCCATAAAGAGGCCTCCATGACCTAGGTGTACATGAGATAGCCCCCCTCCCTATGGAATTCCTACATCCCTACCACTGGCAGTGCTCAGAGTGGGGGTACATCACAGCAGCCCCTGGCAGTGTCCTCAGGAGTCCTAGCTCAGGCTGCCCAGCAACTCCAGAAAAGCCCCAACTAGCCCGTGGAGTATGATGAGAGTATGCCTTACCGCTCTACAGTCCTACACTCCTGGCACTTGACTCTAAATTGCTACCCAAGCCCAGAACCCCTATACTGGCTGTACTCAGGGGGCCACTGCTGGAGAATCAAGTTTGGGGAGTGGCTCAAGCTTCTGGCCCTCAGCCATGGAACATTCATCCATGGACGTTTCCTCCTTGTGATCTGAGCCACTGCAGATCATCAACCCAGCCCCACAGATGGTGCAGAAGCTGGCCCTGTATGAGGAAGGGGTCTTGGGTAGCCTGCAACTGCTGTCATCGGGCTATCTCCAAGGCTTGGGCCTGGAACCTGAAAACAGATAGGGACCTGAAGAAAGTGATAAATTTCAGAGCTGATTCGTTCATCTAGGCAAATCCCTCAGACTCAAAGTTCTCATGGTTGGAAGTTCTCATGGTGTGCAACCTCCTTAGCAGCCCAAAGGCAACATGGTTGGTTGGAAGCCCACCCTAGTAAGGGAAAGAGGGTGGTGGACCCTGCTGTTCTCAGGATATGGGCATAGGCAAGGCTGGCCAGGGAGGCTGCTGGAAGGTGATAGGGCATGGCATCTCAAAGGCCTGCCTTGGAATTGCATTTGGAAACAAGGTAAGCAGATATCACCTAAGGGTAGGATGGTTTGTGACTGCAGGCTCTTAACTACGTAGGTGCTGTGGGGGGAGGGGGGACATAGGGCATTGTTGGTATGGTGGGAACTGGTACCCCAAAGAGCTAGACAAGGCTTTCTACCCAGGCCTGCAGTAGCTGTTAGCCCTTCCCTCTGACCTTCCCTAGAGCCCCAAAAGAAAGCAAATGTGTTCACAGCAAGCAGGTGTGACCTGGGGCCCTCCTAGCCTCATGTAATTTTCATAACGAAACCAGAGTATCCTACAGTTTCAGTCCACTAGCCAAAGTAACAGCGCTGAGATTTTCCTGAGAGTTTGGCAGGGTACCCTGTCTTGGGCTGGTGTGTGCAGGCCCCACCAGACACCTGTGAACTAGCCTCATGTGACCACCTGCTAGGCAGGCCACCCCCAGTCCCCCTATTAAGCCACAGACCTGGACACTGGTTGTGGCAGAAAGGTCAGGAATGTCGAGCTTTGTGGTACCAGATAGTGAGAAGCCCCAAGAAAGCAGAAATTGAGAGCAAAGCAAAAAGCATTTGGAGGAAAAAGAAAAATGTTGAAAAGCAAGTCTTTACTGTGTGTCTTCAAAAGTAGACCAGGGTTATAGCCCAGGCTTTCTGTTCAGGATCATGAGTCACACTACAAGCCCCTGTGTAGTCACACTACAAGCTAGGCCTTGGTGAAGGCCAAGTCATCCTCAGGTTTTAAAACTAATGTCTGGTTATACTTAAGGAATTTGTTTCACTGAGAGCCTTGAGCTTTCCCAAAGCTCCACATCTCAGGGTTCTTGGATATCCAGCCAAAACTCAGACTTCTACCATCTGGTTCCTGTTCTGTTGGCCATGCCCGGACTGGGGACAGAGCTGCAGTGGTGCTACCTAGTCTTTTCTTGTACCATTAAGCTTTTCCTTATCTGTTTCATGGGAATTGATGCTATTAGAAATGGCCTCTTCATTTCATTTCCTGATTGTCTTTGTATGTATAGAAATGTAATTAATTTTGCCTGTGGTCTTTATTCTGTGACCTTGTTTAAACGTACTCACTAGTTCTACTCTTTTGGGGTGAATACTTCGGGATAATCTGTGTATACAATCATTTCATCTGAAAATAAAGACAATTTTACTTTTTCCTTGCTGAAAAGTAAATAAATAAAAAATAGAATGGCCACAGATAAGTAGCTCTGAGTTTGTTCATTGTAAATGTGTCTCCTTTCTCTTAGTGATTAATAGTAATCATTCAGGAAATATCCTGAGAATTATTTAAGAATCCTATTTCTCAGCAAATTTTCACTCTTACTTTTAGTATTAGTTGTTCCAAATTTATTAAGTGGGATTTAATGACAAGAAAATCTGAATGTGCTGATCTCTCTGGAAATAAACCTGTAATAATGACAGTGTTGGATTCTGGACTTCTTTCTTGTGAAAAAGTAAGTATATGTAACCCAGTTTGATAGGTGCTTAATCGTTCATACCGTTGTAAATGCCAAACACTTTATTATGAGGGCATCCACAGTAATTTGGATGAGGACATTTGCTCTCCTCTGTGTGGGGTTCCATGGCTGTTTTATTCTGACTGTACTTTCTCTTTCCAGTTAAAGGAATGTGCCCAGCAGTACATGAATACATCCCTCCCTCACGTTTGGAAACATTTGTGTCAAAGACAGTTCTAGGCCTAGGTGGGGTGAGGTTGGTTGAGCAGACTTTTCTCTTTGCTTTTGAATCACAGGGACTGTGACTGAAGGAAGGACAGCATGTTCAAGCTGATGAATAATCCAAAAGTCTAAGCTTTAACCTTTCCTCCTTTAATGATGCAGGAAGTAGGGAAAGGTCATATCTGTTGCCATATTTAAGGTGTATTGAAATGAATTGTACAGTTCACACTGAGGGAGCGGAAAGGCTAGTGTTTGGCTGTGGAATGTGTGATTTCACCAATGGGCTGACTTTGGCAGGAGTAAGGGTTGGAAAGTAGGCTTATAGAATTCTTTTAAACATATATTCATAAATATTCTTAAATTTCAGTTGTAAGGTATAGTCTAGCTACATCTTAAGGTATATATGTCAAATCTTGCCCTGAAGTTCGGTTTTAATAGATTCATCTAGCAGAGGCTGCATCTGATAGGACTAGGGACTGAATACTGGTGATTCCAGAAGCAGAGGTCCATATGTAGTTATACAGAATGTAAGGATTGTTTTCTTCTTAAAATGAGACATTTTAACATTATATGTTAACATTTAACATATAATGCAAGGTTGTAATCATCAAAATTTTAACAGAACTGTGTCTCTATGTGGGATTATGGATGTGTTACTTAACTTGTTGCTGTGATAAAATGCCCTGACAAAAGCAACTTAAGGGAGAAAAAGCTTATTTGGGCTCCCAGTTTGGGGGTGTAAGTCCATCATGATGGGAAAGTCTTGGTGGCAGGAATCTGGCTGCCGATCACATTGTGCCTGCAGTCAGAGAATAATAAATGCTTGTGCTTAGCTAGCTTTCTCATTTTTATGCATTCTGGGACCCAAGCCCATGGGATGATGCCACCCCACAGTAGGTAGGTCTTCCCACCTCCGTTAATCTAATCTCAATAATCCCTCACAGGCATTACCTAGAGGCCAACCTAATCTAGATAATCCTTCATAGGCATGCCTAGAGGTTTGCCTCTTTGATGATTTCAGAGTACTGATTAACAGTGGGACTAATGTGGTTTTGCTTTAAGGAGTTTTATTTTTATTAGGGCTAACATGGAAAAATCAATATTTTATTATCTCTTAAAGAGGCAGGCAATTCTGGCAGGCATATATACTTGGAAAAGGTTTGAGATGATTCTGATAAACACACATGTTTTTAAGGTACATTTTCTTCTTTGTGATTAAAATTCACACATTGCTTTTTGGAGAGGTCCATTCCCTATTTTTCCCTTCTAGAGATACTCACTCAGCCTACTGAGATGTCTGTGTCCCAAAAGAAAAAGACTGTCCACTCTGAATTCTGCACAAGATGTCAGTTACTTCTAAATGGGTTTTCCTCTCTTTAAACTTCTCCGAGTGGCATGTGAGATAGGATTTTTTTTTTTCAATCACAGTTGATACTAACTTTACAGTGTATTCTCCTTGAGGAATCCCCAAGTCTTTAGGATTATAAATGGTAGAATTTCTGTGTTGGGATTTTCTGTACTGCTTTCAGGAATAAATAATTTCTTTAAAAAATATTCTATTTGCTATTTTTACTCTATGTATATGAGTGCATTGCCTGCATGTGTGTAATTGCACCCGTGTTATGCAGTGCCCAAGAAGATTAGAAGAAGGCATTGGATTCCCCCAGAACTGGAGTTATGGATGGTTGTTAGCCATCATGTAGGTCCTGGCAGTCAAACCCAGGTCCTCTGCAGAAGTACACAGTGCTCTTAACTGCTGAACCATCTCTCCACCCCCAAGGACCAGATGCTTTCTAACAGAGACTTAGGGTTCAGAAAGAACTGTGAAAAACACAGGCAACCCTCAAAAGGGGTTTGGCCAGATCGGAGTAGGAAGAGCAGAAGTAAGTATTTAGTGTGGAATATGCCTTATGGTTGACACGGAGCACATTTTGTAAATGTCATCTTGGGCCTTTACTACTGAAATGTAAAGTGTTTTATTTGCATGTGAGCGAAGGGCACACTGAAGAAAAGCTCTGGTGAGGCATAGGTTTTACTATGTGAAGAGTATTTGTAGACATTTGTTAAAAAGCTAAAAGTGCAGCTGTGTTTGGGAAAGTGGTTTCTTCTGACTGGAAACTCTATACTGTGTTTCACAAATGGTTGCAGGTGCAAATGGATAAAATTGTACTGGGAGCATACTTTTAAACATTTGCAAACCAGAAAACAACATCTTATAATTGAGAATGTATGTTCACACTGTGAGTGTGTGAGTGGTGTAGCTTTACCTTGAGCCGAAGAGGCTTCCCTTTGTTTTGTGTAGATTCGAATAAGTGATTGGTGAGCATGTGAGGATTTCTTACTGCCATTTAGTTCTCAGAATATCATCAGAGTCATTCTAGCACCCCACCCCCATTCCTCTCTGTTAAACATACTGGCAGGGCACTGGTATTGTATATACTACTAATGCCATCGTACATGCCTGTGATTTGGAGTGTGTGGTTATAGGGGGTACGTTCCTCTTTATAAAGGCTGATTGGAAAAATTGTTCATTGAAACCAAAATTAGATGGGAATTACTATCTAATGTATGAGAGTTACAGAAATCAGTACCTATTAAGGTCTGGAAATGTGTAAAAATGTCTCCCAAAATTAAGCTTAAAAGTTTTAAAAGACAGACAAGAATCTTATCAGCTTTTTACATTTTCCCAAATAAAATTTGTTCTTTTCTTTTTTTAATTCTCTTACTTGTAAATCAGAATTGAAGGTGTTTTTTGGAAAACACGTACAAAGTACAGGACCACAGTCAGAGCCTGATCCTGTGGGATGAAATCAGAGGAATAACAGTGCACTCTGTTCCTGTCTTTCTTTACCTTGTAGCTATCCTCCTCCTGTCTTTTGTGAAAGCAGAAAGGGCCTCATACTGACAGGTGGCAACCAGACCCTTATTTAACATGCTCTGATGCTCTAGCCTCAGGGAACTGCAACAATTAAGCAGAATCTGTTCAAAAGTATATTGTCCCTTGTTATCTGTTAGGAATTGATTCCAGGACTCCACCCTCTGCCTCCTGCTGCTGCTGTCACAGCCCATGGGTGCTGAAATCCTTTATATAAGATGGTATAATAGCTCCATAAAACCTTCACACATCCTCCTGTATACTATCTTCTCTCTGTTACATATACTACTATATAAATACTACTATATAAATATATAAATATCAAGACTGCATTTTTAGGGAATAAAGTACAACAAGACAAAAGGTCTTTCTATGCCTAGTACAGAGGCAACATGCAGCCTTAAAGTATTTTTTAGCCTCAAGGCTGAACCCAAATGGTATTTTACTGTCAGTTCCTTTTATCAATTCTAGTTGAATGTTCTATTATTAGACCCATATTTAGTCATGGGATAGTACTGGCTCAAGGACAGACAACTGGAAACCAGTTTCCAGTTCTGACTGTAGTGCTCATAGGGTAGATGAACTCTGCAGGGATGTCAACAATAGTTTGGTTAGCTCAGAGCTAAGCTAGTCACACAATACCACAATGATGTGGTTTAGTCCAAACACACTATGAAGCTGAAAGTAACATTTGGCCATTTTGTAATTATGCTTTTTAGAAAGAAGGTTAGGGGCTGGAGAGATGGCTCAGTGGTTAAGACCACTGGTTGTTCTTGCAGCAGGCCCGGGTTTGAATCCCAGCACCCACATGGCAGCTAACAACTGTCCATAATTCCAGTCCCAGGGGATCCCACAGCCTCTTCTGACCTCCACAGGTATTGCACGACATGGGTGCACTTACCTACATGCAGGCAATAGACACATACACATAAAATAAAAGGGAGAAAGGGGGGAAATGGGGGCACCTTAAGTGGGAAAACCGTGATGGAGGGGTGAGACAATGTGAGAGATAAACAATGCCTAGCTAGTTTTGAAAACCAGAGAGAACCATATTACTCCTACAACCCACTCACAAATTATACATAGCAGATCAAGAAATATATGTCTAGGTAAGGTTTATTCTGAGAACAACTGGTCTTTGCCCAAGACTCATCTACATGACACACAGTAATTAAAAACACCAGACTGGT
>NW_008354016.1:534254-534761 GCF_000622305.1 Nannospalax galili
TTAGTTCCAGGGGACTATGAGCATCTCTCAAAATGTCCTATAATGGTGGTGGGTCACCTGTCCTCTTGATCAAGGAGGCCGAGGAGACCCCAGCAGATGGACCTTAACCAGTGTCCAGTCTACAAAGAGGAGGGTCAACACAGGGGAATCACTTCCTCCATGCTTCCAAGTGAAGCCAACCATGGTCTAGCAGGACCTTTGACTTATCTTCACATAGGCAGAACTGGTAAAAGAAAGGAGCCAGGGGCTCCTCCCAAGCCCATGTGACCCCTGAGGAACAGATCCTCAAACGACCTTAAGAGTAAAAATAAATCGGTTTATCTGGACCAACCGTGTGGCCTTAAAGATCCAAAAGGGAAGTATAACCAAAGATTAAATGGGCCAACATAATTCATAAGAGTCCATATGTATAGCTAAAGGCTACATAAAAAGCAACAATGCCAGACAGGTGATACCTTCTTTTGAGTTGTTGGCCAGGGTGGCCAAAGGGATTCCCAGATAGTAACC
>NW_008354016.1:535054-540813 GCF_000622305.1 Nannospalax galili
ATTAAATTTAAACAATTTTAAAAAACCATTCTTCAAAGCATAAAAGTTATCTCCTTAATAATTAGTAAATGTGAAACACATTACCATTGAAATCTACCCAATGACTTTATATCCATGCTCAGATGCCAAGGAGTTCAGAAAGAAACCAACTGTGATTAGTAATAATCAGATATATAGAGATTAGAAACACATGTGCATCATAGTGTCAATTGTATTAAAAATCATTTGTTCTGTATAAAAGTGTGTATTTTAATAATGAAATGGAGATAATAAATTTTTTTCATTTTTAAAAAGTATTTATTTAATAACCACATAATTAGAAGAAGCATTCATGACAACAGCATTGACATATTGAATAACAATTTCCAGAGCTAAGATGCATCTCTTTCAAAATTGGCTGTGAATTTTTAGGTTTACAGTTGAATTAATACAGTTATACAATATTGTACTCAGTATAAACCCTATAACATAAAATTAAATGAGGTTTTAACTTTTAAAAAAGATCTCCATTTAATTATTAAAATACAGAGTTTCATGCAGAAAACTTCATTTTTAATGCAATTGACATTAAGTCGTTTGCACATGCATTTCTAATCTATATGCATTTCTAATCTCTATGTATCTGATTGTTACTAGTCACAGTCGGTTGCTTTCTGAGCTCCTTGGCATCTGAGCATGGATATAAAGTCATCAGGTAGATTTCAATGGTAATGTTTTTCACATCTACTAATTATTAAGGAGCAAATTTTTATGCTTTGAAGAATTTTTTTAATTAAAAAATTTAATAACCACATGATTAGAAGAAGCATTTCATTACAGCTTTAGCATATTCAAGAACACACTCCAGAGCAAGGATACATCTCTTTCAAAAATAGCTGTAAATTTATAGGTTCACAGTTGAATTAATACAGTTATACAATATTGAACTCAGTATAAACCCTGTAAAATATGAAATTGAGTGAGTTTTTACCCTTTAAAGAAGATCTCCTTTCAAGATAGGCTGTTTCCTACATTTTTTAATATAATTTTAAATTTTTTTTAGAAGAAGCATATCATCACAGCTTTAACGTGCCCAATAACAGTTTCTAGAGTAAAGACACAGCTCCCCAAAAGTGGCTATAAAATTTCTAGATTCGCTGTTGAATCAATACAGTTATACAATATTGAACTCAGTATAAGCCCTGTAAGACATAAAATTGAATGAGTTTTTAACCCTCAAGAGAGATCTCCATTTCATTCCAAAATATACCATTTCTTACAGAAAGACTCATTGTTTTTACTACTAACACTGAGATGTTGGTGTATGGGTCTCTAATCTGTATGTATCTGATCATTACTAGTCATAATCGTTTGCACTCAGATCCTTGGCACCTGTATATGTCTATAAAGTCATCGAGTAGATTTCAGTGGTAATGTTCATCACCTCTAATTAACATGATGTAAACTTTTATGCTTCCTCCTCAAATACAATACACATTTTTAATTTGATTTTTTTTTCTGTGTGTGTATATCACACAGAACATCCCAAACCATCCTATTCAACTATATACCCACTTCCCAGATGGCACCCTCCCATAGCCTTCCCCCCCCCCCCTAGCGCCCTTATACTCTGATATCCCTGCTACTGTCTGCTGTGTTGTTGACCGCCTCCCCCCGAGCCATTCCCCACTACTTGCCCTTCTGGTGAATCTGGTCAGCCCATCTAGAGGTCTTTGTTTTAGGAGGGTCAGCTGTTCCTCATCTAGCAGCAATCAGTTGTCAATATTCCTTTAGATAAGATTGGGGTCTGCTGTTTATTTTCCCAGTTCTATGCTGGGTTACTATCTAGGAGTCCCATGGGCCACCCTGGCCAACAATTCAAAAGAAGATATTTCCTATCTGGCATTGTTCCTTGTTATGTAGCATTTAACTATACATATGGACTCTGAAAACTTATATTGGCCCTTTTAATCTTTGGTTATACTTTCCTTCTGGGTGTTTTAAGGCCATAAAGTTGGCCCATATAAACCAGTTTATTTCTACTCTTAAGGTCGTTTGAGGATCACTTCCTCAGGGGTCACATGGGCTTGGGAGGAGCCCTTCGCTCCTTTCTTTTACCAGTTCCACCTATATGAAGATAAGTCAAAGGTCCTACTCGACCATGGCTGGCTTCTCTTGGAAGTGTGGAGGAAATGTTTCCTCTGTGTTGACCCTCCTCTTTGTAGACTGGACACTGGTTAATGTCTATCTCAGAGGGTATTCTTGGCCTCCTTGGTCAAGAGGACAGGCGACCCAGCACAATTAGAGGACATTTTGAGAGATGCTCATAGTCCCCTGGAACTAGTCGACCTAGGAGGGCAAGGAGCAAAAATGGTCCTTTATGTCCCTCTGACCAAATTATTATAGGCCTCAAAGTATGGCTGTTAAACATCCAATAGGGTGAGTTCCACCAGTCTGGTGTTTTTAATTACTGTGTGTCATGTAGATAAATCTTGGGCAAAGACCATTTGTTCTCAGATAAACCTTACCTGGACATATATTTCTTCATCTGCTATATATAATTTGTCAGTAGGTTGTTGGAATAATATGGTTCACTCTGGGTTTTAAAACTAGCTAGGCATTATTAATCTCTTGCATTGTCTAACCCCTCCATCATAGTTTTCCCACTCAAGGTGCCCCCATTTTCCCCCTTTCTCCCTTAATAATATCCTTCTCCTACGATCCTTCCTCTCTTGAGCTCCTTTTTTCCCTTTATCCCCTAGGTTCCTTGTATACCCTTCCCTCCCCCCTCAAACGAACCCAATTTTTATCCTTATCTCCCTTATTAATGCCTGTTTCCTACTGTTCTTCTCTTTCAGGTTCTCTCCTTTCCTTTATTTCCCAGATCCTTTCCATTACCTGGTCCCTGTAGTCATGTCTGGATACATACTCACGTAACAGGATTTGGTGTTAGGATCCACATATGAGGGAGAACATACGTCGATTTTTTTTTTCTGAGTCTGTGTTACTTCACTTAGTATAAGAGTTTCTAGTTCCATCCATTTACCTGTAAATTTCGTGTTTCGTCTTTCTTCACTGCTGAGTAAAACTCCATTGTATATATGAACCACATTTTCATTATCCACTCATCAATTGAGGGACACTTAGGTTGCTTCCATCTCTTAGCTAGTGTGAAAAGACCAGCAACAAACATGGATGTACAAGTGTCTCTGCAATAGGATGAGTTCTTTGGGTATATGCCAAGGAGTGGTATAACTGGGTGAAATGGTAGGTTCATTTGTAGTTTTTTAAGAGTTCTCCACACTGCTTTCCATAAGGCTCGAATCAGTTTGCAGCCCCACCAGCAGTGGATGAGTGTTCCCCTTTCCCCACACCCTCTCCCCCATTTGATATCATTTGTTCTCTTGATCTTAGCCAGTCTGACTCGGGTGAGGTGAAATCTTAAAGTGGTTTTAATTTGCATTTCCCTAATTATTAATGATATTGAATACCTTTTAAGATGCTTCATAGCCATATTTACTTCTTCTTTTGAGAACTCTCTGTTGAGCTCCTTAGCCCATCTTTTAATTGGATTACTTCTTGTCCAGATTATCTGTTTTTTGAGTTTGTTATCTATTCTGGACATTAAACCTCTGTCAGATGTGTCGCTGGTGAAGATTTTCTCCCATTCTGTGTGTTTTCTCTTCACTTCCCTGGTGGCCTCCTTTGATGTAATGAGGTCCCATTTGTTAATTCTTGACCTTTTTTCTTGATCAATTGATGTCTGGTTTAGAAAATCCTTTCCTACACCTATATCTTTTAGGTTTTCCCCAATGTTTTCTTCTAACAGTTTCATAGTTTCAGGCTTTACATTGAGGTCTTTGATCCATTTGGAATTGACTTTTGTGCAAGGTGAAAGATAGGGGTTTAGTTTCATTCTTCTACAGGTGGAGATCCAGTTTTGCCAGCACCGTTTGCTGAACATGCTGTCTTTCCTGTATTGAATGTTCTTGGCCCATTTGTTAAATATCAGGTGGCTGAAATTGCTCGTACTCATATCTGTGTCTTCAATTTTGTTCCATTGATCTATGGGTTTATTTTTGTGCAAGTACCATGTTGTTTTTATGACTATAGCTCTGTAATACAGCTTAAAATCTGGTATAGTAATCTCCCTGGTATTGCTCTTAGTGCTCAGGGTTGCTTTGGCTATCACATGTCTTTTTTTCCAATTCTGTGAAAGATGTCATGGGGATTTTGATTGGCATTGCATTGAATCTATAAATGGCTTTTGGTAGGATGGTCATTTTCACAATATTAATTGTTCCAATTCATGAGGATGAGAGGTCCTTCCATCTTCTGATATCTTCCTCAATCTCTTTCTTTAAAGATTTAAAATTTTTCATAGTAGAGGTCTCTAATGTCTTTGGTCAAGTTTATTCCAAGACATTTTATTTTTTTTGCAGCTATTGTGAAGGGGAGTGTTTCCATGTGTTCTTTCTCTGATTGCTTGTCATTGGTGTATAGAAAGGCTACAGACTTTCGTAGGTTAATTTTGTAACCTGACACTTTGCTGAACGTGTTCATAATTCCTAGGAGTTTCCTGGTGGAATTTTTGGCATCTCTTAGAAATAATACTATAACATCTGCAAAAAGGGATAATTTGATCTCTGCTTTTCCAATTATTACTCCTTTAATTTCCTGCTCTTGTCTTATTGCTCTTGCAAGAATTTCAGACACTATGTTAAAGAGAAGTGGAGACAGTGGACACGCATGTGTGGGTTCTGATTTCAATGGGAATGCTTTCTGTTTTTCTCCATTTAGAAGGATGTTGGCTGTGGGTTTGTTATATATGGCTTTAAGTATGTTGAGGTATGTTCCCTCCAGTCCAGTTCTCTAGGACTTTGAACATAAATGCATGTTGAATTTTGTCAAAGGCCTTCTCTGCATCTATTGAGATGACCATGTGCTTCTTGTCTTGAGCTCATTTATATGATTTATGATGTTTATTGACTTACATATATTGAGCCATCCCTACATCTCTGGGATAAAGCCAACTTGATCATGGTGGATGATCCTTTTGATGTGTGTCTGTATGCGGTTTGCAAGTATTTTATTCAGAATTTTTGCATCTATGTTCATCAAGGATATGGGTCTATAGTTTTCTTTTTGGGTTGTATCTTTACCTGACTTTGGTAGTAGAGTGATGCTGGGTTCATAGAAGGAATTTGGAAGTTCTCCCTCCATTTCTATCTCTTTCAATAAATTAAGTCGTATTGGATGTAGCTCTTCTTTAAATATCTGATAGAATTCTTCTGTAAATCCATCTGGTCCTGGGCTTTTTTTAGTCAGGAGGTTTTATATTATTGTTTTAATTTCTTTTTGTGTTAATGTGTCTCTTTAAGCTGTTAATCTCTTCTTGGTTTAGTTTTGGTGGTTCCCATGTGTTTAGATATCCATCCATTTCTTTTAGGTTTTCATATTTAGTAGCATATAGGTTTTTAAAGCATTCCCTTATAATGTTCTGTATCTTTTGGTGTCTGCTGTTATGTTTCCCCTTTCTTCTCTGATTTTTTTGATTTAGAGGTGATTTTTATTTCTTTTGGTTAACTGGGCCAGTGGTCTGTCAATCTGGTTTATCTTTTCAAAGAACCAGCTCTTAGATTAGTTGATTCTTTGTACTGTTTTCTTTGTTTCGATTTCATTAATTTCTGCCCTGATTTCTATAAAAAAACCCACAGCCAACATCATTCTAAATGGAGAAAAACTGGAAGCATTCCTATTGAAATCAGGAACCAGACAAG
>NW_008354016.1:540945-541665 GCF_000622305.1 Nannospalax galili
CTTCTTTGGGTGTTGATTGTAAGCTTTATTGCATTGTGGTCTGATAGAATGCATGGAATTATTTCAATCTTTTTTGTATTTGTTGAGGTTTGTTTTGTGCCCCAGCATATGGTCGATTTTGGGGAAGGTTCCATAGGGTGCTGAGTAGAAAGTATGTCCTTTGGTTCTTGGGTGGAGTACTCGGTAGATGTCTGTTAGGTCCATTTGATATATGGTATTGTTTAATTCCGATATCTCTCTGTTAACTCTCTGCCTGTTTGACCCATCTAATGGAGACAGTGGGGTATTGAAGTTGCCTACTATTAATGGTTTTGGATTAATCTGGGTCTTAACGTCCTGTAAGTATGTTTTTTATTAAGTTGGGTGCACCAGAGTTTGATGAATATATGTTCATGATTGTAATATATTCTTGGTTTACTGTTCCTTTGATCAGAATGAAGTAGCCCTCTTTATCTCTTCTGATTAGTTTTACTTTAAAGTCTATTTTGTCACATATTTGAGTTACAATGCTTGCTTTCTTTTTAGTTCCATTCACTTGGTTTATTTTTTTCCATCCTTTCTCCTTAAGATAGTGCCTGTCCTTCGAAGTGAGATGAGTTTCTTGCAGACAACAAAAAGATGGGTTTTCTTTCTTAATCCATGCACCTAGTTGGTGTCTTTTGACTGGGGAGTTCAGTCCATTAATATTTAAAGTCACTAATTAAAGATGAGTATTGAATC
>NW_008354016.1:541761-541960 GCF_000622305.1 Nannospalax galili
GGGTATAGTCTCTTCAGCTCTTTCTGTTGCCTCCAGAACTCTCTGAAGGGCTGGTTTTGTGGACATGAATTTCTTCACCCTATTTATGTCATGGAAGATTTTTCTTTTCCCTTCAACTATAGTAGACATTTTGGCTGGGCATAGTAATCTGGGTTGGCATCTGTGGTCATTTAAAACTGGGAATACTTTGGTCCAGGCT
>NW_008354016.1:542101-549299 GCF_000622305.1 Nannospalax galili
GTTCCTTGTATTCATATGGGCATGTCTTTCTTTAATTTTGGGAAATTTTCTTCTACAATTCTGTTGAAGATTTGGTCCATGCCATTTTCTTGGGATTCTTCTCCTTCCTGTATGCCTATGCTTCGTAAGTTTGGTCTTTTTATGGTGTCACACAATTCCTGCATATTCCATTCTTGTGCTTTCTTAAGTTTTAAATAATCTTTGCTTGAGTGGTCTAGTTCGTCCACTTTGTCTTCCAGTCTTGATACTCTGTTTTCCATTTCGTTCATCCTATTGGTGAGGCTTTCTCCTGTCGTTTCTAATTAGCTTACTGCGTGTTTCACTTCCTTCTTCATTTCAGTATGAGTATTCTTCAATATTTCTAACTCTTTTCTGAATTCATTTATTACTTTATCCCTGTCTTCATTCAGTTCTTTGATTTCTTTAAATTTACTGAATTCTTTTTATCATGTTTATAATTGTTCCTTTGAGTTCCATGTCCTGCATTTTCTCTAGGGGGTTCTCATTGTACTCCTCTAGAGGTATTTGGTGGGGATATGTTATTTTGGTTTTCCATGTTAGTATTTTTTTCTCTGTGATTTTGACATGTGAATTTCTTTTGTAGTTCCGATTCTTGTGTGCGACTTAAGTCATCAAGTTTAGTTCGGCTTCTTTTTGTAAACATTATGTGTCTTTGTGGTTTACTTTTTTGGGCATGAAAAGTTGGTTCTTCCAAGCTTCCAGTTCTCTCTTTTGATTTTATGTTGGAGTGGCCAGATTGCTTTTGTCTTGTGGAGTACCCACAGGAGCCCAAGTCAGATGAGGATCAGATGCTCTCAGGCTTTCTCCTAAGGTCTGAATCCCTCCAGGAAAGATTTTGGCCTCAGGAATTTGGGGGTTGGACTGGCCTGGGAGCAGGGCTCCGGAAAGATGCTGGTCTTGGGCAGCTGGTGGCCGTGACAGTCAGAGATGTAAAGGGAGATGGGCAGGAAGCGGCCCCAAGGGCTCCTCAGGACTGCACTGAAGAACTGGTTTGTCTCGATGCAAAGCATCAGGAAGCCAAAAAGTCAGCCCCAGCGTCCAGGAAAGAGGCTGGTGGGTTGTGTAGCCCAGGGAAGCAGAGGGAAGTGAGGGCAGTTCCAGGCCCACAGGGCTCCTGGGGACGTGTGAAGGGACTGAGTTGGTCTTGATTTAAAGAATCAGAGAGCAGTGGTGGTTCCCTGGTGACTGGGACACCAAGACAAGGAATGGGACAAGACCCGGGGTAGGAGGAGAGACCGACGGGGGAGATGGGAGGGTGAATGAGGCTGGGGGAGTAAAGGTGAGGAGGGCGTGATCGATTTACCCTGGAGAGGCCTGCAGGTCACTCAGGCCCAGGGAAGCAGAGGGAGGTGAGGGCAGGATCAGGCCCAGAGGGCTCCCCGGGACCTCAAGAAAGAACTGGGTCTATCTGGATGCAAGGGATCAGGAAGTAGTGGTGGCCCCGTGCCAAGAGCTCAACCCAGGGGTCCAGGAAACATGCTGATGGGCCATGTAGCCCAGGGAAGCAGAGTCTTAAATTTTTTTTTTAAGTTAAAAAAAGAAGGAAGGTTAGACATTTGATTTTTCTGCCTCCTTCCCATGCTGGAAGCTTGCAGTGACTTGCAGGTTTCTTCTGTACATGCTTGATTATGGAGAGACACCATTTGTGGGATAGCATATCATCCAGAGGATATCAGGTGAATGGGGCTTAATAGGACCAGATAGTGCTGGACACAGTGGGGTTCAGTGGCTGAGACATGGCATTGTTAGGAGTCAGGAAATCTTCATATATAAAGCACTTTGTAAAATGTCAGACACATTTCAAGAACCAAGCAGTGATACCTACTATTGGAACTTCCAGAAGTAGATGGACATATTGATAATCTTCCTTTCATAGTGAAAACTAGTGGACTCCTATAGAAATATCTTTGTGAAGATGAATGACTAATTCCTTCCAGATGATTCAGGGTTGAGTTCCAGAAATTTCAGAGTTCATCCTTATCTCCTGACAAAAGTGATGTGGTTATAATCCACACATGGCCTCTGATGACCCAGCATGAAGGAATTGCTGAGCCATGTCTACCTATGGCTGAGTCCCATGGCAGAAGCATCCACTTCATTGCACCTGAGGATCCTGTGACTGTGTATAGCAGTGCCAGACTTCTGTTTGTGCTAGCACTCCTGGGAGACCTGAGGAAGCAAGCACTTCCTTACCTGACACTCTTTCGCACAGGGCTTTGTTTTTTTGTTATTGGATTGTTTGATAAGAATTTTTCTAATGTTGTAAATACACAAGTGTGTGAAGAAGTTTTTACCCTAGGAAAAAGTTTTGAATAAACTTGATCTCTTGATCAAGATGTGTTCGTTACCCTCAAAAAAAGGTGACAGGAGATAGAACATTAAGTTAGGAGATTGGAATCAATGGGAGGGCAGCTTACTATGGTAGGGAATCAAAAGATCTTGGAAACAGACCTGGTGATTAGGGAAATTTACAGTGGTGCTAGAACTGGAAAGTCAGCTCTTGTGTTTATGACACAGGTTAGAAATGTAGAGGAAAGCAAGCTAAATATCACCTTTAGAATCAGATTCTCAGGGAACAGCTCAACACTTTAGAAAGCTTTACTCTTTCCTCCTCTTCTAGACGTAAAAGAAATATCCTTTATAATCATTCCTTATACTTCAGAAAGAATCATAGCAACATAGTTTTGTAGCTTTGTAAAAGGGAAAAAGACCTTAGAATTGATGATGGTGCATTGGAGGAAAAGGTGAATACATCTAAAAGGCGATGTACTCTTAACATCAGGGAGAATGTTGAACAGTGGGGGGTGGGGGATTATATCCAGATATTCTCCAGTGCTGCCTCTTCTAAACATTACGAAATAGTTTAAGTTTTCAGTGCTAAAGTACAGAAACAAAGACATAAAATTAGTTGCTTGGCTCTGAGTTTCTTGAATATCATGAACCAGTACTCCATTTGTTACTGCTCTTTAGCTCGTTGCTTGATGTCCTGCCCCAGAAAACTGGAAAATATCCACTCAGAGCACTAGCTTGGAAATATTTAAGACCTTAAGAAATGATTGGTGGGGCTGGAGAGGTGGCTCAGTGGTAAGAGCACTGACTGGTCTTGCAGAGGACCCCAGCACCCACATGGCTACTAACAACCATCTGTAACTCCAGTTCCAGGGGAATCCAATGCCCTCTTCTGATTCTGTGGGCATTGCATGACACATATGCAGACAATACAGTCATACACATAACATAAAAACAATAAGTAAAATAATAAAAAAGATTGACATCCTGTGAAAACAGTGTTTGAGAGGAATAATAAGGATTTGAATCACTTTTGTTATTGTTTACTATAGGCATTGTTATAGTTTAGTTTTGTTATTATGATAAAACACTCTGACCAAAACCAACTTAGGGGTGAAAGGGTATATTTGACTTAGATGTTCCAATCACAGTTCTTTGACAGATGTCAGGGCAGAAACCTGGAGGCAGGAACTGAAGCACAGAACATGGAGGAACACTGTTTACTGACTTGCTCTTCTGACCTTTGCTCAACTTGCTTTCTTACACAACCCAGGACCTCTTGCACTGGGGTGGCACCACTTACAGTGTACTGGGCCATCCTGTATTACTCAACAGTCAAGAAAATGCCTTCAAAGTCATGCCATGGACCAATCTGGTAGAGAAAATTCCTCGTTTGAGGTCCCTTCTTCCTAGTTGTGTCAGGTTGACAACTGAAGCCAATCTTAACATTCCATCCCTTGTCAACCTTGACATACAAACACATCACTTTAAGCTGTAACCTTTCCTTTCTTTGTCCCCAAGATCCCACATTAATATCACAATATAAAATAATGCACAACTTTGAAAGTCCCACAGTCTTTAAATTTTCAAACACTTTAAAAGTCCACTGTTGGGGCTGGCAAGATTGCTCAGTGATTAAGAAGACTGATTGTTCTTACAGAAGACCCAGGTTCAAATTCCAGCACCCACATGGCAGCTAACAACTGTCCATAACTCCAGTCCCAGGGGATCTGACAGCCTCTTCTGTCTTCCTTGGGCGTTGTACAATGCAGGTGCACTTACCTACATGCAGGCAATACACACATACACATAAAATAAGCCTCTTAACTGTGAGCTCCTTTAAAATTAAAAAAAAAAAGTTAAATACTTTCTTTATTCCAAAAGGAAGAACCAGGGCACAGTCACATCAAATCAGAATTGTGTAAAATTGAACAGTGTAAATAACTCAGTGTCTGATATCTGGGATTCACTCATGATCTGGATTCTGAAGGCCTTGGGTTGCCCCACCTCTCGGGCTCTGCCATTCACATCACACACATAGCTTGTCTCTTGGGCTCAAGTTGCCCCACTCCACAATTGCTGCTGCCTGTAGTGGTCATCCATGGTCCTGGAATCTCCAATATCTTGGGGTCACCATTACAACTGAGGCTGTACCTTCAACAGTGGTCTCTCCTGGTCTGACGTTGTGCCAAGCCTTAGATTTTCTCCATGACCCCTTCATTCCTGGAGGTCTTCACTGCAGCTGAGACTGCACTTTCACCAGTGGCCTCGCCTGACCTCTCACAGTGTAAAGCCTCAGCTTTTCTCTATGACTCCTGTAGTTCTCCCAAAACCGATACCACATGGGAGACTCTTGTTGGATATTAACAAATTTGACTTCCAGCTTTAGATGCAGTCTTGGCCCCCTCTGGACCATAGCTTCTGTGTCCTGACCCTGAGGAATTACTTCCTGGGAGAGTTTACTTCAATGATGCTGGTCTCGTATTAACTACAGCTGGGATTTTGTTTTTGTTTTTGTTTTAAAAGTCCCTGCTATCCAGTATCAACTGTCCCAGTAAAGCAAAGGTTTCACCTCAGTGAGTATTGGTCTCTTTTCAATCACAGCTGATTCTTCAGCTCTAACTGACCAGAAGTCACAGATTCTGAGTTCAAAACATCACACAAATGGCCTGGATATAGTCTTTAAGGGACTCTCAAACTTCCGTATGGAACTTCATAAGCCAGGCTCCATCATGTGCATTTCTTTAAACATTTCTTATCTTCCAAGCTTCCACAGAACAGCTCATTTAGCTTTGAGCATTCAATAGCTTTTCCAGCTCTAAATGCTTCCACAGTCCTCCCCAAAACAACGTGATCAGGTCAGTCACAGCCATATCCCATGTTTCTGGAACCAATTCTGTTCTAGTTTTGTTTCTGTTGCTGTGATAAAACACTGACCAAAACCAACTTGAGGAGGAAACCGTTTGCTTGGCTTACATATCCCAATCACAGTTCATCTTGGAGAGAAGCAGGGTGGTATCTCAAGGCAGGAATCTGGAAGCAGGAACTGGAGCAGAGACCATGGAGGAATGCTGCTTATGGACTTGCTCCTCTGGCCTGTAATCAGCCTGCTTTCTTATACAACCCAAGACCACCTGCCTAGGGATGGCACCACCCACAGTGGTCTGGACCCTTCCACATTACTCAGTAATCAAGAACATGTCTCACAAGTAGACCCACAGGCCAATCTGATAGAGAAATTCCTCAGTTGAAGTTCCCTCTTCCCTGGTGTGTCATGTCAATGGCTGAAGCCAGCCATGATATGCATCATGTCACAAATCCAGGTCTCTGTATCATTTATTCTCGGTACTGTGAGCCAGGTGCTGTCCTGACTAATGTATAAATCATCTCATTTAGTCCCTATCAGGAGGTCTTGAGATGTGAGTGTGGTGGTCTTCATGCATGTAGGAAATGAGGTGTACTGTGTGAACAGGTAGCTTTCAGCTTCCACAGCTGGTGAGGTTGCATAGCCAGGATGGTGTGTCTCCACTGACTCTCTGGGCTCCACACCTGTCCTGATGTGGAGGGTGATTCAGCTCTCTGAGATGCCAGTCCCCCATAGAGCTTATTAAGGCAGTGGTTGGTAGCTAGAATATTCTAACTATTGTATGCAGAAATGGGATTTGGTGTGGTCCAAGGGATTAATTATGCACATCTCATGCCAGTTTTTCTGAAATATTTTTTTCTGGTATTTAAGTTTTGTCCGTCCAAGACAACCATGGAATGACTTTCCAAGTCAGCGTTTCTTTGCTTTGGCTACACAAAAGAATGACCTGAGATCTTGAAAATGTAAACCAAAGAAAACAAAACAAAACAACTTGAAGCCAGATATTCTGGTGCAAACTAAACAGTGCCTGAAGTCTTTTGGAGACCAGCCACCATTTGGTCTTTGCTCGGGGATTTGGACTAAGGCACTGGGAAGGGCTTACTCCAGCCTCCAGAGAATGGTATAGTCACAGACCTACATTTTATGTTGCTTGGTGGCCTGGCTTTACAGTCTGAGGAAGCCTCCACACCTCCTTCTCCAGACACCCCACCCCAAAGTAAGGAAGAGGAAGATGCAACAGTTTTCAGCATTTGCCCTGCTCCAGTCACCATGATCCTCCAGAAAGGCCTGCTTGGAAGGTTATCGTCCACATGATACCAGTTCTTAGTATTTTACTTTTCCATTGCTTGTTGGTGCTCTGGATGTCCTGGCACGGTGTGTTATTTGGTTCCTTATTCTGGTAACATCACAGCAGCATAAAAATCAAGTATAGATAAGTCTGGGAGCTGTTCCAAAGCTTGTTTGTGGCGTCATTTTCTCTGAGGGAATTATGTGTCTTGTCTTCTCCTTTCTGTCGTCGTTCTTATGTTGTTTCCAGCCTAACTGCTGTCCTGTCGCCACCACGCTATAACCTGTAGTTTGAACAGTGGCAGTGGCAGTAAATCAGCTGTGGACAACAGTCTAGGCAGCAGAGGAATTTCAAGGCAGGTCAGTAGTTTGCTGCTTGCCCCAGTGCAATGTTGGACCCCAGATTCCCTGGAAAGATGGTATGAGCAGGTTAGAGTAGATTAGGTTTTCAGTAGCAAATACTTATCCATGGCAATGTAAATCATTTCTTATTCTGTTTATACATGAGGGGGCAGTGTGACACTGTATAGGAGATGTGATACTAGATTTGCTTATTTCTGTTGATATCTAGTAGTTTTTAGGTGAGAACTTCTAGAATATTCAGTTAAAGCCCTATCTCGGTCAGTTTGTCAATACAGTACTCATATGTAAGAGATACCTTTGCTCATATCACACAAGTCACGTGCCTGATTTTGTTCAGGTGAATAGGTGATAATTTCCTTACATCTTTTATTG
>NW_008354016.1:549397-563860 GCF_000622305.1 Nannospalax galili
ACCTTTTGGAAGTGTAGCGTCTGTTGGGCTGATGTCTCTAATATATTTGATTTTATGACTTCATTAAAGGTGGAGGGTTACCATTGTTGTTGGAGGGAAGCCTCTAGCCTTAGGTCTTGCTGCTAAGGAAGATCTGTGATAAGTCATCCTAGCGTGATATACTCCTCTCTACAGTACACATTTACTTTTCTACAAAGGGAGAAAAATGCCAAGCAAAGAAGCAGCACATTTTAATTGTTATTATTTCTGATATATGAATGACATTGTCAATAAGTCAAGGTGGTAATGTTCTAGGTTCCTGAAGTGCAAGAAGAAGCTATTAAGAGGACTTGGAAGGTATTAAATGGATTGATGAAATCTATAAAGCATATAAATAAGAAAATTATGAAGAATGTAAATAAGAATCCAGACAGGTAATTTCTTAAGCACAGGCTTCTTTTAAATATATAAAGAATGTTTACAACTAGATATTTCTGTTTATATATTGGGAAAAAAATAAAGTTCAGCATTTTGGCTTAAAAATATCCTTTGTGAAAACTTAATGGGATGTTAATACTTTAATACTATATTCTGGCTGCTTTTCTTTGGTGCTGAAGAGCTATGATGGTGGTGTTCAAATTTTAGTGGGTTGTTTTATTTTGAAATCTTTTGTTAAAAAACATTTCTGACCTCTTCTCTAGATTCAAGAGGGCTGGGTTTGGGCTCCAGCCTGTTGTGAAGGAATTCCAAGTGTAACATGGCTTGACACTGGTTTACTGTAGCAGTGCACAGACTTTCACTCGTGGTCAACCATTCTGTTTTATGCTTCAATGACAGATTTTTGGGAGCTTGCCTGATACTTCATTCCCTGAGCCCACCTGCCTGTCAGTGTCACCCCCAAATGCTCCACCACGGCAGTCAAAGAGACAAGGACAGAGGACGAAGAGACCTGTGGCTGTGTATAATCTTTGTCTTGAGCTGGAAGATGGTAAGATGTTAATTATGTTTTTCTGCTTGACGACATGTGGAGGGTATAGCATATCTCATGCCCTCTGGGGATACCACATGTTTTTATTCTCTGTGTTTTAATTTCTTTCTCCATTAAGATTATAATTTTTGAGATTAATGGGAAGGTTGAAACTTGTCAGGGAGAAAAATGCAAGTTTCAGTTTTGTGTTTGTCTTTGTTATGCATGGTTCTTTTTTTATTTTTAAGACAGCTTAAATTCCTTTTTTGGGAGACTTGTGTGACCTCCTGTGAGGTTACATAACCCTGAGACAAATGGAAAGCAAACTAAAATTAAAGCAGATCTTTGATGTGAGGAGCTGGTTGAGCCAATCCACTGTGAATGTGTCTGGATTAAAGGCACAGGTCACTATTACCCTGGGGCTTTCAGCTTCTACTCTGTACCGAACCTGCCCCAGCTGACTGACTTTCTCAAAACACAGATCCCTTTGTCATTTCAAAAGACAGGGGCAGCAAATTGGTAGTGTTTGAAGCTAGTTCATGAACTGGGCACAGTGGGACTCTGGCCTCTCATGTCCCCTCCAAGCAGCCAGTTCTTGCCATGCAGCCATGCTGTCTGAGTATTACTGGATTACTCAGTTTTAGAGAGCCTGGAAATCTGAATTTTCAGATTAAAACCAAGACCATAGCTGCATAGAAGCTGATTGATGATTTATAGTCATATGATTCTTGATATAGAGACCAAAATGACCCTGGTGTCAAGGCCTGCATGTTTACATCCATGTGGTTCCTTTCATGAGTTTCTCTCCTAGTGACTTAATTTCCCAAATTTGAGATTAGTCTTGAATTTTCTTCCACTTTTTATGCCACCCCCCGAAAAAAACGCTCATTGTTATCCTTTTGAACTCCTGGGGCTGTATTGATTGGAAAGTACGAGATGGTTGTCAGAGGGAAGAAGGGAGTGAGGACAGGAGCAAATACAGTACCTCCCTCATAAACAGTTACACACTCAAGCGAAAAGTAACATCCATAGAGTCATGCAAGGAAGGGACTGGAGGTCCTCAGGGGAAGACCTGAAACAGCCTCGGTGACAGCACTGGGTGGCCGAGTCCTCCTTGTTTCTTTTGAATTGCTTACATTTACTCACATGAGCGAAGAATCCAGATTTTTACTTTCCTGGGGAAATGGTTGAATCATTAAAATTAGCTTCTAATCTTAGACCTTCCTTTTGTGTGTTTGTGTGTGTGCACTTGTACAGGTGGCTGTGCATGTACATGTGGGCATGCCTATGTGTGTGTGGAGGCCAGAAGTCAGTATCTAGAGGCTTTCTCAGTCACTTCGCACCTTCTGAGACAGGAGTCTCTCATAAAACTCGGGATTCTGTGATTGGCCAGCTGAGCACTGGGGCTTGGTTTGCTTCTGTCCCTCCTCCTCCCAGGACTAGGGTTACAGACATGCATGAGCACACCCAACTTCTTTCTGTGTCTGCTGAGGATCCAAACTCAGGTCCTCAAGCTTGTAGACAGGCACTTTTCTGACTAGGCCATTTGCCTAGCTCCCAGAACTTTTTAGACACTACTTTCCACTTGTGATTCTAGCTCATTTTTTTTCTCTTTCTTCTCACTTTCACTCCTAGTCAACAGAGTTGCTAATAAGGAGTAAAACTGACTGGTTTGAGTCTCACCTTCCCTTACATCTCACCTATCCTCTGGTAGAAGTGTTAATAAGCAGTGAACTAAGCAAAGGTAGGAGGGAGAAACAAGGTACAGCACAGAAAACTACGTGCATTGTCTTACTAGGCTTCAAAGGAACTGGAAATGACTAGTTCCTAATGGAGGTGATCAGAGGCAGGCATTTGTCTTAGAGTCACACCTACTTTTCTGTTATTCTTAGGAACAGAATCATGGTATCTGCTCAGATTTGTGAAGGTGTTAGCTTTCTGGTTTCTGGTTTTCTAAATGATTATTAATGGCTAACAAATGTCTGTCAGTACTCTCATCTTTGATGGAAGGTTCAAAGTACTTTATAATATAGCTTTCCTAATTATTATGTAATATATTTTCCTTCCTCCCTCCTTCCCTCCTTCCCTCCTTCCCCCCTTCCCTCCCTCCCTCTCTTGCCCTCTCTCCTCTCTCTCCTTCTCTCTCTCTCTCTCTCTCTCTCTCTCTCTCTCTCTCTCTCTCCTTGCTCTCGCTCTCGCTCTCTCATCTTCCTGTAGCCCCAGCTGGCCTGGAACTCACTATGTAGACCAGGCTGACCTGGAAGTTACAGAGATCCATCTGTCTCTGCCTC
The DNA here is from genome assembly GCF_000622305.1 of Nannospalax galili. Classification (NCBI taxonomy): domain Eukaryota; kingdom Metazoa; phylum Chordata; class Mammalia; order Rodentia; family Spalacidae; genus Nannospalax; species Nannospalax galili. The sequence continues at coordinate 552,635 of NW_008354016.1, forward strand.
CCAAATGCTGGGATTAAAGGCATGCACCACCATACCTGGCTCTAGGTAATATATTTTCTTGGTGCTAGGGAGAGAACTTATAGACCTTGTATGCTAGGCAAATGCTCTGCCACTGGGCTACACCCCAGTCCTTACTTCCTAAAAATTACTTGAAGATGGCCAAATATACATCTCTTTTAGTCTCTCTTGTGTTCATTATTTAATGATGTTTAATTACATAGTATTTTACTATTTTCTCTTTAAATTTTTAACAATTTTATTTTATGTATAGTATTATGCCTGCATGTATGTAAGTGCAGCCATGTCATGCAGTGCCCATGGAGGACAGAAGAGGGTGTTAGAGCCCGGGAACTGGAGTTACAGTTATTAGCCACCATGTTGGTCCTGGAATTTGAACCTGGGTCTTCTGCAAGAACAGCCAGTGCTCTTAATCTCTGAGCCACTCTTCTAGTCCCTATATTCTCTTTTATAGCTTTACCTCATTCCTTCTAGTGAGGGATTGAGAAAGCCCATGAGTTTGGTTATGGAGTGGTTTTATATTATCCTGAAGGTCAGAAGGCAATACAAAGCAATTAAAAAATAACATCCCCCTTGCCAGTTGCTGTAGCTAGGCTTTGTTCAAGTTACATGAAAAAGGTTTCTTAGAGTTCAGTATGTGTAAAAGGGAAATGATGGAGGGAGGTAGAGAACTGTGTCTAAAAGGAAGCAGGTAGGGAGGGTGATGCTGCTGAATGGTTAGCATGTTAGAAACTCAGCCCGCCCCCAAGAGGTGATGCTGCTGAATGGTTAGCATGTTAGAAACTCGGCCCGCCCCCCAAGAGTACGTATATATTCATTCTTTCCTTTTTTTTTCTTAGTTTTTGAGTCAGGGTTCTGTAACGGAGCCCAGGATGACCTTGAACATTCAGCGTTCTTCTTGTCCCGGTCTCCTGAGTGCCAATAATGGGTGTGCCACCTTGCCAGCTTAGATATTCATTCTTGTTATAGGAACTTAAACTTTTTAATTTAGCATTCTGAAACATCTAATTTTCAAACTATTTCATGAAGGTTCAAAGGAAATCTCCTCTTTGGGGGCATTTTTGGTATTCTTGTTGACAGTAGTGTCACATCCGATGTTTTAATTAATTTTGTTTAAAATGTGGTAGGAATTTGGTAGAAAATTGTTTTAGTATGAATATTTCTTTTTTGTTCTCCTTTACTCATTAATACTATACGATAAATGTAACTTCATAGAATCCAGAAGAAATAATTTTTGCTTAAAAGTTAGGTAGGTTCTTTTGCTAAGATTTGAGAGAGGCGTTTGAATGACTGAAGATTGTCCTCAGCTTGTGATTCAGTCACAGATTTGGTTCTTGCGTAGAGCTTTTGGTATGTTACATCTACACTGAGAATGAAACTGTATTGTACAAACAGACTTGGCTCCAGTTTAGCCTTCAGGCAGATGCGAAGGTCAATAGTGAACAGCCTGTATGCCTGTGGTGAAAGCTGCATAGAACAGACTCCAAAGCACAGAACCCAGACATCTTCAAGCAGATAAGACTTCTGCAAGCTTGACATGTTTTAATTCTGCTTTATTGAGCCCATCCCTGGTTGAGGGAGGACTGGTATAACCATAGGAGCTTAGTGTTTTTGAGAGACTGTGTAGGCACATTTAGCTACAGTTGTATGTGATCTTATTTTATAAAACAATCATTATTTTTAGGGGCTGGAGAGATGGCTCAGCAGTTAAGAGCACTGACTGCTATTGCAGAGGACCACCCAGCACCTACATGGTGGCTAACAAGGATTTATAACTCCATTTCCAGAGGATCCAGTGCCCTCTTCTGGTCTCCAAAGGCATTGCATGCACATGGTGCACTTACATACAGACAAAATACTCATACACATGAAATAATAATAAATAAATATTTTCAAAATTCATTATTTCTTAAAGCTGTCAGAATCAGGAGAGCCTATGAGTTTGATCATGAAATGATTTTCTTAAAATCATAGATCATATAAAGCAATTAAAGACTATTTTTTGTCATGATTAAATGATACTCAACTTATTTGCTAGAGAACTTAAACTCTATTCCTTAAAAATTGTTACTTATAAGAATTGCAGTAGATATAGTATCTAGTTTTCTTAATTAAAGCAGCTTTTAAACCTACACTGAGATGCCGGTCTTTTATAGAATCCAGATTGCTCATTTTCTTACAGCATTTACTAATCTCATAAACTTCAAAGCTGCACCAAGCCATAGCTTTGTAAGCAAGTTGTGAAATGACAGAATCTGAGGTGGGCTGCTCAGTGCTAAAACAGAGTAAAAATGAAAGGTGTGCTTTCATCTCCACAGAGTTTCCCTCTGTTTTTATTTCCTTAGAACTGGTAGAGTCTGAAATAGCCGAGTATATGCTGTGTTTGTCTTAATTCCCTTACCCATGAGGGAAGTTCGTGAGCCTACTTGAGTGAATGCCGATCTGAAGGAGGAGAGAGGAGAGTCTCACCATCTGAGTTTTGACTAAGTTCTTTCTCTCTTCCTTTATACTAGCTCTAATTTTAAACAGAACTAGGCATTTATAGGACTAGTTGTTGTACGTATCTTCTTATATATAATTAGATATTCTCTTCCTGTCTCTTCCTCTGTACATAATATAGCAGTTTACTTATTTAGGAAGTTAAAAATATATGAGTTAATGTGGGTTGAGAAGAAAATTATCTTGCAAGCCAATTGGCAGGATTTAATATTACTCTACTGTTGGTCTTTCTTGGGTATCTTTGGGTTGGCACTTTTAACATTTGGATTACAAATGTGCTAACTGGAGCACATTTGTTGAACATGTGTTATTGTAGTCCTACAGCATGGTAGATACCACGAGGAGGATACAGAGACTTGTATGCAAAAAGGGCGTATTATATCCACTGTGAAGGAAGAGTCAGATGCAAGGCAAGGAGCACTGCTCAGTAGGAACAGCTCCCTATGTGGATCAGCCTCTGAAATCAGGGCAGGAAAAAAGTATCTTGTAGAGAAGTCCTTTCAGCTGCCATGTAAGTGTCGTGTGTCAATGATGGACATGTAAATGCTGATGGATATTTCATCAAGTTAGGTAGATTGGAAGAATTTGGTGGGGGCTGGAGAGATGGCTCAGCAGTTAAGAACACTGACTGTTTTTGCAGAAGACCCGGGTTCGAATCCCTGCACCCACATGGCAGCTAACAACTGTCCGTAACTCCAGTTCCAGGGGATCTGACGCCCTCTTTTGTCCTCCACTGGCATTGCAGGACATGAGTGCTGGCAACACACACATAAAATAAAAATAATAAAAAAGAGAAAGAATTGGCTTGGTTCTGAGGCATGAAGCAAGAAAACAGAAAATGAGAAATCAGGGCATTGAATGCTTTTTTGAATGTAGATTTGGGGTGGGGATGCCAGGGTGAACCTAGAACCTTCAGTGTGGTAGGCAAGTGCTCTACCACTGAGTAGCATCCCCAACCCATGGAGATTTTTTCTTAATTTAATTTTTTTGATCTTTTTGAGACAGGGTCTCCCTGTAGCCCCAGCTGGCCTGGAACTCACTATGTAGGTAGATCAGGCTGACCTTGAATTCACAGAGATCTGCCTGCCTCCAATGGAGATTTTTTTAATCCTAAAGTATTAAACGTTAACTGGTGAGAGTTTGTCTCTTACACATTAGTGGTTTTTATGGTAGTGAATGTTACAATTGGAATTACCGCACACAACTCTAGAAAAGCTTTTATAAAATTCCCATCATGCAACTGCTTACACTCTTAAGTCTAATGATTGCAAAGTTAAGGTAGTACTCTGTCTACCACTGAAGATGGTTCAGAAGATGGTTACCTGGGTTATATGTTTATCATAATAATAACCACTCAAACCTAGCTGTTCCTCTTCAGTATTATTCTTAAAGCCAAAATACTTTGAGGTGACTATGATTTAAAAGGATGAGAAGAGTTCTGCATCTGTAAAGGTAGAGGAAAGAGAAATAGTAAATAAATACTAAAATGTTAGTAGGACACTTCAACAGCATAATGTGGATTCCATGTATTACTCAGGAGAACCACCAAAAAACCATGATTGACATAGATTGTCATGACATCCTGCAGCTAGCTGTTGGCTTTCCTTGTAGAGATATCTGGTCAGCTTCACAAAAAATTCTAATCAACCCAGGTAACTGGGCAGAAGCAGATCTTCATCCTAAGATTGGAAGTCCTTCTTCTCTCTATTCTTTTTAACTGTTCAGCATGACATTCCACTGGTGGGCTCTGGGTAATAACTTCCTGAGTGTGGGTGTTTCTCCCCGACCCCAAAGCATGCTGAGATTCCTTGATGTGGAATTACTGTGTTTTGATGCTGAATCTCAGGCCAGGCTCGACTCTGTGTCAGTACATGTAGATAGATTATTTCTTAACTCATCCTTACAGTGATAAGATCAATGGGTCAGAAAAGGTATCTAGAAGTTTCAGAGCTGTAATTGAGTTGTGGTGTGCCTATAAATCATGCATGATGCCTCCCCTGCATAGGTACCTCCCCCGAAGCCTCCTCTGAGCTCAGCTCCCCAATGCTAGTGACAAAGCAAAAGGCAACTTCTTCTCTGACTTCCTATGTAGTCCTCACTATGCTTCTGTGTGGGATGAACATTTCCCCCTTATTTAATAAAAGCTTATTTAATGCCTTTAAAAAACATGTAGCTGCTTCTATGGTGAAAATAAGTTCATGGCAGGTAACTAGAATTTATAGGAGAGAGAAAATTTCTTTAAAGCTCGTCTCCCTGTGGAGTGTGTTCTTTCTTCACTTCTAATGGCTTTTATTTTAATTTCTAGTTCTGAATTCAAGCAGCTGTCACTCTCTTTATAGCCCTCTTTGAAACTCTTGTAGCGTAGGAGGTAGCTGGGCTGTCTAAGAAACATCTTTTCAAACCAACCAAAGTATTGTTTATCCTGAATGAAATAGAATTTTTAAGGCTGTCAAGAGTGAGTGATCTGCAGTGTTTTCTTTGATAGCCAGGAAGATGAACAGATATCTTGAAAGGAAAGGTATTATGCCAGTAAAGCCAATTCTAAATTACTTGTATTACTCAGATAACTCCTACAGACCATGAGGAAATCTATCACAGTTATGAGGGTGTGGCTACACTTAACAAAGCAGTCCCATGGTTGGTTTTATGTTTACCTACTGAATCCTTACCAGCTATCTAGGAAGGAGATTAAGTCAACAGCAGAAAACCCCCCCTTGTATTTTTTAGTTGTCTCTGTTTGGCCTTGGTAGCTCTGGGTGGCACCTCTGTAACTTAAGCCTTCTAGGTTTTTGGTCTGCTTTCTGCAGTGCTTTTGTGTGCCTGTTTGTGGAGGGGTACAATGTCACCTTCAGTTGTTTAAAAAAAAAAAAAAACTTTAAGCCTGTTCAAATGAATTCTTGTTTGTATTTTGGGTCTGTGAAAATTCTCTAAAGTGAACACAGGCCTTTTCAAGTTTTAATGTAATTATGATCATGATTTTATCTCTTTGGATCATATACAGACAAGGGTTATTTAAGCCTGTTTATTATCCTGATTCTTTATGAGTATACTCTTGAAACTTAATAGTTCATAGGTGAATGTGACAGAAAGTTAGCAAATAATAGTATAACTGTGTAGCATCATATTATGTGCCAAATACTGTTCTTAGCAATGTTTGCTAAGCTTAGGTAATCCTCAGAACAAACTGTAGATAGTTTATTCTCACTGTGAAATTCTTGAAGAAACTGGTACAGAGAGGGCCAAAGACACCTGGAAATCTCACAGCCTGTTGTTGACAAGGCTAGGGCTCAACCAGGCAGTCCATCTCTAGAGTCTGGGCTCTTCACTGCTCTGCTGAAGTTTTTCTTTTTTTGGTCTTTTTGAGACAGGGTCTCCCTGTAGCCCCACCTGTCCTGGAACTCACTATGTAGACCAGGCTGGCCTTGAACTCACAGAGATCCACCTGCCTCTGCCTCCCGAGTGCTGGGATTAAAGGTGTGCACCACCACGCCCGGCTCTGTTGAAGTTTTAAACATGAGCACAGTGCACAGCCTGCTCTTTCTTGGAATTCAATAATGCTTCTGTTTTCTCTTGTGTTCTTTCTTTGAGAAATACCCTAAGCATTTCAAGCAATAGGATAGGTCAGCTTCCTCTTTTCTAATTGTAAGAATGATTCTTTTTCATTTTAACAAATGGTCAGTTTTTTTTTTTCTTGTAAGAGATTCACCTGTAGGCTTTTAAAAGATATGAAGCAAAAGGACAGTCCACTCATAAGCATGGTTTTGAGCCCAGGACCCAGTGGATTCTAACAACTAGCTCTGAAGCTGTCTTTCTTGAGAGAGCTGAGAAGGTAATGTTCCAATACCAAGTACTATACAAGTCTGTATTGATGCACATGACACTTGCCTAAAGGAACGTGTCTGGTCTTGAGTTGGTTTGCAAGAAGATAGCTCAGGTACCTGATGCTCAGTCTAACAAGATTATATGAATTTGGATGGGAATATTATTAGAAATTTGGTACTTCCAGAATTTCCCTCATTCTCTGTTCTTGTTTTCATCCCCCTCTTTTTTAAAAAATTGTTTTAAAAATAGGTGATATAGTCCCAAGTTTGAAAAACATCTAAGAATGACATGAAGTAGAAAGACTCCACTCCCTCCCATTGGCTCAGTTCTTCTGTTTACAGACCAGACTATAACGGCTATGTTAACAGGCTGAGCTATATGAATTTGCCATCTTCTAGATAAAAAAAAAATTATTCTGTATCAGGAATTTCAATTTTTAAAAATTTTGCAGTCAAAAAGAAAAGCAGTTAAATTTTTGTGCAGTTCAGACACATTCTGGAATCTTGGGAGTTGTGATTTTGATCTGATTTGATAACCACTGCTATTAGTAAAGTGATATCATGTAACTCTGCTAGCTTAAGTATTAGAAATGATTAGTCCCAGCTCTACAGGGTTTAACTTGTGCTTGCTCATTTATTACTCTTCTAGAATTCTTATAGAGTGCTAGGCTTTGTTCATATGTGTAACGAAAATATGATTATACATTGTTTTTATCCCCTTCTGAACCTAAAAACCAGCTCTGTACATTTAAAATTATCCCTTTTATTTTTATATCACTTGTTATCACAAAAGACATTTATCTTTTACTGTTTTGTAATACTATGTGCATTTGAATGCAGGCATTTACTCATAGACAACTTTTAATTCTTATTCTGTCACCTGGCTGAATACAGTCCCTTCATATACATCTCTAACTGACTACACCCAGGCTTCCAGCTTTGCAGTGATGATTTAAAAAAAAAAAAAAATCTTTCCATACAGAAAAATCTGACATGACTGTCAATGAAAAAAGTAAATCATAAAATAGAATTTTCAAAGTAACCTCTGCTTTAAAGGAAAACTACATGAATAAATATAGAAATCAAATCAAATAAAAAACTGGTTTATTTTAAGGGCTCAAGAAGCTGGTGACTCTCCTAATATCTTTTTTTTTATAGTGACCAATTGTTTTATATGCATGTGAATATATATACATGTAGATAGCATATGTAAATATACACACATATAAGCATGTAAATACATACATACATACATATATATATGTAAATATAATAGAATCTACAAGTCTTGGCTTCTTTGTGTTTCATGCTTGCTGTGCTGAGTCTCGGCTTGAGATTTGGAAGTAGGAGGACTATGAAGCAGAGCCCCAGAGAGAGGGTATGCTGTTTGTGGCCTGCATTGAACTGGCACCATGGGGAGCATGGCCAGCTCTTACTGCTTAGTGCTTTGTTGCTTGACGTGCTAGGCTATGGCTTCATTTTTTCCCTCGCTGCTGTCTCCTGTTCCTATTGTCCTTGCATTTTGGGATCACTACGACTGGACAGCAAAGAGTTTTATTAAATAGTGAACTTTATGGGTAAGTTTTGTTTTAAATGAACCCAGACTGAAATCCTTGGCCTCCTCTAAGCTTTAGGAATTTGTGCAATACAACTTTGACATGGTTTATGCCAGGTATAACTGAGCTTTTAGATGTAAATCATACAATGCATAGTAAATACTCAAGAGTTTTAGTTTATATTTTCTTTCTAGTGTAATATATGCAGTACTTTTCTATTTCGTATGCTGTCAAAGAAAGTGTAATTTGATCTTTTGTCTAGTACAGTACCTAGGATTGTTGATGGCTCACACCTTTGTCTGGTAATTGATGCTAATTAATGTTCAGTGTGTAAGAAAAAGAGCCAGGAGCAGAGAACACATACCCAGGAATCTAGCAGCCTTCCTTATCTTTGTTACCTCCATGGGCCTGGAGTTTGCGTTCTGTGTACAGTGCTGTCTGTCATTCCTGAAGTGCCGAAGTGGCAGGCATCTTTGGAAGTTTATGGAAGACTGTTTTATTCAGTATCTGATTTCTCTTTGGTTTCTAGGGATAATAGTGCATGGCTGTTGCATTGCTTTGCTTATTGATGGAGGCAGGAATCTCAGTCTCTAAATAACATCCTGGACCGTGGTGATTATGATAGCAAAGTGATCTGCTTTACAGGGTAAAAAAATTTGCCTTGACTTCTATTGACAGTGCAACTGGACTGGTCTTTACTTGCTGTATAATTGAATTACTGCTGACTTCCACTGACCTTTGCAAGTGGTAGAGGTGGCTCCTTGAGCTGTAACCCAATACCTATTCACTGCTGCTGTAACTTGATAATGGGGTCTGTTTTTCTTTTTTTTTCTTTTCTTTTTTTTTTTTGTCATAGGCTTGATTCTAACATAACTGATTCCCTCATCAGTTTTTCCAAGTGTATAATTTTGACATATTTTAACTCCCAGTGGTTTTTAAAGGCAAGTATTATGTTTAATTTTTAATGCTTTAATTTTTAAAATGTTTTTATTGAGCTTTTGTGCATTTCATACAACAGTTTTTAATCAATTTAGACCCTTCCCCATCCCCCCCCACTAGACCTCATGAATTTCACTATACATGCTAAATCCTATGCAGTCAAGCATTTGTACCCAGATGTCTTTAGGTGCAAATTCATTCCCTGGAGTCTAGTCAGCCTGTCTAGAGATCATTGATATGGCCTACGCTCCCTCACCCAGTACTGGTCAGTCTCCAATAGTTCCCAGACTAGAGTGGACCTAGTCTTTCCCTAGGTCCACCCGTTTTCTCACTCCACTCTGGGCCCTTGTCTGAGTTGGTATGGGTCCTGTGCTCGATGCCACCATTGCCATAAATTCATATATGCAAGCTTCCATTGGCCCGATAGCCTCTGCTTCCCTATGTTCAACCCTGGCTCTTATAGTCTTTCCACCCTGTCTTCTGCAATGATCTCTAAGCCATGGGTGGGAGAGGTTTGATACAGGAATCCTATCAGGGACACAAACTCTGCAGTCTCTTATTTTTTAAAAGTTGTGGCCACTGTGTACATCCCACTCGGTTGCATAAGGAAGCGTCACTGATGAGAGTTGAGGGGTGCACTAGTTTTCTAACCCCCATTCCGCTATGTTCATGAGTCTTAGGCCTAGAGGTTCCACTATATCTATGTCACCTAGGACTGGGCACCTGTCAGACATATATTCTCTGTGTCTAACCAGTTGTGGGATTCTGCAGTAGCCTCCATCTGTTGCAAAAAGAAGTTTCTTTCCTGGGTGATATACAGTATACTTGTCAGTCGAGGTAGTTTGCTCAGCTGGTTGTTATGGTTATTAGACTTTAGGGTTGGGTTGGACCATTGATTGATTTTTCTCCCTTAGCAGCTTGCATAGTAGCCTGCAGAATTATGGGAGTTAAACTTCAGGTAGAAGGCTTCCAGGTCAGTTCCTGCTCCATCACTTCAAGTCCTGTGTCTTCAGCAGAAGGGTCTTATCTTCCACTTCTGGGAGATAATCAAGAGCTTTGTTATTTTGGGAATCTCTTAGACCACTCTGACCAACCTAATGCTTTATTTTCAAAAATCCACTGACAGTAGGAAAAAAATGATGTTTGCAACAACTTCACTGAATTTTTTCATGCCTTGATATTGTAGTTTATAGTTTGGGAGTTGATTTCCCTCAGTTTAGTTTTTTGAAGTGGGGTGCAGACCATGTGGTGCTATTGTGCTCTTGGAATTGGAGAGTGGGACTGGCTGTTTCCTTGAATCACATTCCTTTTTCCTAGTGGTGATTTCAGATAGAGATGGCATTATCTGAATGGATTATTCTCATCCAGCTGCTGTTAACTAGTTTATGTATTATTTACCTCCATTATGGCTTCCATTTTAACTTATTTATTGAGAGAAAAAAATGACAGGGGAAGAATGGAAGTGTTTGGCCCCTTCCCCAGCATGTCATTACTTGAACCTGCAAGATAGCTAAAACAGAGGTAAGCTAGATTTAGAAACCACCCCTTTTGTGGGTGTGAGTGGTTGAAATAAAACCTTAGCGCCTTGCACATGCTAGGCAAGTGCTCTACCAGTGACCTGTGTCCTGGGCCCATTTTATTCTCTATTTTTAAAAAAAATTTATTAGCTCCCGCCCTCAGGCCTCTCTGGGGGTAAGTCTACTGTGCAGCCCTCCTCGCCTTGACTCCGCCAGCCGTGCTCACCCTTCCATCTCCCCCGCTGTTCTCTACTCCTAGCTTGGGCCCTGTGCCATTCCTAGTCTTGGGGCCCCAGACACCTGGGGAGCCACTGCTGATTCCTGACCCTGTTCACCTGCACCGGCTTGGTGCCTTCCTTGGGCCCCAGGAGCACTGCCTCCGGACCTGGCCCCGCCCTCACCTCTCTCTGCTCCCCCGGACCTGCACCACCCGCTAACTCTCCTGGCCTTCTACCCTATCCTCAGGCTTCTCGGGGTGGGTCCATCGCGGAGCCTTCGGCGCATTGACTCCCCAGGCCTCATTTGCCCTTCCATCTCCACCGGTGTTCTCTGCTCCTGGTTCGGGCCCTGCGCCATTCCTGGTCTTGGGTCCCCAGACACCTGGGGAACTGGTGCTGCTTCCTGATCTTTTTCGACCAGGCCAGCTTGGTGCCTTCCTTGGGCCCCAGGAGCACTGCTTCCACGGGACCTGGCTCTGCCCTCACCTCTCCCTACTTCCCGGACCTGCACCACTGGCTAACACTCCCGGCCCGCTCTCCCACCCTCAGGCCTCTCTGGGGGGAAGTCTACCATGCAGCCCTCCGCGCCTTGACTCCCCCAGCCGCACTCACCCTTCCATCTCCCCATCTGTTCTCTACTCCAAGCTTGGGCCCTGTG
>NW_008354016.1:564031-564396 GCF_000622305.1 Nannospalax galili
CATAGAAAGTCCAATCTTATGAATCATAGGCATACAGGAAGGAGAAGAATCCCAAGATAATGGCATGGACCAGATCTTCAACAGAATCATAGAAGAAAATTTCCAAAATTAAAGAAAGACATGCCCATACAAATACAAGAAGCATATATAACACCAAATAGACAGCACCAAAGAAGAAATTCTCCACAGCACATCATAGTAAAAACACTAAACGTACAAAACAAAGAGACAATTCTGAAAGTTGCAAAAGAGAAACAACAAGTCGCATATAAAGAAAAACCCATTAGGATCACAGCTGACTTTTCAATGCAAACTATGAAAGCCAGAAGAGCCTGGACCAAAGTATTCCCAGTGTTAAATGACCA
>NW_008354016.1:569576-571138 GCF_000622305.1 Nannospalax galili
TGTATTTTAATAATGAAATGGAGATCTTGTTTAAAGGTTAAAACCTCATTTAATTTTATGTCTTATAGGTTTTATACTGAGTACAATATTGTATAACCGTAATAATTCAACTGTAAACCTAAAAATGTACAGCCAATTTTGTAAGAGGTGCAGCCTAGCTCAGAAAATTGTTATTGAATATGTCAATGCTGATGTAATGAAATGCTTCTTCTAAGTGTGTGGTTATTAAAAATAAAAATAAAAAAAATTATTATATTTTATTTTGTGTGTATGAGTATATTGCTTGCATATATGTAAGTGCACCTATGTTGTGCAGTGCCCACAGAGTTCAGAAGAGGGCATTGGATTTCTTGGCGTTACGGCTGTTAGGTACCATGTGGGTGCTGGAAATTGAACTGCAGGTCCTCTGTAAGAGCAGTCAGTGCTCTTAACTGCTGAGTCATCTCTCTAGCCTTTACTTTCTGGTTTTGAAACAGTCTCCTTAAGCTGCCTAGATTAGCCTGGAACTTGTATTTCCTCTGCCTTAGCCTCTCTAGGTATAATTACTGGTGAGTGCCACCATGTCAGGCTAGGAATCTCCCCTCTACTTGGCAACCATCACTTGGATCTTAGGGAGCCTACACTTGCTAAGGGTTAGTGTTTTCACACTTGCTTTCTCTAATGTAAGACCTATGGACACTTTCCTTTCAAATGAGTTTCCCATTAGTTGTTTATTGACAGCAAAGACCTTGGTTTTCGAGGTAGGGATGGATTTGATATTTTTAAATATTTTTATATTTTACTTATTATTTAATTTTTTATGTGTGTGTTTTGCCTGTATGTATGTAAGTGCACCCATATCATGCAATGCCAGCAGGGGTCAGAAGAGGGATTCGGATCCCCTGGAACTGGAGTTTGACAGTTGTTGGCTGCCGTGTGGGTGCTGGGACTCAAACTCAGGTCATCTGCAAGAGCTGCCAATGTTCTTAACCTCTGAGCATCTCTCCAGCCTCAATTCATTTACAGGTTTATAAGTTTCGTTTTTAGGGTCAACCTTTGAATTTCCTAACCTGTATTTTTTTTATTTTTTTTAATATGTTTATTTAAGGAATGGATTTTTTTGGTGTGTGTGGGAGAGAGAGAGACAGAGAGAGAGAGAGAGAGAGAGAGAGAGAGAGAGAGAGAGAGAGAGATATTTACATACAATTTTCCAGTTAAGGAAGACTAATATTTAAGTTTACACAACTTCTCTGTATAGGTTTTGGGAAGATGGAAATGTCCGGCCCCCGAACTCTGAAAGGCAACAGTCTTCAGTTTTCTGTGTATGGTTTCTGTGTAGAAGTGGTTTCTTTGTATGGTTTCTTTTTTTTTTTAATTTTTAAAAATGATTTATTTAATAACAACATACTTAGAAGAAGCATATCATTACAACACAATTGACATATTCAATAACGGTTTCCTGAGGTAGGATGCATCTCTTTCAAAATTGGCTGTAAATTTTTAGGTTTACAGTTGAATTATTACAGTTATACAATATTGTACTCAGTATAAACCCTATAAGACATAAATTAAATGATGTTTTA
>NW_008354016.1:578069-578504 GCF_000622305.1 Nannospalax galili
GGGACAGGGGAGTGGTGGGTGGGGTGGAAGGGTGAATGAGGCTTAGGGAGTCCCGGCATGGAGAGCTGCGCTATAGACTTACCCCAAGAGGCCTGAGGATAGTAGTGCAGGCTAGGAGATTTAGCCGGTGGTGCAGGCCCAGGGAAGCAGAGCGAGGTGAGGGCAGGGCCAGGACCAGAAGTGGTGCTCCTGGAGCCCAAGAATGGGACTGGGTTGCTCTGGGTGAGAAGGGTCAGGAAGCAGTATTGGTTCCCCAGGTGTCTGAGGCCCCAAGACTAGGAGTGGTGCAGGTCCCAAACTAGGAGTATAGAACAGGGAGGCGGGGGGATGGAAGGGTGAATGTGGCTTAGGGAGTCCCGGCGCGGAGAGCTGCACTGTAGACTTACCCCAAGAGGCCTGAGGATAGTAGTGCAGGCTAGGAGAGTTAGCCGGTGG
>NW_008354016.1:580351-588242 GCF_000622305.1 Nannospalax galili
AGCTCTTTTCTGAATTCATTCAGAAGTTTATCCCTATCTTCCTTCAGCTCTATGATTACCTTGTTTGTGTGTTCTTTAAATTCAGTGAATTCTTTTATCATATTCATCATTGTTTTTTTGAGTTCCATGTCCTGCATTGTCTCTAGGGGATTCTCATTGTGCTCCTCTAGAGGATTACTGGTATTTGGTGGGGATATGTTATTTTGGTTTTTCATGTTATTATTTTTTCTCTGTGATTTTGACATGTGAATTTCTTTTGTAGTTTCTGACTCTTGTGTGATACTCGGGCCTTCAAGTTTAGTTCTGCTTCTTTTATTTTTGAGCTTTATGTGTCTTTGTGGTTTACTTTTTGGGTATGAAGAGCTGGTTCGTCTTAGCTTCTGGTTCTCTCTTTTGATTTTATATTGTCGAGGCCGGATTGATTTTGTCTTCAGGAGTTCCGCGGTGGCCCAACTCCAATGTGGATCAGAAGTTTTCAGACTTTCTCCTTAGGTCTGGAATCTTCTAAGAATGCTTTTGGCCTCAGGAACTTGGGTGGCACTGACCTGAGACCCTTGCCGTGGATGCGCCACGCAGGGAAGCAAAGGCAGATGGGGAGGGAAGAAGCCCCAAGATTTCCCAGGGAGTGGATTGAGTAGCTGGGTTGTACTGGATGCAAAGGGTCGGGGGGAGTAAAGGTAAGCCTCGGAGCCCTAGAAAGAGGCTGTCAGCCCCAGAAAGAGGCTGGCGGGTGTTGGAGGACCAGGGAAGTAGAGCGAGGTGAGGGCAGGGCCAGGACCAGAAGTGGTGCTCCTGGAGCCCAAGAAAGGGACTGGGTTGCTCTGGGTGAGAAGGGTCAGGAAGCAGTATTGGTTCCCCAGGTGTCTGGGGCCCCAAGACTAGGAATGGCGCAGGGCTCAAACTAGGAGTATTAGAAAGGCGAGGCGGGGGGATGGGAGGGTGAATGTGGCTTAGGGAGTCCTGGCGTGGAGAGCTGTGCTATCGACTTACCCCAAGAGGTCTGAGGATAGTAGTGCCTGTATGGTTTCTTTTTAGATCCTGCTCATTTGCTGCTTCATACAGTATACCACTTGTTGGCTGTTTCAGTTCAAGTTGACTGGCATAAGGAAGGCTATAAGAGGAGTACTAGACTTTCTTTGGCTGTGTAGGTGTTAACTGGGTTTTGCATCTGACATGCTGCCTATAGCGTCTCTCCCAGGGACTCCTGTTCCATTTATACACTTAAGTATCCAGGTAGGGCAGGTCAGAGGAATCCATGACCCTGTAGGCCAGCCCAGCTCTGGATAAGCTGTGAAAAAACAGCCTGGCTTCCATTGGACTGCCAGGGAGTTGGCAACTGGAAGAAATCAGGGCTAGCTAATATGGCGAGGAGGAAGAGTGTTCTTTGGGGATTCGGAGTGTAACAAACCCTAATCTTATCTTTGAAGCAATGCTATAGCAAGCTGTTCTGGAGTCATGTTCTTCACTCAGAATTGGAAGTGTAGAGGGTTTTACCATCCATAGAATTCTCTCCCAGTAATCTAGAAAGCAGCTGGCATATTGATGTACTTTTAAGACTTGACTCAGAAAGATGATGCCATGTACAAGTAACACATTTTTCCATGTCCTTATTACAGTGCAGAATTCCAAACTAGATAGGCCATTATTTGACCCAGGATGAGAGTTTCAGGGTGTCTCATTCCTGTATGTCACATAGTATACCTGAGCCCATATTAACTATGTATAGGAAGTAACACTGCTTGGTTCATAGTATTCTAGCCACACATTGCACCATTTAGGAAGAATGCTAGTGATAGCTTTTGTTCCCTGTCAATCTTAAAATTGACTTATTGGTTCCCAGTCCCATCCATTAAGTTGACTGAATCTTCTCTCCATTATCTCCAGGATAGATTTAGCTTTATATAGTCACCTCTACATTTGCTGAGGTTCAGCATGAGATTTTTATTTACAGTCTCAGGTACCATAGCATTTTTAGTTGGGCATGGAATGTTAGAACATTTCGGCATGTTCTTGTTTATACATGTAAGAAATGAGTTCCTGACATGAGGTCACACAGCTTTATTCCAATGCCCTGAAAAGGCCACTGTGATGCAGTGTGGTGGTTATTAACTGTCCCTATGTGAACCATGGGAAATGCAGGATGACAGGAGGATAGAACAAGGCATAATGAGAGGGGCAGGAGGTGTGTTCTGCCTACCCTTTCTGGGGACAGTTCACCTAATTTGCATTGAAGCCACTTTCAAGGATAAAACAGCTGATGTTTATGTTTTAGATGTACATCCATGTTCAGAGTGAGTTATTAGATATTAGACCACATTTTGTCTTTGATTTCTACACTGATCTTGGAGATGATTTTTCTTAGCATGATTTATATACTAATGAGTAATAAAAGCCATATTTAAGGATGTTAACTTTTCACTTTATGGGGGAGCTTGTGAATACTAATTATAGTATATAAATAATCCCTATTGGGTGAGTACACTAAAATCAGGTACCAAGTATGTTTCAGTGAATTCTAGTTTTATTGGGAGTTCACATTAGCTGAATTTAACTTGAGTGTTTAAGCAGTCATGGTGACTGTTGACTGTCAATATATAAGAAGATTGTTTAAATATGGCATAAAATGTTCCTAATATTTTTAATGCTATAAAGTTCTCTGTTTTTTTTTAAACCATGCCTTACAATTTTTAATAAGAAATGTTTTCATTATCATTGAGATATAAGTATTTAATTTTCTTTATAGCTTTCTTAGTAACTGTATTTAGTTTTTTACAATGAAAATTGTAAAACGCTCCCTTTTGTTTTTTAAGTGTTGATTGTTCTGCAATTCTGATCTGGTCTGAGAAGGTAATTTTCAGATTCTTCCTTTGGAATTTAAAACTTTATAGCCTTTCCTTCAAAGATATTCTGTGTAATGTTGAAAATAATATCATCCTCTTTGTTGTTTGTAGTGAACTGTCTGTATATGCGTATTTGTATGAAATAGGTTCACTTTGTACAGTTGATCCAGATCTTTTTTCCTCTTGCCGCATATTAGAGAGCATTTCACTGTGCTTACCTGCCTTGTCCTGCCCTGCCCTGCCCTGCCCTGCTTTCCTTCCTTCCTTCTTTCCTTCTTCCCTCCCTCCCTCCCTCCCTTCCCTTTCTTGAGATAGGGCCTCTGGTCATCAGAGCTGGAGCTCCCTAGGAACTCCATATGTAGCCAAGGATGACCTTGAATTCCTGACCTTCCTGTTTCCATCTTTAAGTGCTGGAACTACAGGTGTGGGGACATGCCCACCACCATGTGGGGCTGGGGACTGAACCAGGACTTCACGCACACTGGCAAGTACTCTACCAAGGCAGTGTCATGCTATCAGGCAGCAGTTTCCTCTGCAACAAACCTTCCACCTTGAAGGAAAGCTCGTAAAGACATGGGATGTTCTGGAATGTTCTAAGGGGAGGTGAGACATTCCACCCTGCACAGAAGCTCCTTAAACCCAGGAAGTCAACGACTCAAATACTTCAGGAAGTCCCTGAAACTGACATTATTCCATGTCTCCCCAGGACTAGTGTCACATATCACATGTCCAGGCGAGAACGCTGCTTTAAATGCAGACTCTGCTGGCTAAACTGAAGAGAGTCAGAGGTCCCATAAGGAGGAGACAGTCCTTGTCTTTCATACGAAAGGTTTATATTTACAAAAATAAATTACAAAAAACAAGACCAAACCAAAACAAACCCCAACTCTGCATGACAGAAAGACTCCAGGAGCTCATTCCAGTAACAGCTCATTTAAGAAACTTCAAAACAGGCCCAGGGGGACCAACTCGGGGATGCCAACACACAAAGACCACCCTGCTGCGGGGCACTGGTGATGGTGACAGTTCTGCTAGCAGGAAAGGGCAGAGAGAGCGCAGCTAATAGACATCTGTGTGGTAAAGGGGCCAGGCCACCTCTCAGAGCTGGTCTGCAAGTACTGAGGCGAGGTCACTGCCGGCAGGTATCGTGGAAGGCCTCCAGGGTTCGGAAGTCCCTCCACGTAGGGGGAAGGCCGTCTTGCAGAAACTTCCCGCAGCGCTGGCATGGGGCCTGGAACAGCTTTATGTAGCTTCTCAACCAGGTCTGAAAGAGGGGGAGACAGAGAGGAGAGAATGGGACCGAGGCGCCTCCTCAGTAGTCCCTCCAGCACTCCTAGTGACCTGAACAGACCGTATGTGAGCTCTGACCCTCCAGCACTCCTTGTGACCCGAATAGACTGTATGTGAGCTCTGACCCTGATGACTCCTGTGGCCATGGAAAAGCCATCCAACCCACAGGCTCATCCCCGCTGTGACTCAGTTCTGATGCTCCCTGCCCCCCCCTCAAGTTCAGTGCACAAACTCCTTGTCAGAGCTGGAGCGCCCAGTCTCGATCCTGTCTCCCTAGCACCAGGCAGCAGGTATGGGCATGGCTGAGAAGCTCTGGGGGATTCTGCACCAGGGCAACCTGCCTCCTCAAAAATCTCATCTCAGAGGTCATCCCTCACTGTCACAGTATGGTGTAGCACGGCTAGGGGCATCCCCAGTGCCACCAGGTAACGTAATAATCGCCTTCCTTCCTTCCTTCCTTCCTTCCCTCCCTCCCTTCCTCCCCCCCCAGATCTGTCATTGCTTGAAGTAGAATCACTGGGTTCTTATCTCTTGCTCCTTTATCTCTGTAAAAATGGCCCTCATGTATTTTATTAAGGTCATTACCTTCCTTTTGGGTCATAGTTACCTAGTACATCCATCCTTTTTACTTGTATTCTCAACCTTTGTCTCTTGGTTTTAAGTATATTTATTTAAATCAGCATATTGCTGGATTGTCCATTTCTGTGTATTATAATTACCATTATGTTACAGTTTCTGTCACTGTATATTTTTCATTTAGTGCATTTGATACATTTTTCCTTCTCTTGTTTAAGAAAGCAAATGTCCTTCTGCTATTTCTGATGATGTGTCTTCTGACTTTTGTTTCTAAAATGGTTTTCCTTATTTTGAGTCATACACTCTTACAGTCTATTGCATTCTTAAGCTGTCTACAGTTTGCCCTCCTTATCCAATAAGGCATTGTTTAATGGAGTCATTGATTCTCTTTTCCCTCCGGCCTGTACCACACCCCCCTGCCTATATTAGTATTTTCTAGAATTTCTGGATTATTCTGGTTAGCTTTGTTCCCTTATAACAACAGTAGACCATACTAAGTTAGGTAAACATCTGGTGTTGCTGCTTATATTTAAATCTCGAAGAATTTCTCTTAAGAATGTTACTACCAGAGTTCTTTAGATGGCACACTTTCAGGGATTTTTATATCTGATAATATTTTTTATGTTATATAATATTTATTTGTTTTAAATTTAATAACCACATGATTAGAAGAAGCATTTCATTACAGCTTTAACATATTCAATAATATACTCCAGAGCAAGGTTACATCTTTTTCAAAAGTGGCTGTAATTTTTAGGTTTACAGTTGAATTAATACAGTTATACAATATTGAACTCAGTATAAACCCTGTAAGATGTAAAATTGAATGAGTTTTTACCCTTTAAAGAAGATCTCCATTTCATTTTAAAATATGCTGTTTCCTACATTTTTAATGCTACTAACACTTAGATGTTAGCATCTAATCTCTATGTGTCTAATGATTACTAGTCATAGTCGGATACACTCAGATCCTTAGTACCTGAGTATGGATATAAAGTCATCAGGTAGATTTCACTGGTAATGTTTATCACCTATACTATTTAACATGAAGTAAATTTTTATGCTTCCTCCTCAAATATGTCTTTTTTTTTTTAAAAAAATTGAGTTTTCTGTGTGTATATCATACAGAACATCCCACACAATCTTATTCATCTATACACCCACTTCCCAAATGGCACTGTCCCATAGCCTCCCCCCTCCCACATACTGGAGCCCATATACTCTGTCGTCCCTGTTACTGTCCACTGTGTTGTCAGCACCCCAGCCATTCCCCAGTGCTTGTCCATCTGCTGAATCTAGGCAGCCTATCTAGAGATCCTTGTTTTAGGAAGGTCAGCTGTTCCTCATCTAGCAGCAATCAGTTGTCAATGTTCCTTTAGATAAGATTGGGGTCTGCTGTTCATTTTCCCAGTTCTTTGCTGGGTTGCTGTCTGGGAGTTTCTTGGGCCACCCTGGCCAACAACTCAAAGGAAGGTATCTGCTGTCTGGCATTGTTTCATGTTATGTAGCCTTTAGCTATATGTATGGATCTTAAAAATTATATTGACCCCATTAATCTTTGGTTATTCTTTCCTTTTGAGTGTTTAAGACCCTACAGTTGGCCCAGATAAAACAATATTTTTACTCTTAAGGTCGTTTGAGGATCTGTTCCTCAGGGGTCACATGGGCTCCTTTCTTTTACCAGTTCCATCTATGTGAAGATAAGTCAAAGGTCCTGCTCGACCATGGCTGGCTAAATTAATCTACAAAAGTCTGTAGCCTTTCTATATACCAATAACAAGCAATCAGAGAAAGAGTACATGGAAACAGTCCCTTTCACAATAGCTGCAAAAAAAAAAATCTTGGAATAAACCTGACCAAAGACATTAAACACCTCTACAATGAAAATTTTAACTCTTCCCTTAAAGAGATTGAGGAAGACATCAGAAGATTGAAGGACCTCCCATGCTCATGGATCGGAAGAATTAATGTTGTGAAAATGACCATCCTACCGAAAGCCATTTATAGATTCAACGGAATGCCAGTCAAAATCCCCATGACCTTTTCCACAGAATTGGAAAAAACCATCCTAAGATTCATATGGAAGCACAAAAGACCTGGGATAGCCAAAGCAACCCTGAGCACTAAGAGCAGTGCTGGGGGAATTACTATACCAGATTTTAAGCTGTATTACAGAGCTATAGTCATAAAAACAACATGGTACTGGCATAAAAATAGACCCATAGATCAATGGAACAAAATTGAAGACCCAAATATGAGTAAATACGATTTCAGCCACCTGATATTTGACAAAGGGGCCAAGAATATTCACTGGAGGAAAGACAGCATGTTCAGCAAATAGTGCTGGCAAAACTGGATCTCCACTTGTAGAAGAATGAAACTAAACCCCTATCTTTCACCCTGCACAAAAGTCAATTCCGAATGGCTCAGACCTCAATGTAAAGTCCGAAACTCTGAAACTTTTAGAAGAAAACATTGGGAATAACTTACAAGACATAGGCATATGATTTTCTAAACCGGACAGCAATTGCTCAGGAAACAAGGGCAAGAATTAACAAATGGGAGCTCATTAAACTAAAAAAAGCTTCTGTACATCAACGGAGACAACCAAGGAAGCAAACAGAAAACCCACAGAACGGGAGAAAGTCTTCCCAGAGACACATCTGACAGAGGTTTAATAACCAGAATATATAATGAACTCAAGAAACAAAGAAGCAAGACAAGAAGCAACCCAATTAAAAGATGGGCTGAGGAGCTGAACAGAGAGTTCTCAAAAGAAGAAATAAAGATGGCTAAGAAGCATCTTAAACGGTGTTCAATATCATTAGTAATTAGGGAAATGCAAATTAAAACCACTTTAAGATTTCATCTTACCCCAGACTGGCTAAGATCAAGAAAACAAATGATACCAAATGTTGGTGAGGATGTGGGGAAAGGGGAACACTCATCCACTGCTGGTGGGGCTGCAAACTGGTTCAACACATCTGGAAAGCGGTGTGGAGAATCCTTAAAAACCTATAAATGAACCTACCATTTAACTCAGTTATACAGCTCCTTGGCATATACCCAAAGAACTTTTTGTTTGTTGGTGCTAGTTTTACAATAGCTAAGAGATGGAAGCAACCTAAATTTCCCTCAGCTGATGAGTGGATAATGAAAATGTGGTTCATTTACACAATGGAGTT
>NW_008354016.1:588264-595224 GCF_000622305.1 Nannospalax galili
AATTGAGTTCTAGTCAGCAGTAACGAAAGATGAAATAATGAAATTTGCAGGTAAATGGATGGAACTAGAAACTGTTACACTAAGTGAAGTAACACAAACTCAGAAAAAAATGGCTTATGTTCTCCCTCACATGTGGATGGATCCTAGCACCAAATCCTGATAAGCGAGTATGTATCCAGACATAACTACAGGAACCAGGATCATGAAGAGGAACCAAGGAAGTAAAGGAAAAGAAAGAATCTGAAGAACAGTAGAAAACAGGTGTTAACAAGGGAGATATGGATAATAATAGGTTTATTTTAAGGGGAGCGGGGAGGGAAGGTTATATAAGGAACCTAGGGGATAAAGGGAAAGAAGGAGCTCAAGAGAGGTGGGACCATAGGAGAAGGGTATTATTAAGGGAGAAATGGATAAAACAGGGGCACTGTGGGGAAACCATGGTGGAAGGGTTAGGCAATGTGAGAGATAAATAATGCCTAGCTAGTTTTAGAAAACCAGAGGGAACCGTATTAATCGAACAACCTACTGACAAATTATACATACAACCAGATCAAAGAATGTAATATATGCCTAGGCAAGTTTTATCTGAAAGCGTTTGGTCTTTGCCCAAGCTCTATCTACATGGCACATGGTAATTAAGAGTACCAGACTGGTGGATCTAACCTTCTTGGATGTTTAACAGCCACACTTTGATGCCTATACTAATTTGTTCAAGGGGACATAAAGGACAGGTTTTGGTCCTTGCCCTCCTAGGTCAACTAAGTTCCAGGGGACTATGAACACCTCTCAAAATGTCCTTTAACTGTGGTGGGTCACCTGTCCTCTTGAGCAAGGAGGCCGTGGAGGCCCCACCAGATGGACCTGAGCCAGTGTCCAGTCTACAAAGAGGAGGGTCAACACAGAGGAAACATCTGATAATATTTTCCTTATACCTTCATATTTGAATGACAGTTTGCATATACTGTTCTTGCTGAAAATTCTTTGATTCTTTGAAGACTCACTCAGTTTTGTTCTGTATTTAGTGCTGCTGAGAATTCTGGTGTCAATCTGACTTCATTTTATATGATATGCTCTTTATATCTGCATATTTTTTGTTGTTTACATTTGATATTCTTAAATTTCATATAGTGTTTTTCATACACATTTTTCATTACTTGCTGCTCTTGATTTCTTTCATTTTTAGAAATGTGCCATTACTTCTTTAAACATTTCTTCATCTCAGTTTGTCTCTTCTTCTGGAATCTAGATGTTGGCACTTCTTCTGCACTCTATACTCTACATTCTTGAATCATGAACTTTAAATTTTACCAAATTTATATAGTATATATCTTTCACCTCTAGATGTGCCCAAGTACATGACAAAATCAGCGGAGGAATTATCTATTTTGGCTCATGGTTTCAGAGAGTCAAGAACTTAAGTTGATTGACAGCTGAGCAGAACATTGAGGTGATGGCAGTATGTGGCAGAAGACCAATATTGATATTCAGGTCATGAGATGGAAAGACAATGAGTCACATGACTTGCCCTCAGTCACCTTCTTCCAGCCAGGCACCAAGTGTTCACAGCTTATTCAACCATAACATGATCATAGTTTTCGTTTTGTTTTTAGAAGCTCTGTGAAGGAGGGTGTTGTGAGTGGGCATGGCTAGGATGGAGTGGCTCCTTCTTTTCCCAGTTTAGCTGTTGCTTCCAGCAGTTTACCTAGGTTCTCCGTTCAGAACCAAGTTTGATTGTTAACATATAACTCTTGCCCCAGGGACAGAAAGGGTAGACATGTCAAATACAGTTCCTCAGGCAAGTGGGAAGCTTTGCAGCAGATGTTCTTCATTTAGTGTAGAGAGCTTTGTATTCCCCCATTGCACATCAGAGTGCTGGAGTTTCACCCTCCTGCCCAAGCCTGCTATATTGCATGTCCTGGGTTTGGTGGGTCCTGGAACCAATAGCCTTTGGCTTGTGCTTCTAGTGACCTTGGAGTGTTTCCTTTCTGTTTCTATGTAGAGATAATGAACAGATGTTTGAATGCACTATATCTTTAAAAAATGTCTTAAACATTATTTTCTTTTTGCTATTACTAGGCATATGTGGGAAGAGGGGAGGGTTTCCACTTGAACTTTTATTGCCATCTTGGCTAGAAAATCCCTGACTGGGCTTTATCAGAAAAGTATTACTGTGTTCTTATATGCACAGTTACTTTGTTCACAGTAAATCTTTTTCTGATCCTAGTGATTAACCATTTGATAATTAGAAACCTCTGAGATTATTCTGGCCTGACATGGACCCTGCAGTGGCAGCCTGCAGCTGTCTTCCAGCTAACCAAATGTTAACTGTGAGATTTGCTTAAATTAAATCCAAGGAATGCATCAGACCGCCTCTTTCCATTCTTTCTTCTTTTCTGTCTTCTCCCTTTTGTCCTTGCTTTGCTAACATATGAGCCAGGTATTTAAGAATGAGAAACAAGGAAGAGCCTTGCAGTTTTGAAAAACCCATCTTCAACATTGTTGAGGAATTGCAGAAGCCTTGTGTGGATTCATATCATGCCTACATTTTAGGCTATGTGGAAGAGTATCCAGGAAGAGATTTCAAGGGGAGGAAGAGATTTCAGGGGGATGCTTTGCCATCTTCGCTGTCAGGAAATAGATTTTTAAAATAAAAAAAATATTTTGTACTTTTTTTTTTAATGTGTATGCATGTATTGCCTGTATGTAGGTAAGTACACCCATGTTGTGCAATGCCCTCGGAGTACAGAAAAGGCTATTGGATCCCCTGGAACTGGAGTTGCAGACAGTTGTTAGCTGCCATGTGGGTGCTGGGATTCGACCTGGGTCTTCTGCAAGACAGTGTTCTTAACTGCTGAGCCATCTCCAGTCCAGGAAATAGATATTTTTACATTTAAATTTCTTTTGTTTATTGAGAATTTTATATATGAGTACTATATTTATATCATTAATACCCCTTGTTCTCCCCCTGCAGCTCGTCCCATCCTTTCCCCACTCCCTTAAATTCATAACCTCTTGTTAATTATTATTGTGATACACACACACCCAGACACACACACACACACACACACACACACACACACACACACTCTACCGTGTCCACTTAGTGTTGCTTATATGTAGTATGTACTTGGGGCTGACCACTCAGAATTGGATAACCTACCAGGGAGCTCATCCCTGCAGAAAACTGATTCTCTCTTTTCCAGCAACCATTGATTGCCTATAGCTCTTCACCTAGAAGTGGGACCTTGAGAAATGTCCCTTGTACATGCTGTCATGCCAACTTGTATTGTGATTATGCAGATCTTATTTAGGTAACCATCTTGTTGAGATTTCATGGGTGTAGCTTCCTTGTCGTGGGTGCGTCTTCCTAGAAGACGCTATCCAGCAGCAGGTGTCCTGGTGTGCTGGCTCATAGCAATCTTTTTGCCCTTTCCTGAGTTGTCCCTGAGGTGTAAATACTGCATTGTAGATGTGTCACCTGGGGCTGCGCACCCCATGGTCATTTTATTCTCTGCAGTTTGACCAGTTGTGGACCTCTGTAATAGTTTACATCTGTTGCAAAAAGCAGCTTCTTTGATAAGGAAAGAAAACAAAACAAAAACCACAAACAAAGGAAAAGAGGGAAAGCCGTTTCCTCAGCTATGTAGAAAGTTCCCGAGTAAGAGCTTACTAGAATATTTAAATTAATTTTTAATTATTGGGTATGGTAGAATTGTCATAATCTTAAGAGCTCCCCTCCCAGTCTAACTTTCTGAGTCTGAAGATTGTTTTTGTTGATCATGAAAATAAAGCACTGTTGAGGTTAGAGAGATAACTCAGCTGTTAAGAGCACTGGCTGCTCTTGCATAGGACCCTGGTTCAGTTCCTAGCACCCACATGGTGGCTGACAACTGTCTACAGCTTCAGTTCTAGGGGAATCCAATGCCCTCTTTCTAGCCGCCTCAGACATTGCATGACACAGATGCAGTTACATATATGTGGGCAATACAGTGATACACATAAAGTAAAAATAATAATAAATAAAAATTTAAAAATAAAGCAGTGTTCTCTTGCTTAAACTCATGAACAAATCAGACTTGGGGCTGTGGGTATTTGAGATCCCTCACTTGGCCCTCAGCACTGCAAGAAAATAAAATCAGACTATGCATTTCTGTCTAGGCGTCATGAGAACTCGAGTCGCTGTTTCTCTCACCATCGCCTATGTTCTTCAAATTCTGATGACTGCAGCATGAATGCCTTCAGTGCACTCTCGGGGTCATGTCACTCTCTGTGTGATCCCTCAATAACTTCCCTCCACCTGCAGATGAATTCATATGCCCTGGTGCTGCATCCAGAGATCTTTACCCACTTCATGCACCTGTTTGCTGCCTTTGACTCTATACTCCAGCCAAATCTAATGACTTAAGTCCCTGAAAACTGCCAAGTTCTCACCTGTCTTTCAGTCTTGACGCCTCTCTACCAGAGACTTTCTTTCTTTGAGAGTCTGGCAGTGATTCCTCCCTAGTTCTGCCACATCTCTCCCTCATGTCTTCTACCCCTTCCACCATGAGGCTTGAAAACTCCTTTTTTCTGAGTCTCAAAGCCCCTTGAGAAAGTCACATTATGTAAATGCCACCTTTCCTCTCTTTATCATCACCTGTCTTCTGTGGTAAGCTGTGAGCACCTTTGGGCTGGGGACTGATGCTGTAACTTCATAATTTTCATCCATGGCTCCTGGTGCATAGATAGAGGGCAGGAAATGCTAGTTGAATGAATAAAGAAGGTGAGAGATGCTTGGAATGGAGAAGTTGAGATGTGGAAATTGCTAGCTGATTTTATGAGAGTACTTTTAAACTTCTGGATCATCTTTTCTCTGTTCCTGGAGGCAGTGACTTTCACATTCATATTTCTTATAGCAGAAAATCCACAGCATTTCCATGAAGTCTCTTGATTTGCCTGTCAACACAGTGTTCTTTTAAAGAATTACCAAGCCTGAGACATGGTTTCCACACTCAAAAAAAAAAAATGTATGATGGAAATGGGGGCTATATGGGGGGAAATGGGTTTCAGGTTGTGAAGCCATTATGTGGCAGTGAAGTGCCAAATTGCTGCTGCTTTAGCCCTAAGAGAGCAGTGAAGGGCAGACAAAGTATTGACCAGTGCGTTGTGGAGAAGGCCAGGTTTAGACTGGATGTGTTGAAATAACCTTTCCTTCCTGAGGATGCCTGTTTTGTAATGAGTCCTATGTCTTGTTGTTTGTACATAACAAAAGTCTTGTGGCATCATTTCTGCTCTCTTTATTCATAGATCTGTGGTAGATGCCCATTAAAGGGTGTGGTACATGAGGGAGGAGGTTGCCTGACCACTAAGAGGAATGAAGGTGAAGATGCCTGGAGCAGGGCTGTGGCATGGCTCAGTGGTAGAGTGCTTGCATAGCACTCACAAGGCCCTGGGTTCTTTTCTTATAGAATAGAAATGAATAAATAAATAGCAGAGTGTCTGCTATTCTCAATTATAAATTACTCTCCCCACAGTACGAAAAGAAATTGTTGAACACAAGTTTCAAGTTTTTTATACTAGTTACAAATCACCTATCTTCTGTGTTAAACTAAGAGCACTTTTGATTTTTGATGAACAGAAGTTTCAGAAGTGATTATAAGTCTAATTGTTTATGTACATAAAGTTTGTGATCCTCGTTCTTCCTTGGATTCAGTGATTCTGTCCAGTATACAAATTCATTCCCAAACAGAGGAAGGGGGAAGAATTTTATGCACTGGGAAAATAGAATGAGGTGTCTTCATTTGATCAATCTGTAAACATATTCCCTTCTACTCAATACTATTTTCACTTGAGGGCTCAAATTGCCACTCCTGGGAAGACAGCAGGAGAGAGTTCTTTTCACAGAATGTGATTCAGTATATTAAATGGCAGTTCGTGCTGTGTCAGTCTGCCTGGGAAAAGGATTAGAGGCAATGCAAATGAACTTCTGTATCTGGTGGTAAAAACACTGTGGGTATCTTTTAAAGGTAACTTTAGACCCTTGTCCTCTTGTTCCCCAAATTGGCTTCTCGTTGATAACATTCTCTCTGGTAGGAAGGAGTCAGGAAGGAAGCTGGTCCCAGCTTCTCCACAGCTGC
Source organism: Nannospalax galili (assembly GCF_000622305.1). Lineage (NCBI taxonomy): Eukaryota > Metazoa > Chordata > Mammalia > Rodentia > Spalacidae > Nannospalax > Nannospalax galili. Next base: position 594,381 of record NW_008354016.1, read on the forward strand.
TCTTGCTGTGTCATGCCCTGGCCTGTAGTCATTGAGTGGGCCGGGAGGAATGGTTGGCCAGGATGTGGCCTCCTGAAGCCAGGGGACCAGCTGTGTGTCGGTCCCACTCACTCTGAGTGTGTCCCACTCACTTCACTGTGAAGGGGCCTGCTCTGCATCAGGAGCTGTTAAATTGGGCCCCTCCTAGCGGGGCTCTGAATTGGTAGCTATCTTGCAGGTTGATGCTGAAGGTTATGTATTTGCTACTCTTCTCATTGCTGTGACTAAGCACTTGACAAGAAGCAACTTAAGGGAAGAGCAGTTTATTTTAGCTTATAGTTGAAGGGGATGCAGCTCCATGGTGGCAGGAGCAACTGGTTAGGTTACCTGGCATTCTCAATCAGGAAGCAGAGAACAGACAGGAAGTAGGGCAGAACTATAAAACTTCAAGGCCACCACCCATTGATTTGCTTCCTCCAGCATGGCTCCACCTCCTAAAGGTTCCACACCCTTCCAAGACAGCTCCAAATAGACAAGCCTATAAGGGTGCATTTCATGTTCAAACTACAAGAAGATAACTTTTAGGGGACACTCTCCCCCTTTTTGGTCTTGCTATGTGGCCCAGGCTGGCCTTGAACTCAATATGTAGTCCAGGCTGGCCATGTACTTGAAGTTCTTTAGTTTTCAAGCCTCCAGAGTGCTGAAGTTGCAGGTGTGCACCACCATGCCCAACTGAGATTCATGTAGCTCACGGTAACTGAAGGACGCCGTTTTCACTCCTGTGCAGGAAGTACTGCAGTGGAGCTCTCCAAGCACAGGGGAGAGACAACCTTTGTTCCAAAGTGAACTCCATCCCCCCCCCCCC
>NW_008354016.1:595482-614810 GCF_000622305.1 Nannospalax galili
CGCCCCAAAAAAAGGAATCATAGCAATGGTCTAGCAGTAGGTTTTGGTTTGCTTGCGTCAAAATTGGCCCTTCTCTTAGGGCTGAATTTCTCCAATTACCAAACATGTTTGTGGTGAAAGAATATAGAAAAGGTGACTTGACTAAAAGAATAATTAAGCGTTATTTCTAGACTGCATTTGTTGAGTGAACAGAGCAAGGCTTTGCAAGTAATTGCAGTCCAGGGAGAGGATCTTCTCTGAGACTCACTCTACATATGTTGCGCCTTCCCTGCAGCGTACTTATGACAGAGATGCTCACAGAAGTCCTCCCACCAGGTTCTTCTAAACAGAGTCATTCCACTGTCCTTTCCAGCAGTCCACTCCCCAAGTCCATCTTCTGGCTGTCACCACAGTTTGTGACATCCACTTCCCCTTGGACAACTTTTCTAGGTCACTTATTTCTTCCTTATTTTTGTTGTATAAAATTTTTATTTAATACAACATTGAACAGCAAATAAGCAACCCTGTTGTTACAGTCTAGAGACAGAAGAAGAAAGGGAAAACTATGTTCATATGGTAACTGCACTTTCTTCATGGTTTTGAGCTAGGAGGGGCGGGCCTTCTATTTCCCGTTTGTGCCAGGCCCCACAAATTATTTAGCTGTCTCTGTTCCTCCCCCTATTTTTGAGAAAGAATGGAGAAACACCAGGACTTATCCAAGGAAATGAAAATTAAAAGTTGGCTTCATTTGTCTCATTAATGAGATCTCTGCTCGTGGGTAATTCTTTCCAGTGCCACTTGAAGGGGCAACTGTCTAGGTCTCTTATTTCTAAGACACAGTGACTTAGCTTTAGTTGTAAGTTGAGTTCAGAAGTCAATAAGATTTATTTTCTGCAGGCAGTTTTCAAGGCTGGCATCCTGGGATCTAGCCTTTACAGAGCCTAGAATTTCTCTTGTACTTCAATTTTAGAAGTACAGTCTTTCTGAAATGATTTTTCTGAAAGCAAATTCTTTTCTGACCCTGGCATTTGTGTCTACTCTGTTCCTAGGATCCAGGACTGGGGAACCATGAGACTTAGTAAGCTTGAAACTCTTGGTGGGTGAGATTCTGGACCTCCACTTGTTGCTGTAGCAGTGTTGGGTAACTGTTATGACCCATCACTGTAAAATCAAGGCCTATTTAGTGCTGTCACCATAGAACATTGCTTCTTCTACCAGCCACCCTGGGAAGTCAATATTTAGTACGTTTTGTGAATTAGGCAGAAAGATCAGGCTCTGCCTGGTGCTATTCCAGTGCATTTTATAGAAGCTGGGAGCATCCTGAAAGCCAGAAAGCCAGTTGAGGGAAACTGCTGTTCCTCCCAGCTCTCTCTTCTGTCTTTTGTATTTTTTACACATGCTGATAATATGTACAAATAATGATAATGCATTTCATACAGTGGCCTCCTCACACACCTCATTCCAGACCTGCTTTTTAGTTGTGTGCATTCATCCTCTGCAGTCACTACAGGCACCTGATTCTTGTATACCACCCTTCCATTGTTGACAGGGAAATGGAAATTCTTCCATGTCTGGGATTTTAATGAATTGGACTATTAGAAATAATAATCCTAGGTGCTAGCTCAAAAGACTAGGTTCCCTAAAGTTCAATTAATTATGCACCAAGTGGTAACTTAACTCTTAAAGAATGAGTAGGTGACTAGAGTATGGATCAGGCTTTGCATGGCTGCTGTGCTACTCTGGGTTGCCCTCTATCTTGCCATTGTTTTGTATCTGGGCTCTTTATCCATCAAGCAATGACCATTCACTACATATAAGACTTTTCATTAGTCTGCTCTGATATGTTTTCTCTACTTGCTGTTCCTGAAGTATTATCTATAAGCTAGTCAGCTTTTTGTAACTGTAATGAATACCTGATAAGCCAAGTTTAGAGGGTTCAGTCTCTGACTATAGCCCCTTTGTTTTTTGGCTTGTGGTAGTACACAGTTGTTTACCTCTTGGCTGCCAAGGAGAGAGGAAGAAGAAGGACGGGAGTCCCACTGTCTACTTTAAGGGCATACCTCCAGTGGCCAGGAAGACAAGGTTCATCTCTTCACATTTCCATCACCTTCCAATAGTGTCATTGGTTGGCAACCAAGTCTTTAACTGTTGGGCCTTTGGGGGCATTTCATATCCAAACTATAACAGTCCTAGGATGTTTTGTTAGGAAAACAACCTAAAGAACAGAAACACAGAACCAAACCTTCAAAGGCAGGATATTCACGTGCTCTCAAGTGGAATTGTAAATGTAATTTTGAAAATAATTTGACTGACTAATCAAGTAATGCCATGTAATTATTAGTAGAGCTATTTTTTCTTCTCTATTTGTTTGAAATTATATGCTCTTTTTCCTCTAGGTGATAATCCCAACCCTCTCAAGGAGGACACCCCGACCAGCAGTCAAGACTCACTTTCCTCTCCATCTCCCACGACTTCAGCTGCCCATGGGCCTCCTAGACCAGACAAAAATCACCTTTTGGCAGATGGCGGGAGCTGTGGGGACTGGGCATCTGCTATGTAAGTTGCTGTGCTTCAGTTTGGTGAGGAATTAGGGCCAGCACTGTCTCCTGTTAACCAGCAAGCACTGAATCCATTAGAACCAAGGTCATTTACTCTCTAAGCAGAAGGGCTGCCCAAGGGAGAAGGCCATGAAGCAAAATCTTGGTTGAATAGTGTCTCCTTGTTCCTAATCTGGAATGGGCATGACTTCCCGTCTAGTCTGAGTTCAGTGTGTGGTAGTTTGGGTACTGGAAAGAAAGTTGCCAGCTGTTCCTCTCTGCATGTCTTCTCACTAGTTTTGCAGACATTGAGAGGCAAGCATGTGTGCACTATGATCAGTTGACTCTAGAAGCTGTCTAGAATGGTGTTTCAGGTAGATGAGTCTCTGATAGTGTCGTGCTGGGTTCTGTTTTGTTTCACTCCATAGCACCCTGCATAATGGAGATGTCGGAAACAAATGACATCTAGTTTTATCTCCTGGCTTATTGCCAAGCTTGTGCAGATCAGCTCAGATCTATCAGAACTCATAATACTAATACGAACAGAAAACCATAAACTCGTTTAGCTACGTGGAAGTTATCTTGCACTGTTGATTGAGGTTGAGAAGTCAGTGTAGAGCAGAACTCTGCCGGAACTACAGAGGACATCTGGGTGCTCAGAGAAGACAAAAACAGCTTCACAAATAATTACGGGCCCTTACTTGATTAGTCAATCAAAATACATTTACATTTCTCCCACAGTATTAAATTATTTTTTAAACTAAAGTTGCTTAAAATAGATTATGGATAGTGATGTCATCTGACCCTAACTGGTCATTTGTGGGACTTTAAATGGATTGGAAATGTGTTCCTCACATTACTTGGCTTTTTATAGTTTCAGCTGAATTTGTATGAAGTCATTATGAACTTATTAAATATTAAAAGAGGATGGGAGGAATGTGACATGCTGAAATTTGGGGCGACCTGAAGATACTGCAAAGCTAACCTGAAATCAGAGTGAAACTTCCATGTTTGGAAATGCATTCCCCAGGGGCACTTGTTTTTCCCCAAGATTGTCCTTATTTTATGTGCTGAAGATAAAATCATGAGTACTGAGGTATACTGGTTACCTTTACCACACATCAGCAATAAAATATCCCTTTTACTTCAGTACTATAAGTGACAGTAACATTAGTTACTGTGGTGCCCAGTGTCTGTAATCCAGGCTGCACTCAAGTAAGAATCAGTCTGTGTGTGTTTTCGTGTAAACTAGATCCCTAATTATTTCTTTCAGTAAGTGCATATCACAGTCAGTGGAGAATAGTTTAGTTAGTCATTGCCATCGTGGCTCCACAGGAAAGTGACATTATGAGCCATGGGATGGCCATTGCTCAAGTCACAACACGTCTGGGCCCGCAACTAGAAGAGCTTGATATTTTTGGTCATAAATCAAATGAGGAATGAGTTCCCCAGCTTCCTATTCATACACTTTTGAAAATGTCATGAAAAGTACTCCAACCTTGAGAACCAGAAAGGGAGGGGGTGGGAAACAGTGGAAGGAAGCCTGGAAAGATTTTTGTTGTAATGCAGACTTGTTCCTACTTCAAGATCTTGATTTTTTTTTTCTTTTACTCAGTATGTGGAACATATCTCTGTTTCTCTTTAAGTATGGGAGTGCTTCTGGTATATGCATTAAAGGATTTACTTGGGCCAGGGAGATACCTCAGTTGGTAAAGTGCTTGCTCTGCAAGTATAAAGGACCTGAGTTCAGTACTCAGAACTCACATAAAAAAGCCAGACATTGCAGTGCTGGAAGGCAGAGACAGGAAGATGCAGTGAGCTGGAGCTCACTGACCACTAGTCTAGCCAGTTTGGGTAGTTACAGGCCAGTGAGAGACTATCACAGAAAACAAGGACAGCTCCTGATTTATTTGTCTTTTATCATCTCAGATTTATCCTTGGTATACAGATGAGTGATGTCCGAAAGAACATGCCTCAGAATTGCCTGTAGCTCACTTTAAAACCCACACTCCTCCAGCTGGGGTTGGCTCAGTGGTAGAGCATGTGTTTAGCAGGCAGAGGGTGCTTATTTAAAGAAACTATAAGCCTCCACTGCTCCTAGGCTCCACCCCAGGGCTGATGATTCTGAAGGCTTGAGAAGGGGACTGAAACCTTGCATTTCTAACAAGTTCTCAGGTGATGGTTTGTGAGCTCTGACCTGGAATTCTGGGCCTCTCCCCTCTGAGTCCAGCCTGTGTTGATTACAGATAGATTCTTTGAGGAGTAAATTTAAGATAAGTAGGTTCTTTTTGTTTTGCTGATATGTTTTTAATTGGAACACAGTAGTTGTTTTCTTGTAGTATATAGTGTATATAGTGTAGCATTTCATTTCACAATGTATAATGATCAGTTAGGTTTTTAGCATATCCATCAACTCAACATTTATCATCAGTCAGGAGGTAGAGTTCCAAAGAGTCTATACTGGCTGTTTTACGATGTGCCAGTCAGTTGTTATCCTGCTGTGCTGTAGACCATTGGAGGTTAATCCTTTATGCAGCTGCTTAGTTAATACTCTTCCATCTCCCCACATCTCCAGCCTCTAGTGACGCTGTCCTATCTACTTGTATGGGATCACCATTTTTAGCATTCATATATTATGAGAATATATATTTTTAAAAATGCCTCCTAGGGGGCTGGAGAGATGGCTCAGTGGTTCAAGAGCACTGGCTGGCTCTTGCAGAGAACCTGGGTTCAGTTCCCAGCACCCACATGGTGCCTAACAATTGTTTGTAACTCGAGTTCCAGGGAATCAGACACCCTTTTCTGATCTCTGTGGACATTGCACGTGGACGCACTCGCATATATTCAGGCAGTATTCACATACACATAAAATAAAAATAACAAAATATTTAGTAATGTTCCTAGTGGCCTGTGTGTGCTTCCTGCATACTTGGGTTTTTGTTTCAAATACCCCCTGCCAGGTTTGCTGGAGGCAATCTGCCCTGCCTTCAGTCTAATTTAATCTTTACCTCCAAGAAGCCTTCCCTTGTACTCTAGTCTGGGAGGGAGCCTTGACATACACCTTTCTCTACTGGTACTTGATTTGGCATTGAAGAAATACTGCCTTTAAGTATTAGTTAGTATTTTCCTTTTCGTTTTATTTCACTTTGTGTGGTGTGTACATATCTGTCTAATCTTTACTCTCATGCCAAGCTAGATCATAAAATCCTCAGTAATAGGAAGTGGATCTTATACTCTGTGGGTATTTTTGTGCTTTTGATGTAGTTATTAGTAAATATTTAATTTCCCCATTAATTATTAGGTATTTGTAAAAAGCTTTATTTTATAAACCCTGATTCTTTCTGTATATCATATCACTTGAGCTGTTCCATGTCATTTGTAAGGTGAGTTTGCATTGTATGTGTGTTCCTGTCCTTTGTTCTCTCTCCATTTCTACATACCATCCACACAGTACTGACTGGAGAGGTGCTTACTGAATGCGAAATAAGTTTCTTTTAAACCGAAGTTGCTATGGGGTTCTAAAAACTCAGCTGCAGGCTTTGAGAAGGAGGTACCGCCTGGTTTCCAACCACGGTGTTGACTATACCTTCTGGATAGTGCCTATCCCAGATCTTTATCCCCAGATCCTGGTGATGGAGTCCAACAGATGGATTACATAGGACCCCGTTTGCAGTGTGGTATAGTAATACCTTACTTTCGCCACTAGAAAGCAGATTTACAGAGGAAAACTCACAGCAGCGATGATTCAGATCTGGGCAGCATGTCAATACAGCTCTGGCCTCTGGCAGGTGGAAAAGAGCAGCAGAGATGGATTTCTTGGGTTTCTTCTCATGTTTATGACTTGTAGGTGTTATTCACTGCAGTCAATCAATGTGAAACTATTACTTTCTTATACACTAAGTAAGGTGATGGGTGACTTCATTGCCAGTGAAGAATTGCTAGCCTCAGACTACTTGGAGGACATGACATCATAGGTCAAGGTGTTTCAGATATCCCAAAGTCACTTTACCCCCAATAAAGTAGTTTTCTCTAAACAGATTTTTTTCTATAGTAATTGATGGAGACAGGTCCTTGACAAGTAATCCTTTTAGATTTCCTGCCACAGAAGAAAATGCCCGTTAAGGAATGCCAAGCATTGCTCTCTGCTTTCTCACCAGATCACAAATGGAAAAGCATGACCTTCTGTTCCACTAAATTCAAGATGGCAGCATCCTTTAATGGCTCTTTGGTAACTGGGGATGTTGGTACCCTGTAGTACCTCTCACTGTGGGTGCTAGCAGGTCTCTATGGCAGCAGTGTCCTTTCCTCTGTGTACTGAAACACTTGATTTTGGGAATATTAAATTTGCCCAAAACATCTATCCCAGCTCCTGCTGTTGGCCACTGTTGTATCAGAGAGATTTATGCCTACCCAGACTCCATGTTGACTGGTTTGTTGGTTTATTTGTTGCTGGGAACAGAACCTAGCAACTTGTGCACACTAAGCATGCAGTCTGCCACAAAGCCATACCCCAGCTTAATGTTGGTTATTGGAAATGACTAGATGAAGGGTGGATACAGTGGTAAATGCTTGTGCTACCAGCTGAATGGTGGTTGAAATCAGAGGTAGTCTTGAGGCCATAAGTTTGGGATTAGCCTAGACAAGATAGCAAAACTCCATCTCAGAACAAAAAGTAGTATCAGAAAAAATTAACTGGACACCATACCTGTCTCCAATATACATCCTGGGCATACCATCCATATATTTTGTGTGCTCTTATGGGTCACCATTTTTTTTAATAACTGTTTTATTTGTGTGTATGTGGTGAGTGCATGTGCATATGTATGTGTGCATACCAGCAGAGACCAGAAGAGGGCCTAGGATCCCCTGTAGCTAGAGTTAATAGGTGGTTATGAGCTGTCCCATGTTGGATTTGGGACCTAACCACTGTCCCCTGCAAAAGCTCTACCACTGAGCCATCTCTCCAGCCCACCATTTTTATTCTTAATGCAATAACATGCTTCCTTTAAATTGGGCAGGGAGAGGTATCTCAGAGATAACTACTTGGCACTTGAAATTTCTTGACTCTTGCCCAGGACTACATTTCAGCAAAGTGAACAATTTTGTTGGAGATATAAAAGTACCTCTTAAATATTATGTATGGTGTATAAACTATGAATGATGTGTCTGAGATTCAGAAAAATGAACCAGTTTTTTAATAGATTTCTGAAAAATTTGGCGAGTATGTAGAAATTATAGAACTCACAGTCTCTCCTCTTTCTCTGTCTCCTTTCCTCCACCCCTCCAGCGAGCATTCCTCAACCACACATTCTTTGCTTGTTTGTGTTTTGTCTTATTTTAAATTTTTGTTTGCCTTGTGTTTTGTGGCGCTGGACATTCAACCTGTGGCCTGGTAGCATGCCGGGCAAATTGTATGCTGCTGAGTGACAGCCCCAGCCTCACCTATACCATACCTGTACTCCAGTCCTTATTGGACCAGGGCAGTCAGTTTTCCTAGCAGTTGTACCTTAATATTTTTAGCATAATATTGTGATTGTTTCAGAAGAAAATGAGACCGTTTGGTAATTGTTTTTACGTATCAACATTCTTGACCATGGTTAAACATACAATGCTTCTGTAATAAACAAGAGCAAGAATGCTCTGTAAATTTAGAAAGACACCAGGATAGGGTGAGAGTTAACTAAAGGGAATGAATCACCTATTATAAGAATGTCCAGCATCTTTTTTAGTCTAATGGGAAGATAATTTTTGAAGTGTATCAACTTTTGTGTACTTGCCTCTAAGTTGGTCCTGACTATGAAATGTGGTGGTTCCATGGACTAAGATCTATGACAGAGCCAAGAATCTTATGGGGAAAATATGTGTCCAGTGCTGGGCATTGTGAAGAATGGATTAGGTATCCTACTGGGTGGGTTCAGAACGATAGGTCTAAGGAGTGGAGTGGGCAGGTCCGAGGAAGGGCAGGAGCTGAGGAAAGAATATATTACCCTGCTGTAAGCCCCCTGTAGCCTTTAAATTCTGCTTGGTTAGGTCTTTTCTCTACTTCTAGGGGAACTGTGAATCAGAAGAGGTAGAATCTTTTAGGTTTAGTGCAGGTTGGTAGTTTGAGGCAGTGGAGGTCTGATTAGTTATCCTCTTACATTTCTTAGGATTAGAGATCATGGGACATTAGGTACCCTGGGCCTCTAGACTTTTGAATTTCCTAAATTATTTTATATGAGTGCTCTATTCAGCTCAGTGGGGTGGATCCACTTTGATGTTTGAGCCAGGGAGTCAGGACACAAAAAGCATAGGAAAACAGGAGTCAGCCACATGACTAGTCGGGGATATAGGTGGAGTTTGACCACTGATCTTTCTGCCCTTGTGACTTAGGGTTCTCTTACAGTTATTTTACTATAGACATGGAAATTGTCTAGTTGCTTGTGGGGCTGTTGTTCAGTTTGTAGGTGTCACCTCCTACCACCTAGATTCTGAAACCCAGGATGATGGGTGTGGCCTTTAGCAGGTTTTTGTCTGTGGTTTGCACAGGGACCACTGTTAAGCCATGTGACTCTGTGGGTTCTGGTTACCTATGGGGAGTAAGCCCTGGTGTATGATTACTGCATCTTCATCATCTAATACTGTTTCTAAGATTTGTAGGGCTGAGAGACTTGCAATTTTCATAACTACAGTAGAGCAGCACCCCAAAGCTTTTCTTGAGGCACATGTCACCTGCCTCGCTTCTGCTTCCCTGAAGCTTTTGAAGCTAATTATAGGACCCATATATGTGGCCTGCAACCACAAATGTGCGTTCACAGCCCTTCAGGGTATAACTTGTGTCACATTTATTTCCTTGAGTTCTTTTCTCCAGTGCTGTAAGGAAACAGTTGGTATTCCACTGTCCATTTAGTTGCTAGGGTGATTTGGGTACTTGTGCTGTGTATAGAATTTAATGTGTGCTTAACTCACGTCTTTCTGATGTGGTATAACTGCATGTTCAGAAACTTAGAAAATTTTATTTTTAGCTTTAAAACCCCACAATGAAATGTTGATTTTGTAAAATAAAGACATATCTAAATTTTATAGTTGTGTTTTTTTACTCCTTAAGGCTTCAAAAATAATTACGTCTTATATTAAATCTTGTTTTACGTTGTTTTTCCTTTTAGTCTCACTGTTTTTTGTTGCTAAAGATTTTTCTTGCTTAATGCCATTGTTGGAATTTATTGTTTCCGGCTTATGAAGTGGTTGGCTGTGACTCCAGTATAAATAATGTAGGGACCTCATTAGCTTTCTCTATCAGTGTGGAGACAGTTTAGCCTGAGAAAGCATTGATTTCAGAGTCAAGAATTCTTCTCCCTAAGACCTTGGAGAACTTACACGTAAGTTATTTAAGCAAACCAAGCCTAGCAAGATTATCCATGAAAGAAGAAGGAAAACATCCGCCCCATGGAGTGTTAAGGTTTCAAGATACGCAGTTAATAAAGCCCAGTCATTGCTCTCCTGAGAGTTCTGAGAAGCCACCTGCTGGGATTTTCCTAACCCTGAAAACCTAATATGATGTTCTTAAATTTGACCTCTACTTCCTGGTCCTCTGGTTACATAATCTGGCCACCAAGCCTCTCTGGGAGATGGGTTCTTGTAGCCCTGAAGAAACCCTCATGTTGGCCTTAAACTGTGTTGCTCTAGCAGTCTCAAGAGGACTGAGCCTAGCCTCCTCTTAGAGTCTGGCTGCTTGGAAATCTCTGAGAATAGTCATGTAATATCATATGGCCGAGGCATGAGGAATCACTGAAGACCCAGCCATATCTATCAATTATTTGGTATAGGATGGTTGGTCCAACTGTACAGAAAATTCCTCAGTCAGCTTAGTGACTAACCACAGGATTTTCCTTTGTAGACCAATTGTGTTTCCCTCCTGAGTAATGCATGGCCTTGTTTATATATTCAGCCCTCTAGTTAGGTAGCTGCTATTAAGATTTGAACTAGTGGAAGCATTCTTGTCAGTGATGCTACAGGACCACAACTCTCAGATCTCTAAAGGCCCGTCATTTTCTGAAATGAAGCTATAGTTTCTTTAATGTAGCTCAGATTCATTCACCCCCTCATACCTGATTCGTAGCAATCACTGGGAAGGAAGGAAATGGGATTAGTAGGATTCTCTCTGAGTGGAAGATTTGGTCAGAGATGTAATTCTAAGACAATTCCCTTATAGCAAAACCAAGAGTGCTCGCTCAAGGGGGGAACTTTGTAAGATGTCATGTGAAGAGATGGTGGTAGCCTTTCTTATTGAAGAAAGAAATCTACACGGGAGCTTTAACATCCCCTAGGCTGAGGACTGTGTTAACTGTGACTGTGTACTTCTTCACAAGGTTCCAGGGATGCCAGGGTGCCCTCCTCCCTTCTCTGCCTATACATACTCCCTACAAAAGATACTCTTTCTCCAGGGTAAGCAAGTTACTGCTTTTATGACCAGCTTGAACGATTGGCCAGCTTCCTCTTCCATGAGAGCCAGCAGGGAGCAGCTCCCAGAGAGTTTTTGTTTTTTTTTTTAAAAAAAAATTTTATCAAATTTTTGTGATTTTTCATACAATATAATTTAATGGTATTTACACCCCCTCTCTCATCCACACCTCCACCAGCAGCCCCCATCCAATTTAATGTATTCTACTACATATACAGTATGACCTATGAAATCTAATTTGTGACCGACCCCACATGTTCCTCAGCATGGGTCCACCCATTGGAGCCTGGTCAACCTACCAAGAGTCCCATCCCTATAAGAGACTGTGTCTCCCCCTCCCAGCAGCCGTCACTTGCCAAAAGTTCCTTAGGTTGGGTTGGGATTTTTTACCCACTCCTTTCTGATTGAGCTTGCATAGGATTTGTGCATGCTGTCACTATTGCTGTTTTATGTGAAACTGACCAGCTGTCTGGAAAACTGTTTCCATCACTTCTGCCTTTTACAGTCTTTCTGTCCCGATCTTCCACAATGATCCCTGAGCCTTGGGAAGCAGAAGTTTGACATAGCTGTCCTGTTCAGGGGCGAACAGTCTGCAGCCTCTTGTTCTCTGCACACTGGCCAGTTGTGAGTTTCTGTGTTAATCCCATCTGCTACATAAGAAACCTGTGTATCGAGAAGATACATTTATCGTCTGAGTAGAAGTTGCATTGAAATATGTTGCTTAGGGCTAAGCATATCACAATTATTCTCTGAGTTTAACCAGTTGTGGAACTTTGTGTTAATCTCCGTAAGTTGCAAAAAGAAGCTTATTTGATGAGTGGTGAGAGGTGCGCTTGTCTGTAAATAATAAGGATGCATATTTAGAATACAGTAAGAAATTACATTGGTCTAGGCATGTGGCAAAAGTATGTTTTTCTCCAGGATCTATGACCTCTCCAGCCATGTGTATTTGACTGTTTACAGTACCACACATGTGTTCCCTCCCATTGAGCAGGGCTTGCCTTGTATAAAGCATGGGATATTTACAAGTTGGCTTCAGGCTCCCACCAGGAAGCCCAGCCCCTGTTCCTGCCCCCTAAGTCAGTTCAGAGGAAGGACAAACAGGAGCAGGAACTAGGCCTTCTCAAGCCTGGGGAATTTGTCGTTCTCTCTGTCTTGATTTCCTTCACCCTCACCAAACAGTCTCTTCTGGCCCATCTAATCCAGCAGGAGCAGCTGTGGCCTGAGGCTGGCTGTCTTTGTACATAAAGTTTTATTGCAACCCAGCCACACAGTCATTTGTGCTTTTGCTGCACAATGATGGTAGCATTGAGTGGTGGTAAGAGAGACTACGTGGCTTGCGAAACCCTTTACAGAAGCCAGTCTAATCTGTACCTACACGAATCTCCTTGGTCAAGCAATGTCTCTTGAAACCCCATTTCTGATACAGCAATTCACCATCACCACATATTAATAGTTTGATGGATTCTGCAGGTAACTTTTCAGTGGAACCTCATACATCTTTTCTTGCCATCAAACCAAGCAAAAGTTTTCCTCATGGGTTTTAGATGTCTTTGGAGAGTAAAATTTCAGAACATTATTTACTTTAAAAACATTATTTTTTTAACCTAATAAAAAAATTTTATTTTGGATTCCTGTAGTCCTTTCACCGACTTTCCCCTCTTGTATACATCTTACAGAACCCTTATACCTTTGCTAAAAAATAAAATTAGCTTTTATGGTACTGTTTTTAAAGCTTTTAGGCTTCATGTGGTTTTCATAAATGTACTTTTTCTGTTCTAGAATTCAGTCTAGAATGTCATATTTCATTTAGTAGTCTTTTGTAAAGTGGTGAGATCCACTTCTTATTTCTGTATATTTCCCCTTTAATATACTGTCTTTTGATGAGAAAAGTGGTGGTGGGCTGCTCTACTGGAAGGAAATGTATCTGTTGTAAGGGTTTCATCTATTGCATGATCACTGTGCTCCAGTCACTGCTGTCATCTCATTTAAACTGCACAGTGGCCTGACCTGTCATTGATCTTCTTCTCCTCCTTTTCTGAGGAGAACTTAAGGTTCCCTCATGGACAACTCAGGCACAGATGAATATGCCCATGGTGTACCAGCCTCTGGGAGGCTTATAGTCATGCTTTTCCGTCTCAGCACTGCCTCTAGCTCATGAGGTAGTTCTTTTTTTTTTTTTTTTTTTTTTTTTTTTTTTTTTTGGTCTTTTTGAGACAGGGTCTCCCTGTAGCTCCAGCTGTCCTGGAACTCACTATGTAGACCAGACTGGCCTTGAACTCACAGAGATTCACCTGTCTCTGCCTCCCGAGTGCTGGGATTAAAGGCATGCGCCACCATACCTGGCCATGGTAGTTCATTTCTTACATTTCAAATAGAAAGGGGAAGTATAAGGAGATGAAATTACACATGAGCCCACAACCAAAAAACCATACCTCTGGCTTCAGAATCTAGATCTGTCTGTAGAGTGGCAAGTGCCATCCATGCACATGGCATTTGCGTGATTATGATCCTTCACTGTGCTTACCTTTAACCTATGGTCTGCCTCTGGCATTTCTATGAACTCTTATGTCTGGCCATTCTTCGCATACTCTGTTCCAGCCCCTCAGGAATGAAGGCATACAAACTGTCCAAGCAGGGATCATTGCCCATATGGCTTGAGCCAAGGGCCTGTCACCTTTCTGAGATTCATATGTACATGGAACGTTAAGGTCATTGAGAATAAGTGAATTCGAATATATGTGTGAAATCTGGCATAGTACTGGGCAGTGTACAGTCATTCCTCATAGAAGCTTGGGTGTGGAAAGGTGAGGATGATGTGAAAGAAGATCCCCTCACCATCTCATCCAGTTAGCATTGCTGATGTCCAAGACATGGTCCGATGCTCCCTCCTGTTCTTGTGAAGGAACTTGGGCTGATCTCCCCCACAGCATCAGTCATGTTGTATTATTATCCCCTACATACTTGGCTGAGTACTCCTGGAGAGGATGTGGTGTTTTAGTCTTCTTGGTGACCCCAGGGTCTAGGACGGCAACTAACAGGTGCTTCTCAGACTGTAAGTGATGAGTGAATGGGTCTGTTTCAGACTATCTAATGAGCATGGAAGGCCCCTATCCAACCTCATGGATTATGGTGACCTCAACAGGGATGTGTGTCTCTATTGTTCCCTTCTATGTGAGCCCATTTGCAACTAAGCCATGTGCTTGCTATGGAATCTTCCCTTTGTGACACTTAAGGAACAACTGGCATTCATTTGAGCAGAGATTTCTTATAATATACAGATCTACAGTATTTCCTTCTGTTTTTATTAACATTTTCAAACACTTTTGCCCAGGACAGCTGTTCTAGACTTAGGATGTACATTTCCCAGATTGCCATGAAGGATCATTTTACTAATGTGTTACCAGACTTTACAAATAAGGTTCTAAAACTGTACATTTGGATGTGGACTTTGAATTCAGTTCTGATACCGTGTAGTCTAGTCAGATATCTTGGAATGTGGAGGGCTCAGTTACTTCTAGTAAGTGATGATTTCTTATTATTTTCCATGCTGTACTGCTTTGAGTTTTAAGCTACCCTCTGTGTCCTGAGACTCTGGGATAGACCATTACAACTGCAAAGATTCCACCTTCCTCTTGCCTTTCTAAAATGTGCTCTTCTTCCACTGGGAACTTGTGATTATGGGTAGCACAGCTTCAGATGCTGGAGTAGATTGGGCCAGGTTTGAATCAGAAGCAGCCTACAACTGCTGAATTGTTACATATTTTTTAAATAGACTCTGGAAGATGCATAGGTAAATAGCTTTTATCATAATCCACCCCCCCCTTTTTTTAAATGCCATCAGGAACCCTATAGGGTGTTTTGCCTGAAATGCAGGCCTGTTTTTCCAAAGCAAGTATATTAATTTTTCCCATAGCAGAGTATTTTCTGTTCATTTAAGCCAGTGGTATATGTGTCCTGTCTCCTGCCTATCTTCCTCCCCAGCTCCTCTAACCATGTCCCACTCACTCATGGAAACTTGGGTTACCTCAGGAATGGCTGCACAGATGTTCACTATATATATTTTCAGGAATATGCTTCTGAGTTAGCTTGTAGTCCTCATGTGTTTTTAGTGACCATTCGTGTTTCTCTTTGTCATCTTTACTTGAGGAGGGAACAGTGCCTCTCAAAGCAGGGTGGTGACGCTGGCTTTTCTGCACTGAAAATAGAGACATCCCTCCATAGGAGAAGTTCAGTGTAAGTGTTAAGCTGGGAAGACAGTGAACAAATTTCAGTAGTTCTCTATAATTTATTCCTGTTTGGGTAAACGTGGTTTCAGAGCTTTTCAGGAAGGACTGTGCTTTCTTCTTCTTCCTCTTCCTCCTCCTCCTCCTCCTCCTCCTCCTCCTTCTTCTTCTTCTTCTTCTTCTTCTTCTTCTTCTTCTTCTTCTTCTTCTTCTTCTTCTTCTTCTTCTTCTTCCTATCTTTGGAGCAGGGGATAGGAAGAGAATGGGGGTGGGGTACTTAAATTTTTTTAAATGATCCATGGAAGCCCCTGCCTTACCTTAAGAAATCGAGCCAGCCATCATGAATGATGGAGGGATCCAGCTGCAGAGAGAGGAAGTTCTCACTGACTGTCCTGACTGGGTTCTTGGTGCTCACATCAAGTAGAATCAGAGTCTTTTCCTTCAAACCTGTAGCTCTGTCTACAGGCAAGGGCCTCCTGTCTCCAGCTTGGGAGGAAAAGGAGAGATGGAGCAACAGAGCAAAGGAGAGAGCCACCGGGACTAGGCACGACAGGGGGCGGGAGTTGCTGGAGGACATGGCTTCAGGGAAGGCACCGAGCACCCTCATTAAATCCCTCTGATTTAAACTTCTCTCCCTGCTGGGTCTCGATGGTGACTAATTGTCCTTATCTTCCTCTTTTATTTATTTTTATTTTTTTGTTTTTTGCAGACCACAACTTTGCTTTCAAGAAACTTGTGGCACTTATGTACTTTGTGTAACTGTTCAGTAGCTCACCATTAAATACGGTTGGTGGTTTGTGCAATCAGGTCTTAGCAATTAAGAATACCCAGTTATTGCAGCAGCGAGAAGAAGGAAGCAAAGAGATTTTAAGTTTAAGCAGATATTTAAACTATTTCATTGTTCTAGTACACACCAACTTTTTATTCTGATGTCATTAATCCTTTTTGATATTTAACCTAAAGACTCTTAGCCAATTCTCCCATGAGCTGTAAAATACACAAAAATGATTGGAATGACTATTCTCTCAGGTTTGCCAAAGATAATATGGTCAAGAGCTGTGACAGGTCTGAAACCTAAATTAGCCTGCCAGAGTTGTACGGATCCTGGCGGAAGTTACAGCATTCCCAGGCCAGAGCCAAAGGCCTCTAATACCCACATCAGTAACAGTGGTCAGAGTATCACTATTTTCTTGTCTTCGTTCCCCAAGTTCCATTTCCCACTGGATGGTGACACCTATTTGGGATAAGAGAGGAGTACAGATTGTCTAGAAAACCCAAATCTTTTCTTATAGATGAAGCCTGTTTTTGTTTTTGTTTTCTCCAAAGAGACAGTCTCTGTCTTCCAAGTTCACTTGCCCTGCAAATTCTCTCAAAAATCCAGTCTAGTACCGAGGTGTCCAGGACCTCTTGCTGATTAGATGTGTAGAAGCATGCGAGTCCTATGGAGAACTGTCTTCCACCAGACACATGGACAGAACCATTCTAGAAGAGAGAGATGGCTAATTCATTACACAGATGGAGGCCTTAGGGCTTGGGGCTGTCTTAGGGTTCAGGCTGGGAAACCACTATGGCTGCCATTCTATGGTAACTGCCCCTCAGAATCTTTTAATTATACAAAATAAGGGGTTTCATTATATTTCCATACATATACAAAGTGTACTTCAGCTGCATTCTCCCTCATTACTCTTCTCGCTCCCTCTCCCCTTCCTGCTTGTCCCTTTCCCACCTAACAGCCCCCTCCTTATTTTGCTTTCATGCCTTCTTTTTTTTGTTCAAAATATTGTAAATCAAAGAAGAGAAAGAGGATAGCAGAAATTCTGTTATAATAGTATTTTCTTCCACTCTTTCTGAAGAAAAGGTAGTTAGGCTAGTTTAACGAATAAAGTGTTAAAAAAATTTAAGCAGTGTTACATAAAGTAACCAAATTCTGGATGGTTGCATGATTAGTATCGTATGTACACTTATTTGCTTCTAAAAAAGCTAGGCAATTTGCCTTCAAGAGACAGTTGTGAGTTGGAGTATCCTATCACTTCTGTGGTGGTAGACATGAATTTTGAAGAGTTGTGTGCATTTATTTGCCCGTTTCTTGCCTTATCTCACACTCTTTGAGAGGGTAAGACTGTGAAGTTTCTTCTGTCCAAGCCTCTGCGCTGCTCATTTTTCATACCTTCTTTTGCCATGCAGGTCTCTCTCCGAGGCTTCCGGCCCTCCATGACTCTTGTGCCTCTTTTCCAGAGACTGACTTACATTTTGTCACCTTTTGTGAATATTGCAGTTCACCAAATGTGTGCTCCTGTGGGGCCCTAAAGTCCAGAGGAGAAGTATCCAACTGAGGCTTCTGAGATACTGCATGTGGGGTGGGGAGCTCAGGAGCACAGACACAGAAATTGAAATGGAAATGAGGTTCCTGAAAGGTTATCTTTATGCACTAGCCAGTATGAGATCACATAGCACATGCATGTTGAACAGGAACAGGAACATAGCAGAGAGCAAGGTGCATTTTGTGAACTTGACCATGGGCAGAGATTGCTAAGTGTGAGTTGCTGTTTTGGGACAAGCTGGGGAAAGTCACACTAAGGAACAGGCCCTTACCGCCTGGGTCTGTTTTTCCAGTAACAGTTTCATTTTCTAAACGTGAAGGGTGTGGTCCCCCTTCATAAACAAAGAAACAAAATGAAAGAAAGTTGTGAGGGTTAAGTAGATAATAGCGGTGCAATTTATGATCTTCATTTTTAAAAGGCCCATAGCTGTAGTCATGTTGTTTGTCTTCATCTGTAGCTGTCCTCCTCCTAAGCAGATGGATGACCATCCTTTAATCTCTTCACTATTTATGGCTAGGCAGACATGATGAGGGTGTGGCTCCACAGCTCATCTGTAGCCACTGCTATCACCCCACTTCAGGTACCTTGAATCATTTGCTGTGAGATTAAATGGCAGTTGTTTGGCTGTGGCCTTAAATTCCCATCAGAGCTTCCCTTGTCCCTCCTCCCTTCTCGCTTCTTGGTTAGTAAGGCATCATTACAGGTTCATTTCCTGCTAGAGAATTGTCTTTTGTAGCTGGGTGGTTCAGGTCATTCTAAGATTTATAGGTTTATTGGCTTGTGATGAAGCAAGTTTTTGACTCCCAAATGAATGGCCAGATAGACAAATTATAAATAAGTTCTTCAAAGAATAGTATTTTTAATGAAATTCCTGTTATTAAATATCTGCCAAGTTAGTAATGGAGCACTTCTTACACCTGATGCATAAAGTCCATTTGGTTTTAGAACTCCTCAATTGGTTGCACACATGCTGGCCAAAGGCTTCATATGCCTGGCATTCTATCTGGCTTAGTCAGGACTAAAAAAGAAGGAAAGACTTGAACTTGCCATGAAGGCAAGAGAAATAGCTGACATCAGAGAGCCATAATCCCAGCTTGCCCTCCCATTTATTGGTATGACAGGCCTTCGCAGGTCTCTGGCTTTCCCTGTTGGCTAAGAAACAGGGAGCCTGATAGGAGAGGACAGTCTTAAGACAGAAGCCAGGAGTGCAATGTGGCTGAGTTGGCCTAGACAGCTGGAGAAGAGCACCTGTTCTTGTAGAGAGGACAGGTTGTGTAGACTGCTGTCAGGTCCTTGTATATGAGTAGCTGGGATAAAAGAGCTGGGGGAGACCATGCTGGCAGCACAAGCAGGAAGCGCTGAGGGCGGGCCCTTCTCGTGAAGGTGGGAGGACAGAAAGGGGCAGCTTGGGAGCTGTTTTGAAATGAAAGTAGGTGGGAGTCCTGCCCTAGAAGAGAGTCCGAGACAGTGCTCAGAAATGTGGAAGGAAAGGAAGCTGTTCATGGAAGTGGGTTTGAGGAGGGCGAGTTTGTGGTAAAGAGCATCTAGATGTGACAAAGTGAGCATATATTGTTAGAAATAACTGAACTGAAGGGGCTGGTCATAGGGGAGGAGCTCATTATCAGAGTGCTTGCCGAGCATGTGCAGGCCTCTGGGTTCCCTCCCTATGTGCTTTCCATATTTTTTAAAAATATTTTATTATTTTTGTTTTATGTGTATGCGTGTATTGCCTGCATGTAGGTAAGTGCACCCATGTCATGCAATGCCCACGGAGGTCAGAAGAGGCTTTCAGATCCCCTGGAACTGGAGTTACAGACAGTTGTTA
>NW_008354016.1:615119-647417 GCF_000622305.1 Nannospalax galili
GATCCCCTGGAACTGGAGTTACAGACAGTTGTTAGCTGCCATGTGGATGCTGGGATTCAAACCTGGGTCTTCTGCAAGAACAGTCAGTGTTCTTAACTTCCCAATATTTTTTAAAAGAAAACTTGTAGTTGGCCATGGTTGCACATAACTTTAAATCCCAGCATTCAGGAGGTAGAGGCAGGCAGATCTTTATGAGTTCAACCCTAGCCTGGTCTGCATAGCCAACTGGGGCTACAGGGAGACCCAACTGGGGCCAATTGGGGCTACAGGCATGTTCCAGGCCAACTGGGGCTACAGGAGACCCTGTCTCAGAAAAACATCCCCCCACCAAAAAAAAAAAAGAAAGAAAACTTTGTATACCATAGTTACGAAACTCCATATCTAATTGCTGACTAATTACATTGGCATGTTTATGTGATCAGATAATCACAAGGGTGCCACACTCCTCCAGGAGTTTGTTCACTGTCCTCTTTGGAAAAACTAAAGAATGCCCAAACACCAAAGATTGCAGTTCACTGATCTTTCTTCAAAACTCTAGATTCTTGTTCTTTCTGGAGGAATCTTGATTGTTGGTAGCAAAGTTTTTCTGAGTTCCCATGGGTAAATACCAAATGAAAGAGCTTTCAACATTACAGTGCTGTATGTTGGTCTCTGTCAGCTATCGGCCATGCATCTGACTAAATTTTTGTGACTTTTATTGTAAGCAGAAGAAATGGATAAGGACAGGTCTCCAATACACAAAGGTTTAACTTTAGGGGTTTGAACTAATGAAAGTGAGGAAACAATATGCATTTGGTAGCAACTGTTTTGAGGTTTGATCTTTTATTGGGCTGGTGGTAGGTGGTACTGGCCAGTGCTGGGCAGAAGCTTTGAGCTACAAGTTCCAGGCAACCATGTGATCCCAAGGGCATCCACCAGATTCTATGGTACTCTGTGTTGCTAACGTAGAGTGTTCAGTTTATCAGTGTAAAGCAGTAAAAGCAATTTCAGTTTACAGTATTTTCATCTTGAGTGGGTTTGTTTATTATAAGGTGACCCCATTGTCATCAAGGGACATCTATATATGAGAAGTCCAAACCACTATTTTGAGCATTTGTTTTCAAATTGGCCAACATATAATGGTGTT
Organism: Nannospalax galili; assembly: GCF_000622305.1. NCBI lineage: Eukaryota > Metazoa > Chordata > Mammalia > Rodentia > Spalacidae > Nannospalax > Nannospalax galili. The sequence goes on from NW_008354016.1 coordinate 616,246, forward strand.
AGTTTACACAAGATCAGATTCTCCACAAACCTGGAGAAATTCAATAAGGTATCTCTGGTTTGAGATGGAGCTAGTTCTGGAGCGGTTTGGGTTACAGTCCTGGGAGGGTGTGGAGAGGACTCTGTCCCTGGTGGTTTGGAGACATGGTCTGGAGACGGCACCCTTGCTATCTGGGCTGAGACTGTTGTACACCTGGTATTCTGGGTTTTTACTCTATTAATCTCGTCCTTCAAACTTGCATCCTTAGGCCAAGCCAGACCCGACCATCTATGGTGCAGTGGCTAAACCTGCAGTCTCCAACCACACCAAGTTCCAGCCCAGCCCTTACACCTCCTTCACCCAGGTCATCACCATTCCCCCTCTCTCCTGCTGCCTCCATTGTGGACAAGCTGCCAGAATGGTATGTGATTTGGGGTGTGACATGGAATACAGTGGTGACACACAAAAGGGGCTCAACAACTCTGTGCTCTCTGCTGGAAAATGCTTGGCCTGGATTCTCTGGCATTGATGGGCAACTTTGTATCAGGGCTGGGCCTCAGCTCAGAAGCAAGTTCAGTTATCTCTTGGCATGGTTGGGATTGGTTCCAGGACCCCTTATACCTGTCTCTAGTCCTTCATGTATAATGCGTTAGTATTTGCATATGACCTACACTTACCCTCCTGTACACTTTAAATCATCTCTAGATAACTTACAATACCTAATATAATGTGAATGCTGTATAAATAGTTACTATATGTATTGTTTGGGGAATAATAAGAAAGAAAAACCTGCAGATGTTGCACATTGCAAATACAGTTTTTTTAAATTCATGGCTGGATGACATGAAGATGTGAGTCCTACTGGATAGGTAGGACTGGCTGCAGGTTCTTGAGAAGAATTTGTGGTATCTGGAGCCCTGTGAAACCTACTGGCATGGTTCTTAACATTAGTGGCTGCCCTGCTTCCAGAAGGGCAGAGCATTTCCTTCTCCCTCGGCTTAGGTCTGGCCGAGTATGGCACCCCTCCCTTCCCACTGTGTCCTTCTCTCATGGGGGCTCAGAACACAAGTCAAGAGAAGCTGAGCCTTGTGTGCCTTTTGGGGACAGAATGGTCTCGATAGAGAAAACCTAAGAAAGGATGACAGCTCCTTCCAGAGTGCTGTGAGGGCAGGTAGGTATCACACACCGACTCAGCTGGCAGTCCACTTAATGTGCATGCCTCTTCCCATCACTGTCCATAATGCACAGAAGAAGTACTCAGAGGTAACAAGCCCATGCTTCCCACAAGGCTGAGCAGTGGGAACAGACATCCCACCAGGCAGGGAGGAAGGAGACTATGGTGAACTGGCTCACTGTCACCTTCTCAGGGAGGCTCTGTAGGGAAAGGTTTGTATTGGAAACCTATCATTTACTTGAAAATCTAGCGCTGTGGCTGTACTTGATGTTCCTGTCCTTGTCATTTCTTCTTTAGAAGGCATTGCCCCGCTCTTGGCATGTAAATGAGGGACAGGTCTGTGAGGGGTCTGTTTCCGAGTGTTTCATTCAAGTCTTCTGTGTTCTCTCTGCAGCGTTATCAATCGCAAGGCCCGCGCAGTGTACCCATGTGAGGCAGAACACAGCTCGGAATTATCCTTTGAAATAGGAGCAATTTTCGAGGATGGTAAGTGTTAGCTGGAGCTCTGTGGTGGGAGACTTCCTGTCTTCTCTGGATATCTGCCACGCAGAGGCCCAGTTACTGGCTGTAGCCGTATTTTGATGCTGTGGCTTGTAGAGCCGACTTACTTGGCTCTAGCGCCCGCCTGTGCTCCAGAAGATGTGTTGATGGTGGATACAGCAGTTCCTGTTTCTTGGCTGTTCTCCAACCACTTTAACCCATGTGGATCTTCATTCAGGTCATTTCTCCTGGTGAGAAGAGGCACTTGGAGTTAAATGTTTCTGAGTCACAGCCTTTGTTTTCTCAGTTCATCCCTAACCAGGCTTCGGGTTGTCACTGAGGAGTCCTGTTCTCAAAACACTCTGGTTTCTCTCTCCTGCACCATTCTTGTGCTTTACATTTTTGCCAGCTTGAACAGTGAATCTCCAGATAACAATAATGACTTTGCATTTTAAGTGTGTGTGTATTTTTATTTGAGTAATTAATATTCATACACAGACATTTAGGAGCTGTACCTGCTTTAACATTTCACAATTTCTTGTATGGTTTAGTGAATGCATTTTTGCCCCTTGCTCTTGATTTCCTCCCCTCCCTAGTCAGCTCATTGTGAAATTCATTGGTTGCTGTGGAAACAGTGATGTTGAGTGTGGGCGGAGCTCCCGGAAGAGCTCCTAGAAGCAGGGAACCTTGGATGCTGAGACAGAACGGCCCATTAGCAGACTGTTTATAGAGTCCATGGGGCACATCGCCACAGTCACAGTGGTACTGTCAGTAATGCAGCATTTGCTAGGGTTGCTTTTTTAGAGAGCAAGTTGCCTCGTTTAGAATAAATTTCTATATATGCGTGATATGTGCTCCTGAGAGACAGAGACTCCTGGTAGCATCAGAAAACAACCACACTCCTCATACAACAAGATTGTTTTTGGAGTGGCAATAAGATCATTCTATATCACCATAACATATGTGCAGATAATTTTACCATGAGAGTGTGGTCACACAGCTGCCTTACTCCAGGCCTGTCACATGTTGGAACAGCACCTGAGAGAAGGGAAAGCTGAAATTGTAGTGTTGAAACGGTGATGAATTCTTACTTTGTGTAACTAAGTCTGTATAGGAGCCTGTGTATTGCTTGAGAGATAGTTAACTTCAGTAGGTGTGTCTTACAAGGTTATCAGTAGGTGTCTTACATTTAGAATGTTAAGTAATACACAGGTACAGCTAAGTCCATCACAGGTTGACTTACATGATAAGACTATAAGTGTGTGCTCCAGGATTGATTAATTAAAGCTGTCATCAAGACCAAAGTATCCCTATATATTTGCTGAATGTTTGCAGTTGGAGATTTGTGTTTGTTGTGCTCTTCCTAAGAGGTGGGAAATGGCTAGAGTTCCAGGCCACATATACCTCTAGCAAAAGGGGGTGTCTCATCTTTGTATTCCTTTTATAATAAGAAAACTTTTCCAGAACTTTCTTCCAAGTTTTAGCTGCCTTCACATCTCTTTGGTCAGAATTGAGCCAAATGCTCACTCTAGACTTGTCCGCCTGAGGATGAGTGAGATCCCCCTTAGATCAGTGAGAGCCATGTTATATACACGACACCTTCTTTGGGCATACAGCTATGTAAATGAGGCCTGTATCTTTCTAAACCAAATCTCAGTCTGCCAGCATGGATGAAAGAGGAAAGGCCAGGAGGTGACTGAGTCAGGAGGCCCAAGTTCTCCAGTTCCAAAGCCCTTGATGACTTTCAGGAATCTTTTTGAAAAAGGAGTCAGAAAGTATGTGTATATTCATATATACATATGCATGTACATAGAGATATTCTATCTTTCTCTCTGTCTCTCTCTGTCTCTGTCTCTCTTTCTCTCACACACACAGAGATCTCTGTTTTTGAAGGAGGAAGTGTCTACAGTAGTTAATTCTGCATTGCCAACTCTGCAGTTACTCTGATAGCAGAGCTTGCCCCTTTACTTTTTATGGAGCCTGTATCTGTATATCAAGTTCTTCATCTCAGTCTGCAAGGATGTGTCAAGATGATGTAGGGAACTTCCAGAAGACAGAGTTTTGAACATCATAGACACTCGGGACATGTTGCTGGCTGTCATACCACACTGGACCCATTGCATGTGCTGTAGGTGTCATTGGTTTTAGCCAGGTTGAATCTCTCTCAGGTGTGGTTCCGTGTAGTACTGGTAGCCAGCTTTATCTAGAATGCTGGCTGGGACATCCAAAGGTGTCTTGGTAGTTTCTTAGTCCTTCCCCCAAGGCTGTGTATTTCAAAAATGTTTGCTTGGTATGCTGACACCCTCTACCTACCCAAATATGTAGACACCTCATTTTCTGTGAGATCTGTGTCTTACCAGTGCCTTTCCAAGTCTCTCCTAGTGGCGCACATGAACTCAGTGGAAAGTTTTCAGAGTTGGCACAGTGAGACTTGCTGTTCCTTAGGGACAGTTCTTAAAGGCCATGGTAAGTTGAAGCCCTTTAGCAGAGTGCTTTTCAGTTGCTATGTGCACCTTTATCTTCTGTGTGTAGTTGGTTTCTGTACTTTCTCAGAACATGTCAGTTAAGCCCTTGATGTTAGGGTCTTCTGACAACAAATAAAATATGAGACAGACAGGCAAGTCATGCAGCGTTACCTTTTGTAGAGTCAGACATGGCTCCAAGCGGCCACTATTTACAGCTCGTTCTGCAGGGGTGTTGCCAGGAACACTCCCTTGCTTCAGACCAGTGACACTTAGCATCCCAGAGACACCCAAGACAGTTTTCCTGTGTCCACTTAACAATTTAGAATCTTCCAGCACTCACAAAGGATTCTGCAGTGTAATCTATTTCTGTATTACAGGCAACAACAGAAACAAGTTGTGACAATCAGTGGCCTGGAATGACCCTGGGCTCTGCTGTCAATAGTTAGGGTTTGGAATAGACACAATGAGGAATCCTAAACCAGAGTGTGGAAAGGAAAGGAATCTTTGCTAATTATGCCACTCTATAATTCTTCATGCTTTTTGTTCTTGCTGGGAGGGCCGGAATTTAAGTTATGAATTCAAGTTCTTGGCTGAAGACAAGTTTCTGTAGCTCTGGGGAAATGCTCCCCATGCTTCACCAGAAAGGGGTGTGCTTGTGTGGTGTCAGGGCAGGCAATGTTCTTGTTAAAGTTAGGGTGACCTTCCCCTTTCCTCTGGGCTCAAGGAACCCCAGAATTGCATTTGATTTGTGACCCTGAGGCTGCTAGGCCTTTTAGTCAGGTAGGAAATAGTGGTCTTCCCAAGCTGCCCGTAGTTGATGCTGAGGCCAGAGGCTCTGTGGGGCCCAGGCTCTTGTTTGGCTTCTACATGTAGAAACAGTGTCTCCACAGCTTGGGCAGCAGGTGTGGCTCAGATTAATCCTTAAAAGTCTCTAGTGATTAAACTTTAAAGATCTCAAATACACAGAGTAATCCTTGAAATGCTGGTTGGCATTCTCTTGGAAAGTTGATCATATGTGGACCTCACCGCCCTGCACTTTTCTTTCCAGATGCATTCCTAACACAAGGGAACCATAAAAAACATGTGAAGTGCCAGGAATGCCTATCATTTCTGAAATTCAGAAATAAGCAATAGGATATTATTTGGGGTGTAGACTTGTGTAATAAATGTATAGCTCAGGAAGGAGGATGAGAAATTTAATGTTTGAGCCCCTGGTCTCCTTGGGCAGGGAAGGGAGTGAGGTGTAGAGACAGGACAGAGCTCACAGACTCATGCCTGCATGCGGGCCATGTTGTACTTCCAAAGCTGAGGCTGTGATCGTGGGATTTTATTATGTCGAAGCCTCAAGATTCTAAATATTTGTCATGAAGGTATAGTTTACATTATGCTAGAACATAAAGGCCCGAGTTTAAATTCTATTATGGATAAAGCTTCACACAAAGCAGTGTTAGCAGCTCCATGGTTCATGTTGTTACAGAGTAGTAAATGATGGAATGATGTGGCAAAACCACAGTGAGATGCCATTTCATACCCATTCCAAAAAGAGAGGTGGGGAGAGAGGGAGACGGGGAAGGAGGGAGGGAGCGAGAGAGAGGATATGAGTAATTGTTAAGGATGTGGAGAAACAGGAGCCCCTGTGCATTGCTATTGGGGTATAAATTGTACAACCTTGTAGACGATAACTTAGTACCTCCTCAAAAAATGATTAATGGAATCATATATGACCCAGCAATCCAATTCTGAGTATGTAGCCAAGAGAAGTAAAGGCAGGGAGCCAGCAAACACCTGTATAGCAGTGTTCATAGCAGCAGTGTTCACAGTAGCCCAGAGGCAGAAACAACCCAGCTGTCTATCAGCAGCTACAGGGATTAACAAAATGTGGTATGCACATAAATAGGAATATCATGAAGCCATGCAAAGAATTTCTGATGTTTGTACAATACAGGTGAATCTTGAAGATATGCTAAGTGAAATAAACTAAGTTAGTACCAAAAGGACAATAGGTAGGTCTCCTGGTGACCTCTTGTCCTTATGTGTATCTACGTGCAGAATATGGCTCATGAGAAAAGGCCCATGGGGAATGGCAGGAACCAGATTGCTGCATCTTCTGCTCGTAAAAAATCAACATCCAGCAGCCTGCCATGCGTATAGTTTTTCTGTTGAGGAGATCCTTTGGGATCTTCCACCAGGTCACTCTGCCCTTCCAGAACAGCTGCATAGGGGCCCCTGCCAACACTGGCCCTGCCCTGACATACTGAAGGGATGAGTGAGTGAACGGATACTTCTGGAGTCTTTGCAGATGAGCTTTGGGCCTCATTTTGCTTTACCTTCCCTGGATGGCATGTGCAGCAGGATCTAGAGAAGATGGGGCCAGTTTTGCAGCAGCAGGAGCTCCATGCCCTGCAGCCTGAGACTGCACTCCCAGGAGTATTCAGAATCCAGCAATGGGAACCCTAAGTGATACCTGTCAAAATCATGCTGAGCTTTGAGTTTCCTTAAAGACACTGTGATTAAAAATAACTTCTTTCTTCCAAAAAGAGCCAGCACTGCCACACAGATTCCTAGTGCCCTCCTGCCCTGTGACTCTCTGCTTCCTCTTTTAGATGTGTCTGGGGGCTGCTCCAGCTGTGAGCAGTGCTTCTGGAAAAGGCAAAATCTCCAAAAAAAGACTGCTTCTGCAGCCCGAGCTTCTGGTTTCAGTGTGTCATAGTTTCTGGACCTTCACATACGTCCCCACCTGGACAATGTAATGGCCAAGCAGCTTGGATCAGCAGCTCTGAGGCAGGAAGTACCTGCCAGCCCAGAAGCTGGGAGCCCTGCTGTGCTCCTCCCATTAGGTATCTGCTCTGCAGTCTTGATACAGTCATGAAGATCTGACTTGCTGGAATTTTTTAAGAGTAGGGTACTTAAGATTATTTTTTTGGCTTGAGTGTTCCTTAAGCTAGTATTTGGTGCAGCAACATGGTCACATGCCACCATATGACTTTCCAAACTAGGGAAGTCATTTAAGTAGCAATGCAGAGAAAATGAAGATACCTTGTGCCCTCACCCCCAACTCCAAAGAATGTTTGTAGAGCATGGCACACAGGTCCAGGAAAAGACAGGAAGGGACTGGCAGACTGAGTGTTGACTGGGGAGTCCACAGAGTAGCCTTACTGATATGACTTGGGTATACAGATCCATGCTCAGTATCCACAGGTTGAGTGTACATGGATAATGCTGTGTGTGTGTGTGTGTGTGTGTGTGTGTGTGTGTGTGTGTGTGTGGGAGAGAGAGAGAGAGAGAGAGAGAGAGAGAGAGAGAGAGAGAGAGAGAGGTGGGGGAGGGAGAGGTGATATGATAATGATGTGATGTGAAGGCCAGAGGAAAACTCAGGTATCAGCCTCAGGAACACTGTCTGTCTCCTATGAGACAGATTCTCTCATTGGCCTGGATCTTACCAATTAGACTAGACTGGCTGCCAAGCAGGTCCCAGGGATTCTCATGTCTGTCTCCCCAGAACTGGAATCATAAGCATGTGCCACCATAGGAAGCTTTTCACATGGTGCTGGGGCTCAAGCTCGGGTCTTTATGCTTGTCTTGCCAAGCACCTTACTGATAGAGCATCTCTCCAGCCGTCTTATTTTGCTCTTGACATATAAATGTATTTCCCTATTTGGGGTATGGCCTGGAAATATTGGGGCAGGAGCATCAAGAGTTACAGAAATTTTCTCGTTTTGTAATGCTTAGAACAGTTTCTAGTCCGCTATCGCTGACCCTCCTTGAAAATTGAATGCTGAGGCTCCGGGAGGTTCAGTCATGATCTTGACCTTGGAGCCTTGAAAATCCATCTTATTCCATTACACTCCTGAGATGAGGTGCTTTAATTAAAAATAACAACAACAAACAAACAGCTTTAGAAACTGCCTGCATGGTCAGCATTGTTGAGAGAATGAAACAGGTGGTATGAGGTGGTAGAAGGGTGGCTGATTTATTTTAAGCGATTGGGTCATGTGATTATGGATTATGGGGCTGGCAATTCTACCAAGTCTACTGATTGGATCATTATATCTAAACATCTAAAATATTGACAGAACCTCACAGAATCATCTACATCAATGGCCATATAGCTGGGTACCATGGCCTTGACACCATGGACACATAAAATTAACCATAACACTGGAGATAAACTGTGTATAGACAGGAACCTGAGATGGACATGAGAGGGCATGCTCTCCAGAGGGTGGGAAATCCCCTCAGTCCTCATCCATGCCACCTTTTTGGCGTTGAGGGATGGCTGGAAGCTGTTGGCATTCAGGACTCTTGCATCCTATCCCACGTACCCTCCTTTGAGTACATCCTGGCTCTTGGGTATTACAGAAGTCTCCTTGGTTCCTTGACTGAATCTGACCTTTCATTGAGGACTGGAGGATCCTGCAGAATCTGTAGATGCCTGGCCCAGCTCTAGTTTCCTACTCATGCATCCATTTCACCACAATTGGACATCAGCCTTCTTTGTCTTCCATTAGCCTTCTGTTAATGCCTAGTTTCTGTGTGCATGTGCATGTGCGTGCGTGCGTGTGTACGAGCACACATGCATCCAAAAACAGTGAGCACATGCAGGACAGATCTGCATAAACTTACAAAGGTTAAGGAATTCCCAGATGCAGTCTCCTCACCACCCCCAGGCCTCTGACTTTAGCGCTGGGCTTCTTCACACTCCAGGGGCCACATCCTGGAGAATAGCTTTTGGTTGAAAGAAAGTGTAGATAAAGTCTTCAAAAACATTGTCCTTAGACTAACAATTGACCAGAACAGTTCCAGGGGATCCAACTCCCTCTTCTGCCCTTCATGGACAGTGCATGACATGAGTGCACTTACATGCATGCGGTCAAAACACTCATACATATAAAATAAATTAAAATAAAAAGCAAAAAAAACCTTAAAAAAAATCTTGCCCTTAGAAACAAGGTCAGAGAAAAGGTCACTGAGGGAATGAAGAAAGTAAATTGCTGTCAGTTCACATGAAAGCACATCTTACATTAATTTGCTTATATACTGCAAAAATGACAGCATGTGAGACATTGGGCTAGGTACCAGGGAACATGAGATCTCATACGTATATTTGATGCTTTTCTGTTGTGGCCTAGACTAGTCTTGTACTCCCGGGGTCTTAGACACACTAGGGCATGAGGCCCCTCATCTGGTCTGAACAGGGGCAAAGCCGATAACTGCAGTTTAATTCTGGACTTCAGGCATGGTTGGGATTGGAGTGAGGAGCATTCAGGACCAAGGGAGAAGTTTGGCAGATAGAAGGATGTATCAGAAAGCCAAGGTAATGCAGGTAGCAGCATGCAGCTTATTTCTTCCAAGGGAGAGAACAGATGGTGACCTCAGTGAAAAGGAAAATTAGAATTTGATCATCAGTGTCTTCCAAACATGAATGGGCCACAACTTGCTGAATTGCAGTTGACAATCACTAAGCAATAGGATGAGGGACAGCATCACACATGGTAAGAACATTGCTTCACCAGACTGTGTGCTGTGTGCACTTAAACTTAGTTTTTGGTATAAAATAATTCTTGTGGGTTATGATCTGAAGCTGAATTTCAGGGCTGGCTTCTGGATTGGTTTGTGGGAAAGCACTTCCTCTCCTTTGAGATATGTGACTGTTACTCTTGATCATCATTGGGGCCTTAGCTAGCTGGGATCCATTGACTACTTTTGTATTTGATTTCCAAACCCTGGTTTGAGGACCTGGGCCTTGTGGCCTTTGCCATCCAGCCTGGGCATTCTCATGTGTCCATTATAAGTGTTTATGGACACCTGAAGTGTATCAGGTACTGTGCTCATATGTGTAAGGCTCAGGTCTGCCTGCAAGAGTGGCCCCATGCAGTGTGGGAGTGAGACCACTGCCTGGCTGATGTCTGGAGTGGTGGTAAGCACCAAGGCAGACTTACCTCAGGGGAGGCTGTCCCCTTGGTCTAAAGCAAAAGAGTTACCTGGTGAAGAAGTAGGGGAAAGGCATTCCAGGCAGCCAGTATTGCATGTACAAAGGCCCTGGAATCCCAGTCAGGATTTATCTGGATGATTCAGGTGAAATTGATGATGGAGTAAGGCGTGGAGGATCTGCTGGAGTGGTAGGCAGGACCCCATCCTAGGCCAATAAGAAGCTTGGTTTTACTTGAAACAGGAGAATGGTGTGCTCTTCATTCTGGAGAGTTCACTGAGCAGCATTGTGCACAGCAAATTAGAAAGAGCCTGATTGGAAGCTGAGGGACCAGAGCCTGTTACAGGAAGATAGGTGAACACTGTAGTGGCCAACCCTGGGCAGAACCCATCATCAGTAACCTTCATGCCAGCTTTATTGTTAGATGTTCCTGAAGTAGCTCCATTTTCTACTGGCCACTCCATGGTGGGGTCTGCAAGAAACACTGTAGTGTGGTGAGCACCCAGGGCAGTTACTGGGGGCAAACTTGTAAAAGTGATTTCCTTTCCTTTTCAGTTCAAACTTCGAGGGAACCTGGCTGGCTGGAAGGGACCCTGAATGGCAAGAGAGGGCTGATTCCACAGAATTACGTCAAGCTGCTGTAGCTCCTGGCCTCAGAGGGCCCCTGCTCATCCTGGCACCTGTGCACCGCCTGGGGGCAGCACCCACATGCCATAGCCACGCTCAGGAACTTCAGATCACCATGGGCACTCCAGGGCTGGGGAGGAGGGTGGAACGCACGGCACAGGACAGGGCAGATGTGTGCATGAGGAGAGCGTGGCCAGTGTGGACGAATGGATTCTTGTCTGGCAGGCATTGGGACTTGTGGTTTTTGATTATCCAGCCTGTGAAACAGAGGGAGGGCAGCCCTCACCAGCAGCCGCACCACCAGACTGACCTGGGAGGATCCTGCTCTGCATGTACCTGCTCTTGGGTTTTAAAGGGAACTGTACTGCTCCTGCACTGTGTGTGCAGGGCATGTGTGGCCCTGGTAGCTGAGGTGTGCAGAGGACTGCTGTTGTGCAGGGGAGTTGGTCAACCTGGAGGGAAGCAGAGAGAAGCTTTTTCCATGTCTCCCCATCCCGCTTGGCCTGCTCACGGCAGCTGCACTGAGTTCATACATATGCTTACCACAGCCTTCTCCAGGTGCTCCTCACCTGGACGCTGTTTGCCCTGTGCCACCTTGTTACCCCAGAGCCCCTCTGTAAATGAAATAAAATGTAATTTACTATTTGGTGTGTCTGACCTAATGTGGGGAGAGATGGGTAAGTACATTCCCCCTGAGCTGATTCATGGACTGACAGCCATGGTAAGAATGGTGGCCTTCCCAGGTAGGATTATTGATGGAGAGCCTAGCTTATTTGCAGCAGGAATGGCAGTGGCCCTCTCTGATGTGAAATCCCTCAGGATTTCCAGCCTCCTGCTCAGGCCTTTTCCCCAGGACGCCATTGGGATGGGGCAGGGCTGCAGTTGTATGTATGTGAGCTGCAGCCCCGCTGGTGGCAGATCTCTTCCATACCACCCAGCCTGTCCCTGTCTCCAGGCCTCAGCATTCATGCCCCAGCTGGATGAAGCCAGGTCTTAAGAGGACCACACGAGCGGCTCAAGAACCCAGGTCAGTCCTTGGGGAGCCACATGCCATTCTAGCACAGTATCCCTGCTCTGTTCTTCCTAAACTCCAAATCCAACCTGAAAAGCAGACTCATCTAGTTCTGTAGGGGAAAAAGACCTTCCCTTTCTTTTTGTCTTAGCTATGAATGGTTTGTCCTGCTGTGTGCTCATGTTTTGCTGTGCCACAGGCCCAAAGCAGTGAGGCTCATCCATCATGAAATTCAGCGTCCAAAACTTAACAAGTTGATCATTTCTGGTATTTTGTTATAGTAACAGAAAGCTGACTAGCAGGGTCATAGGAGGCTAGGGATTATGTGTTTGTTGAGTGTCTATCCTATAGGACAAAATAAGGCCCATTTCAGTACCACATACGACACCAAACCATGGGCCCTGTTGAGTATTGAGTATCCTGAGGAGCTCAGGACTCTACTGCAGTAGCTTTCCTGAGGTCTGTGCCCGACTGGCTTGGCCCTGGAAGTAGAACCTTAAGTGCCCTGCATTCTGAGCTGTCGTTTCTTGTTATGACCTACTTTATGAAAGTGCTTGTAGGCAAGGGTTGTCCACTGGGCAGGTATATAGTGAACTCAGGACTCTGAGATATCCAGCAGTGCTAATTGGTATGTCCCCAAGGGGTATTAAAAATTATTTACTATACCAAGTCAGGAATTGATTTTTTTGCTGGCTTGAATGATTCCATTGTTCAGAGGGGAATGCACCCTTCAAAGTGCCTTATGACCACTTGATTATGTAAGTCACAGCTAAGTCTAGCTATCTCCATGATTCCGCCCTTGCCTCCTGAAAGGAAAACCATACCCCTGAGTTATGAGGTTGAAATCAATGAATAAAAGCAGTGGGTCCAGGATGTGCCATGTGCTCAGTAAAGGGAACTGCTGGTCCCTTTGATATTACTGTTGTGACCTGACTTGCACCTTTGCTGTCAGGGCCAATCTGCTGTGAGAAACCAGGGGGACAGCAGTGATGCCCTGGGGTAGTTGCATAGGCTGCTTCTAGCTTCAAGAGCTGCAGACCCACCCTGTGTTTATCTGGAGGAAAACAGGGTAGTGCCAGAGGAGAGTCAAGGGTGTTTCCATCAGAATATGCCCCACAAGCAATGTGGCTCAGCTTGCCATCCCCATGGGGTAGGGAGCTTTCCCCTGGGCAGGGCCCAAAATATACTTAGTAATAGGAGCATGAGTGTTTGGTTACATTGGTGGATCATTTCTGATCTTCCTGCAGAAAAGAGGGTGTGTTTTGCTGTGTTTTTCTAGATGGGTGTGGCTGATCCTTGGAGCATCTCTGGATGGCTGTTGGCCTGTGTGCCTGACCCCACCTCACAGAAACCTTGACACCAGCAGCATCTCTCAGCTCCAGCAGCATCTCTAGCTGTACTGCTTGCACTAGGTCTTGAACCTGTGGTGGGACAGAAGCGCTGCAGGGGTTTGGGCAGAAGAGAGCTCAGATTTGCTGCTTGTTTCAAGTGGGGCTGTGAGGCTGACATCTGCTCGGAAACAATCTTGGCTCTTCTCCTAGCACTGCCCAGTTCTACCCCAGATAAACTCAGGGCAGGGGCTGCAGGAGCCTGAGCAGCCAAACCGTTCTGTTTCCCTGGTGGCCCTGCATGCATGAGGTAATACCAGGTGACATCAAAACAAAGAGGCTGTGAGGCCCACATTCCTTTGCTGCAGCAAGTATGTCAGCAGGTATGTGGGATACAGATAGGGAACGTAAGGTATGTAGCAGTGATGGAGGAGTGTACCCCTCATACATTGACAGTGTGGGCCAGGAGGAGTCAAGAGAAGATGGAGGCAAGTGCTTGCTTAGAGTCCTCAAGCTAGTCAGATGTACCATGTTATCTTGGGTCCAGTCCTGGACAATGGCTATTGAAATCCTCATCACTCATAAGTCGGAGTGTGACTTCATTTGGAAATAGGATCGTTCTAGAGGTAACCTGTTAAATGGAACACAGCAGGGTTGGGCCATGAGCCACCATGATTGATGTCTTTATGACAAAGGGAAATTTCAACACTTAAGGTAAGTACATATAGAGGAAAGGCAGCATGAAGCCCACAGGAAGGAGACAGCCATCTGTAAGCCACAAAGAGAGTCCCAGAGCAGGCCCTTGTCTCAGCATCCTCAGAAGGAAACCGCTCTGGCACTGATGTCTAGATATGCAGCCTCCCAAACTATGAAATTTCTACAGTTTCAGCCAGCCAGTTTATGGTACTTTGTCACAGCAGCTCTAGGAAACTAAAACTGACTGACTGCTTTAATATTTTTATGTTTATGTGCATATGTAAGTACATGCCTGAAGAGGCCAGAAGAGGATGTCAGATCCCCTGAAGCTGGAGTTACAGGTGGTTGTGAGCCACCTGACATGGGTGCTGGGAATTGGACTCAAGTCTGGAACACAAGTGCTCATAATCCCATCCCAAAGGTACATGTTTTGAGTTAAAACAACTGACTTTCAAATGCTTTCATTATTTTGTTCCTTGGTGACCTTGGGTGAGTGACTTGAAATCTTTAATGCATAAGTTTCCTTCTGTGAAACGGAGAAATCCTAGTGCCTTTTGATGTTGGGACAACCAATAAATATAATGTGGCGAATATGAACAGCAGGAAAGAACTTAGTAAATGGAGAGTTGGGAAAGAGGTAGTGTCTCCTAGCTACTCTCATGGTTTGGCTCTTGGGTGTCTGTCAAAGTCCCATGTATTGAGGGCTTGGTCTCCAGCATATGGCACTATTGGGAGGTGATGGGACTTTTAGCAGGTAGCACTTAAGTGTGTGGAAATCAGGTACCTGAGCACAGGCTCTAAAGGAGCAGGGCCCTTCCTCTATTTTCTGGACTTTATGAGGTAAGCAGCTTTGCTTCACCACATGCTCCCTGTTGTGATGCTATGCTTCTCTATAGGCTCCAAAGCCAGCATTGGCCATCTACACATGGAGTCTGCTGCAGCTATGGACTCAAATAAGGCTCTCCTTCTTAAATGTCAATCATCCCAGGTATTTGTCAACCGGAACAAAGCTGATTAACATAGCTACCTGTGCTTCTCTCCTCCATGCTGTCTGCAAAGGCTCTTGTTCTCAGTCCACACTGTGCCATCTCTCCCCATCTCTTTGCCTCTGTAACCCTGGCTTGTCCTCGTTCCCCATTCACCTCAGTCTTTCTCACGCCTGGTTACTTCTTCTTTGACCAGATGTTTTCTATGACATCTTGAATCTTCTTCAGCCACACTTCTCCACCCCTCTCTAAGGATGTTATTGCAGGGGTGTCCACAGATAGGCATCATAACAGATGACTGTCAGGTCACTTTCTCCTTGGCTGGTCTGGGCAGCATCTTAACTGTGCCCACATTTGGGCAACTCAGCTTATTCTAATGCTTGAACACTTGTCTGAAAGTACCTCAGTCTACTGGCCAGAAGAATATGCTGGAGTGCTTTCTATCCAAAGATGAGTTTGCTGATTGTCAAACAAGAGGAGGAGCTGCACTTTGAACTTGGGCAGGGGATGTGCATGGGATGAAGCTGGATAGTTCAGTGCCATGTGTTGGTGTTTGGATTTCTTCCTTGGAGGGTTAGTGGCTATGGAAATGCTGCAAAGCTGAGTGGGAATAGCCCAAGTCAGGCTGGTCAGGGCATGAATAGAATGCCTTAAATCCATAGAAATGTTTTTGTTTTTGTTTGACCTAGAAGAAACTGGGAAACACACATTCTACAAAAGGTCTGAATAACTGAGAGTGGTAGATTGATATAATACCAGTGTTTTGTCCCTCACTGGAGCCATGCTCTTCTGTTAAGAGCTGTCTCAGCTTGACTGGGCTTGACACCTTGGATCTTAGCTTGGCCAACAGGATAGGCACAAACCTGATGAACTCTGAGGCTTGGAAAGCGTTAGTCCTTTCCACCAACTCTCTTAGAGCTCTGCCTGTGCCCAGGTTAGCCTGCTGGATGATAAGAGGCTACATGCAGTAAAGCTGTCACAGACCAGACAGCTGCAGGCTGATTACAGATACACAAATGAGCGAAACTCAGTCAAGGCTGGTCCTAATCAGAAGACTCCCTGGGCTCACTCTCAGACTCTGGAGACAGACCAAAGAACTAACCTCTGGAATCGTCTGTTGTTCAACAGTCGCCAAACCGCCTGCTATTTTTCCCCATGCTTCACTTTGCTTTGGATGGCCCTGCCCACTCCAAGGGTCAGGATCACATCTTAATGCTCTTTTATTTAATGCTATTTGGCAAACCACTGTTTTATTTCCAAGAAAAATGCTGCACTAACAAATGGGGGATGTTAAAGTGCTAAAAATATTTGTAATTAAGTCATCTCTCTGTACATGTGCATAATTCATCAAATGGCATATCAGAGTGGACTTTAACATAAAACGTTTTCACTTTACTTTGGGGGTGCATTCAACATACAGAAGCAAATGAGTCTATTATTCTACATATGGTATCAAACATGATTTTCACTGTTGTGGTAAACAGTAGCTGGCTGTCTCTGGCAGCAGAGGTAGTTCTCAGCTAGTGATTCCTAATAGGGAACTGAATTATTTTGGCATGAGAATTCTTTGAGAAATTCTTCAGAGTGAAATAAAGGCACACTTGACCTAGGAATAAGCCTATTCAGTCTGAAAGGGATTCTACTTTCACAAGTGTGCACATGGGTAGGGACTTCTCTGTGAAAAGCTTTGCTCCTTAACAGGTCAAATTTCTTCAAGTTTTACACAAAAATTTGCTCTCACAGATGTTTTACAAAAAACTGTTGTACAAGCAACTCTTTTCCTGGCCTGTGGTCAGTGGCCACACTATGTGTTCCAGAATTTAATCTGCTGTGTTTAAGCAGTGTTGGATTTAATTTTCACATAGGCTTCTCTTTCTGAAAGCAAGTAGTTTGAACAGTCACCCATTAAATGACACATTGAAAACTATCTTGAATTTATCTGGTAGGAAATGTTTTGTAGTTTAAAATGAACTGGTAATTGCTTATTACTTTTTTTGTGTTTCTATGTTGTGGAGAGTCCCATAAGGAGTTGGTAACCATCAGGTTCTGCAGGGAGCTGAGCCTCTTGACAGACCAAGGGAACCTCATGAGGGAAAAGTGGAGGAAGATCTCTGGAGTCAGCCGGACATTGCTGGTCCACCATGTGAATCTCAAAGTCTTGTGGGAGTGGAGATGAGGCAGTGCCTGTGTGGTATAGATAGTACTCAAGTATTACAGGAAAGTTTGGTGGACTGAACAGTAGCAGTAAGAATCAAGATAACTGATCAGTCCTCAAAGAGAAAGCTGAACACGTGGCTGCAACACAGAGCTCTTTCTAACTTCAGGTAGAACCCCAGTGGTTCCATCTTGGCTGTAGGCAGAAGCTCATATAATCAGAATTTGGAAAAGTATAAAGTCCAGGTGTACCAGTAGGCATTCAAATGAACTGTTTCCAAAACAACAGGTGATTAAAGTAAAGGATTTATTGTAATCTGCTTACAGTCCTTTGCAAAGACAGACATGTTTTTGCATAAAGATATAAATTGCTTCATTTTAAACTAATTTAGTGTTGTTTTAATTATATGAAGTTTTGGTGAATTATGAATTGTACCAAACCAAGATTTTTAAGAGCAATATGGTACAAAATAAGAGCAGACAGACAATTTGGACTGGGACAGGCATTCAACAGTGAATTTAGAGAATATGGCTTCGCTGTTTGATCAAGCAAAGTTACCTGGAGACACGCAAGGAGCCAGTAACTTTGTTAATACAAAAAGCTAATGCAGACGTTTTCCATCTCCAGCCTAGCTAAGATGAAATTCCAATTTCATAGTTAACTCAGAGCTGCTTTCATAAGCTATTTCTTTTCCAGAAATGCCTAGTCTGCATGCTATTTATTTATCACCTTCAAAGTGTGGCTTTCATATTGCTGTGCATATAAGTTGACTGCATTTAAAGATCTGCGTATAAATTAAAAATTTGACATTGCAAATTAAGAAAACCCTCTCCTCTGCGCTCAGTGTTCCTAGGTTTCCCTTTGCAGAAGGCAGGTGTCTTTTGAAAGACAAGGTAATGTTGCCTGCATGGTGAACCCTACGGAGAAGTGCTGAGCCACCTGCAGCTCATCCCAGCCTTAGGCCTGAGCTACACCTTTTAAGTTTTGGGAATTCATATGATTTCACTGAGTACCAATGACAATCATAACCACTTTCAAAAGATTAATTTGGCCTCTATTCAAAGTAGATTATTTAGTGCAATCATATTGTTAGTTTCCCCAAAGATACACATGTTTGTGATTTGGGGCAAGAGAAAAGCCATAAATTGCATCATCAGACAAATTAATGAATTAAAAAATTTAGTGCCACTGTCTTGCTTACATGATCTGTAGTGTTTTTGTTTTTTGTTTTTTTTTTTTCTCTAAAACTGTTTATGTATAAAATTTTCTTTTTAAAACCTACCTTTAAAAAAATCTAAAAACCCTCTAGTGATCTTCGGGTCTCCACGCCATTCTAACTGACCGTTGCCCAGATGGATTGCCCCAGTACCTCCTGCCATGATAGCTATGTTCCCATGACCAGTTCCAGGAGTGCAGAACCCTGTCCAAGACCAGAGATGTCTTTCTGATCTCTGACAGATGTAGAGAGTGCATGGAATTTTTCACCCAAAGGAGAATTGTGGGAGGAGAACTGTGCTCTCTGCACCCAATTTCCAGTCTCCCCCTCCAAGAGCCGACTCTGCTTCTTGTGGAAAGGGACAAAGCAGCATTCCTAGAGCTGCAGCACTCTCATGACCTCTGTCCAGCGGGTGCTGTCAAACCACATCCGCCAGGAGCTGCAGACACTGCAGTGGCATCCCCAGTGGAAGCAGAAGAAGCAGAAGCCAGACAGTGTGCTGGAGTCTCACAAACACCCCGAGCGGGAGACCAGAAACAAAACAAATAGTAGAGAAAACGTAGAAAGGCTTAAAGACAACCAAAGAGGTTTAAGTGTGGTTATTTACAACAGAGACTGTAAAACGGTAAATTAGATATGAAGCTAAAAAAGGCACAGCTTTCCCTCTCTTAAATACACTGTAAACGGTTCATTACGCATGCAGAGCATTTCACTTTACAAAAAAATTTTTACCTTGTTTAGACAAAGATAGTACTTAAATAGTCTCCAGCAAAATAGAATTCTTTCAAAAATACTTTCCCATTCATCCTATTAACCATTAAAGATTTTTTTCGTATGTCTCATTTACAAAAGTTCCTCACACCTTATTTCAGGCCATCACGATTTATACATACAGTAATGTACAGCACAGCAAAAGACTGCAAAAAATTATTTGTAAAGCCAACACAATAGATACTAGAAATTGAAACCAAGGCAGTTAACATCTTATCCATTCTAATTAAATAATAAGTGGACGCTAACGAGTGTATATGCCAGTGATGCAGGAAAACGTGCCCTGCAGGGCCGCAGTTCCCACCACATGTTCCATTACTACACAACAGGAATCTGTATATATTTTTTCTTTTTTGTGTTTTTAAATAACAAAAGAATATTAATGCCCCATATTGACTAGACATTTTATGTGCAAACCAAGGGTAAGCTTTAAAAAGTTCATTAGTCCTTGAACCCTTTGAAAACAAGCAAAAGATACCAGAAACTACATGGCATAGTTAAAACTTCCATCTGTTAAAATATCAAAATCAGAGTTATTGACTAGATATGGCTTTTCATCCAGAGGAACGGGAACGTGTTTCTAAGCGCTGGGAGTGGAGAGGGAAGAGTCTTTCAGCCAGCTCAGGCCTTGCCAAACCCATGGCTTTCCCGGCTCCAGACCCTTAACATGATTTTAAACTTGAGAAACTGCTGAACAAGTGTGAATCAACCGTCACATGTTAAAAATATGATTTCTTGGGTCCTTCATAGGTGTAGAACAACATGGGGAAACTTAAGGCAAAGTTCTTCCAGTCTGACACCTCCTATCACTTCCTATGAAAGTAAAGGGGCTTGGCGTTCCCAGACTCCACTTTCGGCAGCTGGTCGCTGATGATCTCCACCAACATGGCAGGAAACTCCACCTTCAGGGCCTGGGACTCTCGAAAGGTATAAAAGCAGAATTCCAGCAGGTCACTCACCAGCTGCAACACACAGACAGACACAGAGGACATGACACAGGGCTAATTTCCAATTCTTCCCGATTCCTCCATGGCCTAACTAGTGTGAATGAGACAACAAGGTTCAGGAAGCTTCCAGGAAACCATGGCTTAATAGTAATTTAGCCAAGTCATCTTGGGGGGATGTGCAAGAGTCCTTCTGCCACCTGTCCTGCGATGTCTGTTTCGTGATAAACAAATTCATCCAAGAGCTGTAACTGCTAAGCATGGAATGAATATCCAAGGAACATGAAACAGTAATGGAGTTAACAGATCCTAGGTCTCTGAACTGCCCTCATCTAATCCTTGTTTGTAAGCATTTGAATTGGTTGAGTCTGGCATATGTGTATCTATGCAATGGGCCCACACCTGGCCAACACCCAAGATGGTGAGAAGCAGGCCAGATCACCCTGCTGGCAGGTATGGTGATGTTTCCCTGGCTGGGCTGGCTAATGGAGCCAGAGAGGTAGCCACAACTTCTACCAACTGCCCCAGCACCCCTTCTAGGACCCTGTCCAAGTTGAAGAGGGTTAGGGCTCCTCACACATTCTCCATTTCAGGCTGGTTTTGAGAGAGTAAAAGCGTCAAGTTATGGGTTGTCTATTTAAGTGTGTTGTTCCTACTCTGGAATGCAAGAAACTTTTCTATCCTGTGCATATGAACTATTCTCAATTGTGTAAAGAAAATCCACAAAGCATTGTAAATTAATGACCGCTTTTCCATTTACTAGGAATCCACTTTAAATCAGAAAAAAAAAAATACACTTTTTCTTTAGTTAAAAAATCATTCCCTCCAGGCTATGGTTTGGCTCTTGTGTCCCCCAAATGCCCATGTGTTTAAGGCCTGCTTCCCACAGTTTGGGTCATGCCATTGGGGGGGTGGTGCTGGACAGCTTTAGTGTCAACTTGATACACCTGGGTAGAGCCTCAACTGGGGAATTACCTCCATTGGACTGGCCTGTGGCCATGCCTGTGGGGCATTTTCTAGATGAGTGACATGGGAGGGCCTAGCCCACTGTGGGGAGTTCCATCCTTGGGCAGGTTGTTCTGGACTGTTGAGTGATGTGGGAGGGCCCAGCCTACTGTGGGGGGGGGCACGCCTGAGCAGGTGGTCCTGTATCGTATAAGAAAGCAGGTTGAGCATGAGCCAGGGGAGCAAGCCACTAAGCAGTGTTCTTCTCTGGTCTGTGCTCCAGGTTCCTGCCCTGAGTTCCTGCCCTGGCTTTCCTCAATGATGAACCTGGGAGACGTAAGATGAAATAAACCTTTTCCTCCCCAAGTTGGTTTTGGTCAGTGTTTTTATTATAGCAATTGAAAAGCAAACTAGAAGCGGCGGGAGCATGCTCACTAAGGGGATGGTGGGGCCTCTTCTCTCTGCCCACGAGGTGACAGTTTACCCCACTCTGCTTTTGCCACACCATAACTGCTTCGCCGCAGGCCTAAAAGCAATGGGACTAACTGTGGGTGGAAAACTCAAGCTGTAGGCTAAAATAAACCATTTTACTTTATAAATTAATTATCTCAAGTATTTATCATAATCACAGAGGACTGACTCACAAAAACCCACTGTGGGAAAGATGACCTTTGGTCATTTCCCATTGTGTCACAGCATACGATACTGATGTTGTCACTTCTAACTACTGAGTTTAATGTAGTGATTTGGTGAAATCAAATCTGTAGTTTTCCCTCGACTCTTTTTTTTTTTTAACTCAATTAGCTAGTTTAAATTGAATCAGTTAGTAAATAACTATGTGGTAAAGGCCTTCGAGACAAAACAGGAATCTAAAAGCTCATCAGGGAAACAGTAGTGTGTCCTGGGTAGCCTGTGTTCTGCCCTCAGCCTACAGAGAGGTTTTTCCCTAAGCAAGTTTCAAGGACTCAGATTCAGCATGTAAACTGGGAGCAAGCACGATCCCACTGTCCTATAGACACCTCTCCAGATACACACATGCAAGCTGGGTGAGTGCTAGGCCTTATCTTCTCTGTGTAAAACATTTTCCTCCATGGAACACTTTGCAAAACATGATCTGGGTCATCTCTGTGGACTCTAGAACTCACCTCACCACCTCTCCTTCTATAACATGAGGGAATGCGTGGTCTTTATTGTCTACCTTTCCAGGAACACTACCCTTTAAGAAACAGGCCATCCTTTTACATTTTGTCATTTCATATGCTACAGGCCAGTGGCTGACACAGCTAAGGCTACCCCAGGTGAGGCTTTCCACATGTGTTACCACTCACGTACCAGCTATGTAAACTGTTGGGTGTGACATTGGCCACAGAGCCATGCATAGCCACTGTGATGTTTGGGACCAGTTTTATTCTGATCCCCCTGGAGCTCTTCCATGTCTGGGAGGTAGGAGGTTTTCCTTTAAAAAAAAAATGACTCGTGTGTAATCCCAACATTTGGGAGGTGGAGGCAGAAGGATTGCTATAAATTTGAGGCCAGCCTGGATTATAGAATGAGATATTGTCTCAAAACAACAGCAACAGAAAAAACCCACATACATTTTGTGGTTGCAGTATACGCTTCACAACAAATGATCAAACCAAGGGGAAACAACCATTTCCTCAGTGGAGTGTTTGAGACAGTGCTTGGGGGAACTGGCCCAAGAGAAGGGAGCTGGAACTAAGCACACAGCACCTCCATGCCATCTATTGAGACACTGAAGTAAAAGGGACTTTGCTCCATGAGGGGAAAAAGACCCCTGGCTGACCCCACTCATACCCCAGATACCTGAAGTGTTTACTGCTAGAGAGCCCTGCAGCCCCCACAGGCCCTGCACCCACAGCTGGTGTACTGCCGTGAAGAAATAATCCCATTCCATACAGTGCTGTCCCCCACTCAGGCTGTCACACAGAAAGCCATCTTGAGAACTTACCAACCTGGGATCCTGTGAAGTGTCTGAGCCTCTGCCCTGTCCTCCTCTCCTTGCCTAGGTGCAGCTGACTAGGAAACAGCCAACTCTTGAGGAGTTCAGCCACTCTGGCCCCAGAAGAAACTCAGTGCCCCCACCCATCTTCCTGTGGCTCCAAGAAACAGCTGAATAGACTTCTCAGAAGCTCAGAGCTCTGGGGCACTGGGAAGTAGACATTTAGTTCTTCTCATCTTGCCCTAGGAAGTAGCTGGGCAGTACTTCTTGAGCAGACTGGACCTGGGAGGCCCCTGAAGTCACTGTGTACTCCTCATATTGCCAAGAATGCTACAGCTCTGCACCCTCCTGGGATCATTAGGACAGCCCTATTACCCATGGCTATATATACTGGTGGGTGTTTCATGGCTTTAGTCAGGCACACTGTCCTGAGCTGCTAAGACAGCTTGTGTCTCAGCTGGTGGAACAATCCCACAAATCACGCAGCCTCTTCCATTGAGGAATTTGCATACCTTGGCAATATCCATTACAACCAAAGAGGTGACAGAGCACAGACACCATACCAAAGCATACTCTTGGAATGAAAGGCAACACAGCATATCCAAGCAACACCTAAGGACAGTCAGTGTCAAGAGAAAGTCTTGCGACAAGAACAACCGTATAAAACTGGTAGAGGCAACCGCCCAGCTAAACGCATGAACTGCAACATAAGGACACAGAAGCATGGAAAGAAAGAACACAGCTCTGCCAAGGGAACACAGTGGTTTTCTAGCAGCAAGCCCTGTACAAAAGGGCTTGATGAATTTCCTGACACAAATCAAAATGATACTAAGGAAACTTAGTGAGAAACAATAGAATACAGTTTAATGAAAATAGTAATAGACAAAATGAATAAATTCAGTAGAGAGTAGAGAGGTAGAGCTCATTTAAAAAGGTAAAGAACTTGCTGTGCAAGCATGAGGACCCAGGTTCAGAGTCCAGACACTCCCCTGGCAGCACGGCAGAGACAGGGAGAAAGGCAGACCCCCAGAGCTTATTGGCCAGGCAGCTTATAGCTAATTGCTGAATTTTAGGTTCAGTGAGAGACTCTGTCTCAAAAAATAAGGTGGAGAGCACTAGAGGAACACACACACACACACACACACACACACACACACACACACACACATACACTCATAATCACAAAGCTAAAGAACAAGTGTAATAAAGAAGAGCTGAGCATTTCAACACCCTAACCGATCAACTGAAGATTGAATTCCAAGCCTGAAAGTAGATCTCTTTATATATTGGTCAAAAAGGAAACTAAGAATGTCATGAACACTTGTGAAAGATGGTTAAGTTAGCTCATATTGTATTGTTGGGGTTCTAGAAAATATGTGATAGAACAAAAAAAAAAAAAACCCCATAACACAGATGTATAATTAAACAAGTACTGAAATTTTCTAAATCTTGGATAACATGTATATTTGGGAAGAATAGGGTTGTCAAACTGGAAAGAGGACAACCAGGGAGTGGGGAGGGGTCTGCATTCAAAATGACAGAATAGTGATGCCTGGCATTGACTTCCTCCCCACAAAACCATCAAAGTAGCAGGTGTATTGTGAGGTGAGTGATTATGAGAGAACATCGGAACTTTGTGTGTTTTGGCGATCTGGGACAACAGGACAGACTGAGAAGCAGGGTGATGTGGCACCGCACACCTTCACAGGGCAGGGGCAGTGTGTTTTCCACAGTGCTGAGGGTGAAAGTGTCCCAACAAACTCCATCAGTGTGACTCTTAATGTGGGCTGCTTTCAGGGTCACAAATCAATGCATATTCCATCTTAGACACCATACACAGTCCATTTCACTGACTAGTGGGAGCAGCTGGGCCCCAAGCCCGGCCAAGCAGAATGACCCAGCAAACTATAGAGTTCCTTCTGGGTGCACTGCACTATAGGGAAAGGTACTGTGACACGGGGCAATGGAGAGCACTGTCCTCAAGAACAGGAGATCAGGGTGCTTTCCTTCTGAAACCAAGGGTATGGTTCCATTCCCCACCATTCACACTTCTGATTGGAGGGGAAAGAAACTCCATAGTTTGCTCGGCTCTCCTTGGTGGGGCCATGTGTATCTCTTTGATACCATCAGTTCCCCTCAAGTGAAAGAAAGGTAATTACCATTGTGAAAACAAACCCTACTAGAATAGTAGATGTTCAAGAGAAAAATTGAAAAGAATCAGACATTATCAATACAGTAATTCACTAAATCTGAATGAAAACAACTCAGAGTTCTCCAATTAAAAGATGAAAGTTGGGCGAAGTTTTTTTTTTTTTTAAGATATTGACCACAGGAAACTCATCAATTTGTCAATAAAGACACAGATTGAAAGTAAAGGATTAGAAAATTATATTCCAAGCAACTGGAAACCTAAACCAATCACGAGTAACTATTTGTTCTTTTTTCTTTTTTTTTTCTTTTTTTTTCAGAGCTGAGGACCGAACCCAGGGCCTTGCACTTGTTAGGCAAGCGCTCTACCACTGAGCTAAATCCCCAACCCCATGAGTAACTATTTGTATGTTTGCCAAAGTATACTAAATAAAAAGGTAATAGCCAGAGTGGTCTGCATCCCTATTCCCTATTAGCAGTTTGGGTAACCGCTTCAGAGGATGCTGTGATAAGAACAGGAGGTAGGAATTGGCTAGGCAGTTAGGGTAAAAAGACCCCAAAGAAATGTAGCCAGTTTCTTGGCTAAAAGTCAAAATGTCCTTGGGCCTCTTAGCAACATACTCTATTCCAAAGGCTAAAAATGTCAAAAGTATTTGGGAGCTTTTTTCTAATCCCTAAAAGATTTTAGGGTTACTTCTTCAGAGGGGGGAATGTTAGAGTAGCCAAAAGCCCCATAAAAATCAATAAATCAATCAAAGAAGAAGAAAGAGTACATGAAGTTATCAGAAAAAAGTGATGGGGAGATATGGGAGGAGTTGGAGGGGAGGGAGTGGGCATGAGGTTGATCAAAGCACCTTATATGCATGTACAAAATTCTCAATAAATTATTTTTTTAAAGGTAATAAAGTATTTACATGAAGGTGTCAATTCAACAGAAGATATAATGAGGGGTTGGGGATAAAGCTGAGTTAGTAGAGTGATTGTCTAACATACCCTCGGTTTGATCCCTGGACAGCATAAAACAGGCATGGAAACTCATGCCTGTAATCCCATGCTTGGAAGGTGGAGACAGGAGGAACAGAAGTTCACAGTCATCCTCAATTGCATAGAGAGCAAGACCAATCTGAGCTGCATGAGATGCTGTCTCAAAAATAAACAAAATTTTAAAGGAAGATAAAATGACTACAAATCTATATAAATGTAGTGATGTAACACCCAATTTTATAAAATGAGCACTAGTAAACTTACAGGGAGAGATAGGTTCCAATATAATCAATAATAGTTATTTTTAGCATCCTATGCTCATTAATAGATGATTGTCTAGATCAAAAAATAATCTGTACAGAATCAACAGAGCCAGACTATACCAGGCAGTGAACATAACATTTACAGCCATCCAACACCTGTAGAATTCACACTTTCTTTATCATTTCATGGACTGCTCTCTAGAATGTAACCTTTACCTTTGCCATTACGATTTCTCAGTAAATTCTAAAGAATGAAATCATACCTGGTATATTTTCTGATCTTATTAGAATAAAACTGGAGGTCAGCAACAAAAGAATCTGAGAAACTGTACAAATACATTGTGACTGAGCAATGGGCTTTGAAGAAGTCAGCAGGTTAATTGAAAATGTTCCCAGAGCAGATGAATATGGAAATATGAAACACTTCAAAACTCATGGGATACAGCAAAAGTAGCAACGGGAAGTTTATTGTACTGTGTGCCTATGTAAACACAGAGATAAGAGTAATTCAGCACATCAAAAAGATAATTTACTGTGGTAAAATGCTTTCCTTGCGAGCATGAAGACCTGAATTTAGTCCTCAGAACCCATATTTAAAAAGCCAGGCTTGGTGGCACACCCTTGTAATCCCATCATTGCAGAGATGGTGATGGGTGGATCCACAAGACTCACTTCCAGCCAGCCTAGCCTACTTGGCAAGCTCTAGGCCAGTGAGGAGACTGAGGAGCAACGCCCAGGGATTTCTTCTGGCCTCCGAACTTCATTCATGCACAGATCTGTATACACATGAACACACACACACACACACACACACACACACCAGAGATCATTTCCTATGATCAAGGAACTTCTCAGGGATGCAAGGATGGGTCAACATAAACCAACCAATAAATGTATCAACAGGGTGAATGATAAATGATATAATCATGTCCAAGTGTCAGAAAAAGCACCGTTAAAACTTAACACTCTTCGGATAGAAACCTTGAACAGATTATGTATAAAAGGATGGTACCTTAACGAATAAAGGGTATGTATGATATGAAAACATTTCCTCCACAATCGGAACAAAGCAGGGGTATCAGCCACTTACTGGTTTTACTCAGCCTAGTACTAGAAATTTTAGCCAGAGCAATTGAGCAAGGGAAAGAAGGAAAATAAGGAGAGAAGCCAGATTATTCCGTTTACAGTGGATATGATCCACCAGAACTGGGAAAGAATTCAGTAAAACAGCAGGATACAGAATACATACACCAAAGGCAGCTGCTTCTTTGTACTACAGTAACAAAGTTCTCGAGAAAGAAATCATGAAAGCATTTTCACTGACACAAACCATAGAATAAATTTAATCAAAGAATTAAAAGACTTCCATAATAAAATAAATTTTGATTAAAGAAATTGAGAAGACATTTTTAAAATGGAAAGACCTGGATTAGAAGAATTGGTTTTTAAAAATGTCCATACTATAGATTCATTGCAAATCCCATCAAAATACCAATAGCGTTCTTCAAGAGCTAGTAAAACAGTCCTAAATTGGTACAGAAGTAACAAAGACCCCACATAGTCAACGCAACCCTAAGCAGAAGGAGCAGTGCTGGAAGTATCACCGTACTTGATTTCAAGATACACTAAAGAGCCAGATAGCCAGGACAGCATGGAAATGTAATAACATATGTCACATAAACCAAAGGAACAGAACAGAGATCCCAGAAATACACTCACTACTGACTCTTGACAAATGCTTTAAAAACAATACAATGGAAAAAGTGCATCGTCTTCAATAAATGCTGCTGGGAAAACAATATCCACATGCTGAAGACAGAGAGTTGATCCGTATCTCTTACTATGTACAAAATTCAAGTCAAGATGAATCAAAGATCTACATGTAATACTTAAAACTCTTCAACTACTAGGAGATAATATGGATCACAGACAATGAATTTCTGATTAGGACCCCAAACCACAGGAAATGAAAGAAAATTCCGACAAATAGGATCACATCAAACTAAAAGACTGCAGAGAAGTAAACAAAAAGAGATAGCGTATACAATGGGAGAAAATATTTTTATCCATCTGAGAGAGGGTTAATATCTAGAATATATAAAAAACTGAAAATGGATAGACTACAGAAGAAGTAATCCAATTTATTAAAAAACAAAAAAATGAACAAACAAAAGCAGCCAAAGCAACTAAATGGTCTGCAGAGACACTTCCCAAAAAAGAAATGACCAACAAATACAAAAAAATGCTCATGCTCACCACCCAGGAACAAGTCACTACTACATGAGCAACAATTTCACCAAACCTAGAATGGCTGTTATAAAAAATGCTGGCAAGGAAGTGGAGGAAAATAAACTCATACACAGTTAAGGGGAGTTTGAATTAGTACAGTCATTGTGTAGAGAAGTGCAGAATTTCCACCCCCACCACCCAAAACCCAACCCCACCCCAATAAAACCTAAAAGGAATCTACCATGTGATCAAGTACTCCACTTTTGGCTATAAATCTGAAGGAAATGAAATCGGTATACCAAAGATACCTGCCTAGCCCAAGATTACTATGGCAATCTTTGTAATAGCTAAGATATGGAATCCACCTACGTGCCCATCAACAGATGAATGGATAAAGAAAATGTGGTATATGTGCACAGAATGTGATGTTATTCATTCATGGAGAATGAGATCCTATTTGCAGCAAAATAAATGGAACTGGATGATTTCGTGTTCAGTAAAATAAGCCAGGGACAAAGGACAAATGTGGAAATTAAAAAAGTGTTTGAACTGGAAATAGAATATTGATTACTAGAACTTGGAAAGGAGAGTGGTTAAGAAGGGTGGTTGATCAGTGCACACTGTATATACTATGGAAATATCACATCAAACCGGTTAATATGTACAGTTAATATGTGTTAGGGAAAAACTACAAGAAAAAGAACCAGAAAGAAGCATAAAGTGACTGATTAGGGAATCAGAGTAGCAGACTTTTTGGCAGAAACTTTGCTTAACAGGAGAAAATGAGATGACATAGTCTAAGTCCTGCAAGAAAATGAAATTGACACCCAAAAAAAATACTCAGCAAAGCTATTCTTAATAGACAAGGGAGAAACATTTTCACAAGTAAAGCTGAACCAATTCATCATCACCAGGGTAGCCCTAGAAGAAAAGCTTGAGGGAGCCCTACACTAGAAGGTAAAGGATAATGCTGCCGTTACAAAAGTATGCAAAAGTAAGAATGACAAAGATGGCGTAATTAAACGTTCTCAGTATAGGAGACCATAAGGAATCACAAGAAAGGAACAAAGGCATGTAAAACAAATGGGAGAAAATGAACACAATTATAGGAGTACGTCTTCAGTTAGCAGTGATAACCCCAAATGCATTTCCCCAATTAGAATATGTACATTGAGTTTGTGTGTGTCAGGGCGAGTGGCTAGACACAAAGAAGAAACTCATAGATTGAAAGTAATGGGAGGAATAGAAAACAGCAGACCAGGCAGACTTTAAATTTTTTTTTAAGTTCTTAAAGAGGAGTCTGGGAAGATGGCTTAGTGGGTAAGAGATCTTACTAAGCAAGCCTGAGGATCTGAGTTCAAATCCTTTGTACCCACCTAAAAAGTTTGGTACAACTCCATGCATTTCTGTAACTCCAGAGCTGTTGGGGGACAGAGACAGGAGATTTCTGGGGCTTTCTGGCTGTCAGCCTAGGTCTATACTCAGTGAGAGACCCTGTGTTAAGGGAATAGGGCTGACTGTGATACAGCAGGACACCTAGTGTCTCCTGACCTCTGCATGGGCACTCACACTTGAGCACCCACCTCTCTCTCTCTCTCTCTCTCTCTCTCTCTCTCTCTCTCTCTCTAACACACAATGCTAAGGAGAGATAAATAAGGTCACTATATTGATAAAGGAATCAACTCAATATTAGGAGATAACATTTGTATAATACATATACCCAAGCTAAAACACCTCAGTATATAAAGCAAACACTATTCAATCCAAAAAGAGGAATAAAATAATGTTTGGGGACCTCAGACCCCATGTTCATCATTAGATAGACCATTCAGATAAGAGACCAACAACTAAACATTGCATATTACAGACCAAAGTGAACTAACATATCTTCAGAACATTCCTGCAACAGCTGCAGAGCACACATTCTTCTCAGTAGTATGTGCAGAGGACATTTTCTAGAACAAATTATAGAATGTATATTTTTTATCATAATGAAATAAATAACAAGAAGAGCTTTAGAAGTTATGTATATAAATTAAACAACATTCTTTTGAATGGCTCAAATCAAAAGGGAAAGTTAAAATTTTCTTGAAATAAATGATAATGGAAATAGAAAATAACACAACTTATGGAAAATAGCAAAAGCAGTACTAAGGGGTAAGTTTATAGTGGTAAGAACACTTTTTAAAAATTAAGTTAAATTACATTTTTAATTTTATGTGGATGAGTGTTATGCCTAAATGTTTGTAAGTGCACCCGTGTTCTGCAGTGCCTGTGGAGGACAGAAGAGGGCATTGAATCTCCTAGAACCGGAGTTACAGACAGTTGTTAGCCATCATGTGGGTGCTGGGATTCGAACCTGGGTCCTTTGCAAGAGCAGCCAGTGCTCTTAACACCTGAACCATCTCTGCAGTCCCAATGTGATAAGAAATTATATTAGAAAATGGAAATACAGACTTTAACCAGAGTCCAGTCTACAAAGAGGAGGGTCAACTTAGAGGAAACATGTCACTCATGCTTCCAAGTGAAGCCAGACATGGTCGAGCAGGACCTTTGACTTATCTTCACACAGATGGAACTGGTAAAAGAAAGGACCCAGGAGCTCCTCCCAAGCCCTTGTGACCCCTGAGGAACAGATCCTCAAATGACTTTAAGTGTAAAAATAAATTGATTTATTTGGGCCAACTGTATGGTCTTAAACACCCAAAAGGAAAGTATAACCAAGGAGTAAAGTCATCAGTATAGTTCTTTAAGAGTTCAACACTTCCCAGACATTAAGCTTAAGTCCATATAAAAAGTTATTTAGACAATTATTTCTCATTGATGATTTTGTTCCTAACCAGAAAGTGCTGCTCAGATGTAAGACTTCAAATCTTGGTCT
>NW_008354016.1:647652-656456 GCF_000622305.1 Nannospalax galili
TCATTTGAAAACTGCCCTGCTCTGACATTTTTCTAGTTCCCTCTCTAGAACTTGTAATGCTAATTACTCTTGCCTTTACTTCTCCTTCACATCCCCTATTCATGATTCAAAGACTTTCTTTTCCCCTTAGAGATAAGAGTTATGCAATTTGGGAGTCTTTTAGATAGACCCACTGAAGGGGTACTCCAAATGCCTCACCCTATGTCCCTGTTCAGCATGGAAGAAGCCAGAGCAGTCTGCATCCCGATTCCCTATTGGCAATTTGGGTAACCCTGTCAGAGGATGGTCTGATTAGAACAGGAGGTAGGAATTGGCTAGGCAGTTAGGGTAAAAAGACCCCAAAGAAAAGTAGCCAGTTTCTTGGCTAAAAGTCAAAATATCCTTGGGACTGTTAGCAACATACTCTGTTCCAAAGGCCAAAAATGTCAAAAGTATTTTGGATTGGCAATTTGGGTAACCCCTTCAGGGGATGGTGTGATAAGAATAGGAGGTATGATTGACTAGGAAGTTAGTGTAAAAAGACTCAAAAGAAAAGTAGCCAGTTTCTTGGCTAAAGCGCACAATGTCTTTGTGCCTCTTAGCAACATACTCTGCTCCAAAGGCCCATAAAAAATAAAGAAGAAAGAATACATTAAGTTATCAGAAAGAAGTGATGGGGAGATATGGGAGGATTTGGAGGGGAGGGAGTGAGCATGGATTTGATCAAAACACCTTATATGCATGTATGAAATTCTCAATAAAGTTTTTGTAAAAGTTTTAAAAAATGGAAATATTTGAGATAATCTAATAATATAACTCAAGAAATAAGAAAATCAAAACCAAATTCAAAATTAGTAAAAGGAAAGAACACAGACCAGAATAAAAATAAGTGAAACAGAGAATAAAATAAAAATAAGCAGCAGGGAATGGTGGTGTAAGCCTGCAATCCCACCACTTGGGAGAATGGGGCAGGAAAAGAGCTGCAAGTTCAAGGCCATAGCAAGATCCTGCCTCAAGGTGGGAGGGGAGATTAAAAAGGATAAAACTGGCAAACCAAGTAGACTAACCAAGAAAAAAGAATGACCCAACTAAAATCAGACACGAAAACTTAGATCATACAAATGCACAGAAATAGAAAGTATCTTTGGGGACTACTGTGAAAAATTACATGCCAGAAAATTTGGAGAAAGTAGAAAGAATTAGGTAAAAATTACAAAAATTCAACCAGGAGTATACAGAAAATCAGAACAGAGCCATAACACGTCATGGGGTTGAACTAGTAATAAGTCTCCTAAGAAAGGAAGTATCAGAGGATTTTCAAGCTGAATTTTACCAAATTTTACAAAGGATATAATGCCAACTTTTCTCAAAATATTCCAAAGTGTCAAAATGAATGGGACCTTTCCAAACTCATTGTAAAGCCAGAGCAGGACAAACTCCCCTGTATGCTGATGTCCCTGATCAATGGCTGCAAACATTCCCAACCAAATACTAGCAAGTCAAATCCATCAGCACATGGCAACAACAATCACTCCAATGATGAAGTCAGTTTATTCCAGGGATGGAATGATGAGTCAACACATGCAAACTGATCAATATAATAGAAGGATAAAAACCACGTAATCATCTCAGTACACACAGAGAAAGCATTTGATAAAATGCAGCCTGTCTTCATGGTAAAAATCCTCAAATTAGATACAGAAGAAATGTATGTCAATCCAACAAGGACTATAAATGGTAAATGCATGACCTGTATGTACTCAGTGGAGAGGAACTGTCCATTCTCTGCCCTCCTATTGTATTAGTACAATAACAGAAAAAACTAAAGACACCCAAATAGGAAATAAGGAAGCTAACCTCTGTTTAGGGACAACAGAATTGCAATTATATTTCTAAAAATTGAAGGCTACACATCCACACAGATTTACTAGGATTATTAATCCAACTTCACTAAACATACGGGATACAAAATCAGCACACAAAAATCAGTAGCTTTTCTGTACATTGGTAAGGAAATTGTCAGGGAAGAGATCAAGAGTGCAGTCCCATTCACATTAACTCCAAACACACAAACCTATGGATAAATGTACTCAAAGGAAGTAAATGATCTCTAGAATGAAAAATTCTGAAACACTGATATTGACAAGGACACAAAAAATTTGGAATACAATCTATGTTCACAGGTTGGAAAAATTAATATTGCCAAAGTATTCGTATTTCCCAAAGCATTCCACAGACAAAGGTTATTCTTACCCAAATATCAATGGTGGCCTTCACAGCACTAGAAAAACAATCCTAAAATATGTGTAAAAGTACAAAAGATTCTGAATAATGATGCTATGCAAAAAGACCAAAGCTGAAGACATCACCTGACTTCAAAACAGTGTAAAGAAATAGTAACCAAAATACCATAGTGTCATAAAAATAACCACAAAGAGCAATTGAACAAAGTACCAAACAAAATTTAAGTCCATATATCTGTAGCCAGCTGACTGATAGAAAAGGCAGCAAGACTATACATTGGAGCAAGGACTGTCTCTAATAGTGGTGCATGGAAATCAATATGCTGAAGAAAGCAGATTCCTGTATCTTACCATCTGAAGAAATAAGCTCAAAACAAACCAAATACTTAAATGTAAGACCTAGATTTATGGAACTTCAGGAAAAAAATATAGGGGAACACTTTAGGACATTGGTCTAGGTTAAAACTTTTGGGTATAACACTCAATGTTCAGGGAACCAAAACAAAAAAATGACAGTGAAGAGACTCTGTAGAATGGGAGAGAATATTCTCAAACCATTCATCCAACAAAGGGATTAATTTCCAGAATATATAGGAAACAGCAAAGAAAGGCAACTTACCTGGTTTTTGGAATAGACATTTCTCAGAGGCGGATCCCCGAATGGGGAGAAGTGCTCAGCAGCAGTATTCAAAGCCACAGTGACACAGCTCACCCTGGTGAGAATGGCTTATTACCCAAACAAGACAAAAAACGCATGCCCTGGTAAGAATGCTCAGAAAGGAGGATTCTCAGACCATGCTTGGTGTGGTGGTTTGAATAAGAACATCCTCATAGGCTCTGTGGTGGTTTAAATAGGTGTCGTCCATAGGCTCGATGTATTTTGACATCTGTCCACAGTTGGTGGTGCTATTTTGGGGGGTTTTTGGAGTTGTGGCCTTGCTGGAGCAAGCACATCATGGTGCAGGCTTTAAGAGTTCTGAAGCTTTGCCAGGTTTCCTGTGGCCCTCTGCTTCCTGTACCTGCTTGAAGATGTGAGTGCTCCTTTTTCTGCTCTGGCACCTCTTGCCATCATGCCTTCCCACCATGATGGACTCTAATCTTTCTGGAACCATAAGCTCCAATAAACTTTTCCTTCTATAAGTTCCCTTTGTCACAGTGTTTTATCACAGCAACAGAAAAGTAACTACTACATTTGGTATAGCCATTAGAGAAAGTAGTATAGAGGCGCCTCAGAAACAAGAGAGAACTACAACATCACCCAGCTGTCCCACTACTTGGAATATCTCCAAATGAAAATCAGCACGTCAAGGAGAATTGACTCTCACACGTTCATTCGCAGCACCTCACAGCAGCCAACATGTAGCATCAATCTAGTTGCCAACTGATGGATATAGAAAAATGCAGTACAGGGGCTGGGAAGACAGCACAGTGGGTGAAGGTTGTGGTTGAAGTGCTGTCCAAACACAAGGTCCTGGGTTCATCCCTAGAAACCATGTAAATGCTGGGCATGGCAATGAGTACTTATGATCCCAGCACTGGGGAGGTGGAGATGCGTGCATATTTGGCTCACTGGCCAGCCAGCTTAGCCTACTCAGCGGACTCCAGATCAGTGAGAGACCCTGTCTCAAAAGGAAAAACAAGGTAGGCAGTTCTTGAGGTAAGATACCAGAGGCTGACCCCTGGCCTTCATACACATGTACCCACGTGAACATGAGCAAACACATAAGTATATATACAAACAAAAGAAAATGTAGTACATCTCTACAATGGAATATTATTTGGCCATTAAAAGAATGAACTTGTTGTTTGCTGCAACTTGGAACTATAAGATCTTATGTTAAGTGACAGAAGTCATTTACATCCTATCACATATATGTGGAAGATAAAAAATTGACTTCAAAGAAGTAAGAGACTAGAATGCTACCAGAACCTGGAAAGGGTGTGGAAATAGACAGATGGAAACAGGTTAGGAGGGTAGTTAAAGGGAAGAGGGGAGAGGGGGCTAGAACAAAGAACTTCTCTGTGAACAGAAAAGCTGGTTGAGAATGATGATCCAGAGTAGCTGGTGAAATGAACTCTGAATGTTCTGACACAGTGAAATGATATGCTTGAGATGATAAACATGCCAAATGTATACATGCACTTAAGTACCACATACCACACAAGGCACAATGACAAAAATGTATTTAAAAATGTAAAGTATGCTGGGCATGGTGTCACCTGCCTTCAGTCCCAGCAGAGGCAGGTAGCTCTCTGTGAGTTCAAGGCGAGCCTGAGTCTACATAGTGAGACTCTGTCTCAAAATACAAACAAAAATTTAAAGTAGACATGCTGTTTCTAGACAATGCCAGCCACCACTGGGGTGACTGTGCTTAGGAACCATGACTTTCCCATCTTTTAAATTGGGTACCTGTTCTGTGCTGTGCTGGGGACCCACAGTGAGCAGGTCCAGCTCCCTTTCCACAGCTTCCATGTCTGCTCTACAGAGAGGAAACTCACACTGAGGAGTGAGTGCTGCCCCTTCTGGGAAGGGTGGGCAGAAGAGCCTTTCAGAAAGCTGGCCATGGCATTCAACTGAGGAGGCAGGAGATGGAGTGTGTAGCCATCTGGGGTCTGGGGGACAGCACAGGTGGGGGCTTCTGAGTGAGTGCAAGAACAGCAGAAAAGCTTGTCGGCTGACCACTAACTTCAGAGACAGGCTGCCTGGCAGGACCAGGGCGGTGTAAGGGTTCATATTTGCACATAGGTGGGCACAATGCTGATGCGTATGTGTGGGGAGGTCCACCAATTTCTGAGCATGAGGCTGTAGGCAATGGAGGCATGCCCGTGAACCTAGTTGGGATGCTCCCTCCCACTGCCTCCATCTCTATCTGTATCACCTTCATAAATGTGTCCTCAGCACTGATTGTAGCCTGGGAGATGCTGAGGGAACAGAACAGACAGAGAGTCCATGGGCTTGGTTGTTTGCCTCATAGATTCCCTGGGGACAGATGTCCCAGATGCTACTCACTAACCATGCTTGCTAACCCGGGTGGCCTTTCCACCCACCTCTGTTCTTGTTCCACAGATGTGAACTTGGGGCCTCTGTTTACACCTTAGCTGCAGAGGCACAGGGAACTCTGTGAGGACTGTGGACCTGGCATCACAGCCTGCATATGGGGTAAGCCAGGCATACCACATCCATAGCATGGAGCAGAGTACCAAGTACTTCTGAGTGTTTAGCTGTTGGGGCAACCAGGTTACCCTGCTGTGTTGCTGAGCTGCCAGGAGGCTGTAAGAGTTCCTTGGGCTTTGGCAGCCACCTGAAGGGCTGGCTGCTTTAGGAGCCTGTATGGCTCACCCAGCGCTGGGAGAAACAGAACAGTTCAAGCCTGAGGCCAGGTTGTACTTGCTGAGGCTGGGATCATCTTAGGAAACAGAAGCTGCTACTCTAGTCACAGAGCAGGGAGAACCTGAGCCATCTTCTCCTGGATGCAGCTTCTTCCCTGAGTGTTCACTGACCTCTGAGTCCTTCCACTGACCCTGTTCCAACCCTGGCATGCCCCAGCTAGTATAGGTCAGTGACCTTGATGGTAGCACTCACAAATGCCAGTCCTTTGCAGATGGTCAGAGTAATCAATGTTGCAGTTCAGAGTGCAGTGCCTACTGGAAAAGCCAAGTACCAAAGATAGCTTCAGTAGTTTGGGCCTCTCAGGGCTGGGGCCAAGGCCATGAAAGATTCACATGTTGAACAGCTGGGTCACAACAGATGCCACCCCACCAGAATGAATACCGGTTTATAAGCCGTACTAGTGTACTTGTCAGTTACCTGACATATTTGCATGGTGGCTTCAGTTTGCCAGCCTGGTACAATGCCCCAGGTATGCTGAGGAATACAGCAGATCTGGTCCTTGCTCCAGTTGAGGGAAGCCAGGATACAAAGATACAGACGGGTGCCAGGCATATGTCCTCATCGGACGTTGTCCCCAGTGCTATTCTCAAGGCAGGACAGGCCACAACTCCGAGAAGGGGAAAAGCCAGACCCTCATATCTTTAAAAGTAAATCACTTCAGGATGACTCTATGGATGGCTGGGTGTGCTATCATGCCTGTTTTTACGTTGTGCAGGGGATTGAATCCAGGACATCATGCATCCTAGGCAAGCACTTACCACCTGAACTATATCCCCAGCCAAGTGTGTGCATGTGTGCGTGTGTGTGACTCTTTTCAACTGCAATAAGCCAAGGATGCTTCTTCGTATTTACCAATAACTTTTCCTATTCTTTGTTCTCTCCCCTCCCTTTCTGGGCTTAAGCTGGAGGAACCTTTCTCTGACCACACAGATGAAACCTTTCTTCCTTCTAATTTCCTTGTTGATTAGTCAGGAGGTAGAAGACCTCACTTCTCTTTGTCTGCTGTCACATGTCTTGTGTGGTTCAGCTTTTCAGACTCAATGGTGCAGCTCTCTAAGTGGCCTGCATGCTCCTTGAAGGTGGGAACCACTGTTTTATCTTCAGCCAGGAAAAGCCCATGCTGAGGCCCCCTCATGTCCCTGGGACAGCTCTGGAGAGCTAACAGCCTTTAGAGCTTCTGGGGTCCCTTTATGCTTGGATTTCTCAGACTTCTTCCAAATAAATATTTCAACAATATATTTTAGGGTATCATATTACTAGTTTCTGTCAGTGATATCATATTACTAGTTTCTGTCAGTGTATAAAAATCACATAAACTCCCAGCCCCACACCCAAGTGACTTAAATGAGCACTGTCATTCAGTGCAAATATGTACCTGAAGCTTCCCTCCTTTTTCTTTCCTTGGAATTCCAATTTGATGCATGTATGTACTGTGTGATGTCATACCTAAGCCGTGCCAAGGTTCTCTCAGACCCCTGGCACCTAGTGTAGCTGGCGCTTGGTGCAGGAGCCACAGTGAAGGCGGTAACAGTTCTGCTCTGTCTACCATCAGCACCACTGCCTGTCCTGTAGACAAATGGCCTAGCCTACCCATTTGCTGCCTCTGTATCCATTCCCATTGGCCTTCCCAGGAAAATACCAGAGTGGATGAAGAGACAAGGACTCAATGGGCATTGAGTCCTACACCCTTAGGAATCAAAGACTTATGTATCCTCATTCTGCACAACACATCTTCTGGGACTATGGAAGCTCATCAGAGGCCTGTCCCACTTCCAGTCCACTGGACCAGGCTGCCAGGAAGGCAGGGGACTCTGGCAAGGTCACAGTGTGGCTCTGATGATCAGACTGTTGGACTCTGTGCCGTTTACCTACTCTCCACTGAGTCATCACTGTGACAGGCCCATGGCACTCTTCACATCTTCCTCTCCCATGAGCCACAGCTTCTAGGGTTCTATGAAGGCCTGTAAAAAGGGTCTCTCTCCTGCCACACATGCTGGCTGATGTTCTGAGGTCACACAACTGCCTCAGTGGTGAAGGAGCTGAATTGGGACAGCCCGAGGATGCCCCCATGTGACGTCAAGAATACTCTCACTTCTCAAATGTTATCCGTGGACTCTAGAAGGCTCACCTTAAGATTAGAGCTTTTGTCTGCATACTGGGAGGGAGTTGGAACTTTATTTTCAAAGATCAAAATTTAGCCATGTAGGGCTAGGGGTATAGTTCAGTAGCTGGGGGACACTCAAATGTGTAAAGACCTGGGTTCCACTCCCAGCACCCAAACAAACAAGACTCAGGCAGATTTATTGATGGGGGTTGGGACAAAAGACACACAGAATCAACTGTAAATACCCTAACAGCTTCACTGGTCACAAATGGCTGGTGACTATTTAGTCTAGGTGTTCCAGAAATAGACCTGTGAACATTGGGAAATGACATGCCATGATTACACAAGAAGCTTGGCCTTCATTCAAAATAAAGCAGGTTGTTCTTGGAAATGACACCAGAACACACAGGCAATTGCCATGAAAAGCAAACTGCACTGAATCGAAATTCAAGACACCACCAAGGAAGTTACAAGATAACCACAGAATGGTACAAAATAAGTCATATATCTGATAAGGGTTTTACTATCTAGAATATATTAGCAAAATTCCTACAACTGAATAACAGTAACTGAAGTGATTAAAAATGGGCTAAGGCACAGTCGAGCAGGACCATTGACTTATCTTCACATAGATGAAACTGGTAAAAGAAAGGAGCCAGGGGCTGGAGAGATGGCTCAGCAGTTAAGAACACTGGTTGTTCTTGCAGAAGACCCAGGTTTGAATCCCAGCACCCACATGGCAGCTAACAACTTTCCCTAACTCCAGTCCCAGAGGATCCAACAGCCTCTTCTGACCTCCGCGGGCATTGCACAACATAGGTGTACTTACCTACATGCAGGCAATACACGCATACACACAAAATAAAAATAATAAATAAATCAGGACAGCTGGGGCTACAAGGGAGACC
Organism: Nannospalax galili; assembly: GCF_000622305.1. Lineage (NCBI taxonomy): Eukaryota > Metazoa > Chordata > Mammalia > Rodentia > Spalacidae > Nannospalax > Nannospalax galili. The sequence goes on from NW_008354016.1 coordinate 656,278, forward strand.
CTGTCTCAAAAAGACCAATAAACAAATAAATAAAGGTACGTGGTGGCACATGCCTGTAGTCCCAGCACTTGGGAGACAGAGGCAGGTGGATATCTGTGAGTTCAAGGCCAGTCTGGTCTACATAGTGAGTTCCAGGACAGCTGGGGCTACAGGGAGACCCTGCTTCAAAAAGACAAAAA
>NW_008354016.1:656498-657289 GCF_000622305.1 Nannospalax galili
AGGGCTCCTCCCCAGCCCATGTGACCCCTGAGGAACAGATCCTCAAAGACCTTAAGAGTAAAAATAAATTGTGTTATCATGGACAACTGTATGGTATTAAACACCCAAAAGGAAAGTACACCCCAAAGATTAAAGTGATCAGTATATTTCTTTAAGAGTTCAAGAGATTACACTTTCCAGACAGGCTTAAGTCCATATAAAATGTTATTTAGGCAATTGTTTCTCATTGATGATTCTGTTTCTAAGCAGAAAGTGCTTTTCAGATGTAAGACTTCAAATCTTGGTCTGCAATACTGTGGTGCCCACCTGTAGCTAAGGGAGATAACCCATTATTGTTCTAAAATGATGACTAAATTTGTTTTCTCCCCCTATCTAGAAGCCTTTGAGAGGGAACTGACACTGATTCTAACCACTCCAACAGCTATCAAAATACCTGAAAGCAAATCCTGAATCAATCACTCTCAAGCACAGCCTTGGAAGACAAAAGAAAAATGAGGAGGAACCTGATAGATGCTTTTGGAATCTCTCATCAAGAAATCCCAGTGGACTCTGATATGAATATTTGAAATTTGCCCTGTTCTGACTTTTTTTCTGGTTCCCCATCTAGAACTTGTAATGCTAATTACTCTTGCCTTTACTTTTCCTTCACATCCCCTATTCACCAGTCAAAGACCTTCATCTCTCCCTACAGATAAGAGTTATTCAACTTGGGAGTCTTTTGGATAGACCCACTGAAGGCTTACCCCAATTGCTTCACCCTGCATCCCTGTTCAGCATGGAAGAAGCCAGAG